>NC_064290.1:5584775-5615797 GCF_019186545.1 Solanum stenotomum | reverse complement strand
AATAATAATAGTAATAGTAATAATAATAGTAATAATAATAGTAATAGTAATAATAATAATAATTATTATTATTATTATTATAATTATTATAATAATAATAATAATAAAATAATAATAATAATAATAATAATAGTAATAGTAATAGTAATAATAATTATTATAATAATAATAATATAATAATAATTATAATTATAATTATAATTATTATTATTATTATAATAATAAACATAATAATAAAAATAATAATAGTAATAGTAATAATAATAGTAATAATAATAGTAATAGTAATAATAATAATAATAATAATAATAATAATAATAATTCAATATGGGCAATTTGGAAATTGTATAAAAGAATTAAGGGCAAAAATGTAATATACTTGGTCAACATAAAAGGGCTTTTAAGTTTAAAAAAAAAAGCTCCCCTCCCCTATCTTTTGGCTTTTGACTTAAAATAAGTCATTTTAATAATTGTCAAACACTCTAATAAGTCAAAAACTGGCTTTTAAGCCAGTTTGACCAGCTTAAAAGCCCATCCAAACAGGCTCTAAATAACATCTTTTGGACATCTTAACATAACAAGTTATTGTAGCTAAGTGATTTCAGACACCTTAAATGGGTTTCAGACACTTTGAATGAATCAGTACTCATGTGTTCGAAGCAGGTTCAGATGAACCGAAAAAGGGGTGGGGGTTTTATAGTGGAGGGAACAGAGTTGAAGAAGGTTAGAGTGGAAGCAACGGTAATTCATAAAAAGAAGAAAGTCGCGTGGGTCCAAATAAACCAAACTAAGAATACGACTCTTTTAATTTCTCAAATTTTTCATTCTCTTATATTTATACTCTCATTTTCCCCTTCTCCCTTTCTCACATAACTAAAAATCTATTTTCGTCTAAAAATCTATTTTCGTCTTCTCCATCTTCAATCTCACAATTTCTTACCAAATTTTGATTTCTCTTTTCTTCTCTCTTACTCCACGCCGCTCGCTCTCTCTAAACATACATTTGCGAATACTTTTTGTTTACCAACTTTGCTCTGTTTTTCTCTTATTTTGAGAATATTTACAGTTGGAATTCAAAATATTTTTGACCGAATTAAGATCTGGGTTTTGATTAGATTCCTTTTTTTATGAACTGGGTTTTCATTGATTTTTAATTTTTAAATCATTTTCAATTATATTCAGTTTGGGTTGAAGAGAGCGAGCGGCGAGCTGTGAGTGGCAATGGCGGAACCAGAGGAACAAATGGAATTTGATGATAATACTTTTGAAAGACAACAAAGGAGGCCAGTTTTTGAAGAAGCTTCCATGTCTAATAGGCGTTTCAAAAAGATCAAAAGTCCGGAACGCCAATCCTCTGTTCAGCAGCCGTCTTTAAATTCATTTGATCCTTGTAACAATCCAACATCAATGCCATTTCCTCCTCCTCCGTCATCGTCAAGGCTTGTTTTCCCTTTTGCCTTTGACGGGACGCAGCAATCCATGGATAGTTCATCCCAATTGGGAACGAACACGATGCCTCTGTATCATCCACAACAGCAAAATCAGCAGCAAATGATCTCATTTTCGCCTCAACAATGCCTTTACCCTCCGTATTTTGCAGGGGAGTTGGGTCCATCACAGAATCAGCAGCAGATGTTGCGGTATTGGAATGAAACGCTTAATTTAAGTCCGAGGGGAAGAATGATGATGATGAGCAGATTGGGGCAAGATAGCAGGGGCATTTTTAGGCCTCAACAAGTACAAGTACAGCCAATTTCCGCAACGAAGCTATACAGAGGAGTGAGGCAGAGACATTGGGGGAAATGGGTAGCTGAAATTCGTCTTCCTCGTAATAGGACTCGTCTTTGGCTTGGTACTTTTGATACAGCTGAAGATGCAGCTATGGCTTATGACCGCGAGGCGTATAAGCTAAGAGGAGACAATGCTAAGCTCAATTTCCCCGAACTCTTTATTGGTAAAGACAAAGGAGAACCATCTCTGTCATCTCCAATTGCTCCTCATGAATCTTCGCTCCCTGAACAAAATTCGGAAAGTCTAGAATTACAACCTATAAATAATGAGCAATTGCCTCCGTCACCGCCCCCACAGCCACCACCGGAAGGTGATAATCATGACGAGGACTCGGGGATTGGATCGAGTGAGGTGACTACTAATTCACAATCATCTGAATTAGTATGGGGTGATATGGCTGAGGCTTGGTTCAATGCAACTGGTTGGGGTCCAGGTAGTCCAGTTTGGGATGATTTAGACTCAAACAACAACCTCATGTTTCCACCTAATCTTCATTTTGGGAATTTCTGTCAACAAGAGCCTCATAATTCTGATCCTCATCAACATCATGATACGAATAGCGATCCATCTTCGCCTTCATGTCCTATGAGGCCGTTCTTTTAGGTTCAACTTTTCTCATACATTCGTCTCGTTAGGATTTAGGTGTCACATACCATTTCATGGAAACAGTCTCTTGCAGAAATGCAGGGTAAGACTATATACAATAGACCCTTCTGGTCCATCCAGGTCACATGCACCAGGCTACCCTTTATACCATTTCAAGATTTACAACTCCCTTTGGCCATAGGAGATTCTTTTAGATAATCTCCACGGATTCATCCGGTGGATGAATCCTTCCGTGTGAGCTCAGACGCCATCTTTGTTCATCTCTTTTCCCTTTTAACTCTTTTACTCTCCCATCTTTGGACCTTTCTTCCACTTGATCCACCATACTTTGTCATTTCTGCAAAATGGCTGCATATTTAAAGCCTTTTCTTTCAGTGACAATGTTTACTTGTTGTTTACTAGTACTTCATACATATGTATCACATTTAGTTGAGACCATATGCTAGTAGTTAAATTATCTTAGAATAGATGTCGAGGGAGATAGTTTTATGATCTACTCTCGATAGTCACTCCATCACGAGCTCATTTTTTGATTCGCGAGGATGGAGGTAGTTGAAGTGTCTGTATATGTATTATCTTCACTTCAGATCTATATGTTGTAATTTGTTTGTTGTTGTTGTTGTTTTTATTGAAGATATTTAGTTCAACATATCTTTCCTTTTTTGATTGATATATACATTTGTCCTTGTTTGGAATATAGTTAGCAAGAAAAATGGTATTTTGTAACAAACAAAGCAGAACAAAAAGGATGTAGGTTCATGCATGGCATTAGCATACTTGAACCCATGATCTCTCCGCCAAACTAAAAATTTGTATGAGGTGAAATTATAACTTCAGACAATGTGGTGTTTGAAGATAGTCTTGACAAAGCCTAATGTCTGGAGTTTCACAGATATAGTCGCTTAAGTTCAATCATTTTATCCAAAGTTCATACACATATGACTGAAATTCAACTATTTTTACTTGAACTTCAAACTGATTGTCTGAGCTTCAACCCCATGAAACTTGTCTGAAGTTACGCTTTGTCAAACCAAGCTTTAGATATCATGTGTCTGAAGTTATATTGCGAAATGGGTAGGCGTGCAATATTTTTTTAAATATAAGTACATATTGAATAGCGATGTCTGAAGTTATACTCCGAAATGGGTAGATGTGCAAAAATTTAAAAAATAAGTACATAGTGAATAGTGATGTCCAAATAGAATAACCACAAGATCTTTTTAACAAATATATCTAAATATATTAGGAAGTGCATCCACGGATCGTTTGGTACGCAGGATAAGATTAAATTTGAAATTCGATTATATTGTGTTTGGTTTGACAATATATATTCATCCCATAAACAAACTTGAAATTATTTTGTCCCATCTCTACGGTGGGATAAACTAGTCCAAGAATTACAATCCCAAAATAATTTAGTCCGCATATAAAACTGACCCCTAAAATCTTAAATCCGACTCTATTGATAAACATCACTCAAGAATCTATGGCCAAAAAGCAGTTTTTTTTTAATAACCAAAACAAAGAAGTCAATCCATTTAATAATATGTCATTAACATGCTTTTTAGTCCTTAATTATGTTGTTAATCCATTAAGTGGGGGCCCCAGTAGCCGGCCCATGAAATCATCTTAATTTCTTCTTAATTAGGACAACATCAGTTATAGCCTGTGATGAGAAAATGATATGTTTTAAAATTGTCAACAAATAATAATATTAAAAAAAGAGAACAAAAAATATCTAAAATGTTTTGGTTGGATTGGATAGCTACAGATTACGTTAAGTGGTCCTTAATTAGCTTAGAACTAAAGCATATGCCAAACAATTGATGTCATGGAGCGGCTGCACCCCTAATATCTCTACTAATTTTATATTAATTCCACTCTAATTTATTAATGACCATCAAGCATGGCTTATTATCTTTTTAACATATACTTTAAATATGAATTTAACTTATATACATCAACAACATATTATCAGTACATCTTAATCTATTACCAATCAAGGGCAGATTTATCAGCCCATAAATGAGTTCACGGAAACACATGTAGCTTTTGCCCATCGGTGGGTAATGCGTTATTTGATCTCGTAGTGCAGTCTTGGATAATTCTCATTTTATGAGTTAACTTTTAGGTTGAGTTGGATCGGTGATGGTTTATTTGATCTCATAGTGTAGTCTTGGATAATCTTCATTTTATGAGGTAACATAGACAGACTCATAATTTGAAGTTTATGGATTCCTATAGCAACCTTAAGTTAAATAGATACTGCAATAAGAATAGGATTCACAACTACTTAATATGTATAATTATGTACCATTGAATACAATTGTTATTGTAATATTAACTTACTCACATATTTCAAAATTCTGAGTCCGCCTATGTTATCAATTGTAGTTATCATTAGATGGAAACAGATTTGACTAATCCCTATTAGCTTGCAAAGTAAGGATTATCAAAGATTATATTACGAGATCAAATAATTCGTCACCTATCGATGTGGGAACTCAACACCCAATCACCTGTCCACACGGGAACTCAACGATGTTGTCCAATCCTCTGCACGGACAATATAAGATGAGGTTTTCGATATCACCTAAATCATTAATTGTGACGGATCTAACTCAATCTCAAAAGTTATTCAAAAATTAAAACTATATAAGAAGATTAAAATAACCCATCATCCATCAATATCACTTCATTAAACAATCAGATATTGCAAACTTCTTTTATACTATCAATATATAAAAAATTAAACTCTGAATAATATACACATAGATGTTAACATAAGATTGTGTATATTTACAAGAAATGACAAAAACAAAATCCAATTAGGACAAGGCAATATGATTTTGATGTTAACATAAGCTTCTACTTTATTTCACAATCAATCATATCCATAAACATGGGACTATATTTATTTAAATTACTCACTTTGTCTTCGTTGTGATTTTTTATTTTTTATCTTACAATTATTGTATTTGACTAGAAAAACATCGAGAGGAATTAATTAGAAACATTCAAAGTCCACAATATTGTGATAGAAAAATAGCGTTCAAAGAACTTGTTCTGCAAGGGAAAAATAATGTGTCATCAGAGAAGTCATCCTAAAATAACTCCAAAAAATAAATAAGTTAAGACCAATATAAACTACGAAAAAGAAAAAAAGAAAAACTGAAAATTAAAATAAATGGAAGGGGAAATTAAAATTAGGCTAATACATAAAGGTTCACCAGTGTGATCCTCCACTTTATTTCACAAGTTAATAGACACAAAGTTAATATTTTGTCCACCAACGTCTATGACAAAAAAACGAACCTCAAACAAATAGTGTCAGTTGTGTGAGACGCAAAATAAAGTTTTTTACTAGAGAGTATGTCACATGCCTCATCACGTAGACACCTCGAAACGTTATTTCATACTCCCTCTATCTCATTTTACACAAGGCATCCGAAATAAGACATTATTTTAAAGAAATACACTACTAATAACAAAGATTTTTCCCACCATGAATCAGTGAAAATTTGTGATATAAAACATAATTTTTCCATTTATTTTGCACCGAACCAGCTCACTGAAAAATGCATGATGAAAAACAGATTTTCATTAAAATAGTGAGGAATTTCCTGATTTTTTCATATGAAAACATTACTATTTCTTCTTCTCACTTATTCAATCAATCAAAATATTTGTGGAAATAGCTACTTAAACAGAAAAAAATATTTTTTAATTCTATGATTGGTAATATCCAAGGGCCTTCATAGTTCTCAAGTCTTAGTTGGGCCTTCTTTCTACTACCAATGTAGGCCTTTTGATATTTTGGCCCAGCCCACTTCTATCACCAATAATGCTGGTAGTAAATACTACTACTAAAATATCAAGGAGAATCCAAACTCAAGCATTGATTGGCTAAAGGAAGCTGACATGGCATCTCTAGATTACCATCTTATCCTTGCCCCAAAACCCAAATATCTTTGTAATCTGATTTTCCTTTACAAAAGCCCACATACCCCCAGATCATTCCAGAACACCCCCCCCCCCCCCCCCCCCCCCCCCCCCCCCCCCCCCCCCCCCCCCCCCCCCCCCCCCCCCCCCCCCCCCCCCCCCCCCCCCCCCCCCCCCCCCCCCCCCCCCCCCCCCCCCCCCCCCCCCCCCCCCCCCCCCCCCCCCCCCCCCTTCCCAAACCTCACCTTCTTAAGTAGAGTGTTGAGTGAAAAAAAATCACTGACAAATAGGTGCAAAATGGCTCTACAAGCAGCATCTTTGCTTCCATCTGCATTTTCTCTCCACAAAGAGGTAAAGTTGCAAACTTTTCAATTAACTAGCTTAAATTACTGACCTGAAAATGATTTTCTTGAGGCTCAATTGTGGCTGGCAGGGTAAAACATCAAGTGCTAATCTAAAGGACAGTAGCTTCTTTGGAGTTGCATTGTCTTGCAATCTGAAATCTAAATTCACTCCTGCAGGAAACAAGGTATCATAAAAATAGTCTTTATGTTTAAATCTTTGTATTTAGTAGGTGTTTCGACATGAATTTGATGATATTGGGGGGAGGAGGAGTATTTGAAAATTGAAGTTGTGTTCAGACATGCAAATGTTGAAGTTTTTTCTTTTGGTATAACTGTGGTGTCCGGGCCAGCGTCCAAACAGGTCATTAGGGTGCAAGTTGTTAAATAACTATCTACTAAATGAAAAAAGTATATTATATCACAAGAAGCTTAGAGTATCTCCTCTTCATGGAAAGTTATTTTAGGAAGTCAAATTACTTACCAGAGTAAAGAAGCAAGAGCCTAAGAAGCAGTATTTATTTCAAGCTGCAAGAGAGTGCAAATATTTAAGAGTTCTAGATTCTTCTTGGGTTAGTGTAGATTGTAGAACATAAAATTGATGATCTTTTGGAGTTTTGGTTACTCCATTTGAAGAAGAAACACATTTATGAACTTTTTCTTGATTCACCTCTTTTGTTGATTGACTGCTTGTTCATCAGATCATAAATAGAAACATCTCACTTAAGCAAGAAAAAAAATATCGTCATGCATTTATGGAGATGCAAATTGTGCAAATACTGACCTCTAAATGAATAAAGGCCATGTTTTTAAACCGATCTTCTTTCCTTGCATTTCTCTAACATTTTTTACTTGAAATGTACTGCTTAAGTCCTTTGTGGAGAATGAAATAAACTGTATCATTCACTGTTTCATTCCTTTTTAGAGAGTGAGGTAACATATCGCATATCATGTATAGGAATTGACAAGGAAATTAGCAATTGTACCTATTAGAGCACAAACAGCTGCTACCACTCCTGCAATCACCCAGTCTACCTCCGGACAGAAGAAAACCCTCAGGAAAGGCAATGTGATAATTACCGGAGCCTCCTCTGGTTTAGGACTAGCTACAGCAAAGGCTATAGGCGAATCAGGAGACTGGCACGTTATAATGGCCTGTAGGGACTTCCTCAAGGCTGAAAAAGCAGCAAAATCACTTGGCATTCCAAAGGAAAACTACACAGTCATGCATCTGGATCTCGCTTCCCTTGAAAGTGTCCGCCAGTTTGTAGATAATTTCCGACGTTCAGGGAGGCCACTTGATGCACTAGTATGCAATGCTGCAGTGTACTTGCCAACTGCTAAAGAGCCAACTTTTACAGCTGATGGATTTGAGCTTAGTGTGGGCACCAACCATCTCGGACATTTCCTTCTTTCAAGGTTGCTGCTAGATGACCTCAAGCAATCAGATTACCCACAAAAGCGCCTTATAATTGTTGGCTCCATTACAGGTACTGGTCTGAAACTCAAAAGTTTATTCCAGCATATTCGTTTTCTTTGAGCAACTTACTTTCAGGTCACCTAATGTAAGCTAGGAACAAATTATCAAAAGTTGTATGTACAGCTAGAATTCTACAAAGTAGCTGTAGATGTTCTTACTTATAAATAATTTTAGCACTAACATATGTAGATAGATATACACTAGACAGAGAATGGAGAAACTACACGTCATGATACGTCAAATAAAATGCTGGACAGCATATTGGGGGAAAACGCTGTTTTGTTCTTTGGGCTTCTGAAGTACATACTTTTGTAGCACTTAGCGCTATTTTAGACTTTAGTATGAATATTACCTTCTAAAAAAAAAAAAATGCTGGACATCATGTACAACTTCTCCATGTGAATTATCATATTATTAAAGGAAATCCAAGATGATTGAAATCTAATACTATAATTTTTCTGAATCAGGAAACACAAATACTTTGGCTGGAAATGTGCCACCAAAGGCTAATCTTGGAGATCTACGAGGACTTTCAGGAGGGTTGAATAGTTTAAACTGCTCACCCATGATTGATGGAGGAGAATTTGATGGTGCCAAAGCCTACAAAGACAGCAAAGTCTGTAACATGCTTACCATGCAAGAGTTCCATAGGCGTTTCCACGAGGAGACCGGCATTGCCTTTGCTTCCCTCTATCCCGGCTGCATTGCTGAAACTGGTTTATTTAGGAATCACATTCCCTTGTTCAGGACTCTCTTCCCACCATTTCAAAAGTACATTACCAAAGGCTATGTATCTGAAGAAGAAGCAGGAAAAAGACTTGCACAGGTTAGTTAAAATTAGCAAACTTGGACACCTTAATCCCTAGCATTTTCACAGATCAATTAACTAGCATATGAAGAGTACCACTGAATCATCTGATGCTAAATTCAGGTAGTACGTGATCCAAGTCTTTCAAAATCTGGTGTCTACTGGAGTTGGAACAGTACCTCCTCCTCGTTTGAGAACCAGCTGTCGAAAGAAGCCAGTGATGCAGAGAAGGCACGCAAGCTATGGGAGGTCAGTGAGAAGCTCGTTGGACTGGCTTAAATGGACTGGCTAGGGTGTGACTTGTTTTCCCATCCAAGTCAGAAGATGTATATATGAGATCACCAGAGTTCTTTATCAAAATACTTTTGGTATTTGTTGTTAATTGATTTTACCAACATAGAGTTTTCAGGTAGGTAGGCAACAAGTTCTTGTAATGATATGAACAACTCAATTCTCGAGATCGTGTGCATAACATTCTCTAGTTTTTTCCAGCAACTCTTAACTGGAGGGACCTGCAAAGAATTGATCAAATAAAAGATTATGTGATCCATCATGCTATTTACCAAATTAAGATAAGAAGACTGGTATTTCTAAATATCCATTTAAAGCTAGATTCGCTACTTGTTACTATTCAGATTTCATTTGCATAAAACAAAAATATTGAATCATAGAGAACTAAAATCTTCAGTGTTCTGATATGAGCAGCAAAAAAATACCACTATATATGTTCAGGGTTAAGGCAAAATTTCACTGTGACAGTAAGCATGCATATAAAATAATCACTATAAATATAAATCATTCAGAACATAACATGTTCACCATGTGTAAAATAAGCAGCAAAAAGAAAATGCCATTATATACTTTCAGGATCAAGACAGAAATTTTCACTGCAGTAAGCATATAGAACAGTAACAACCAGTTCTTCATGAGAATCCAATTTTTGTTCAAAGTTTTATCAAAGGTAAACATAAAGCTGTTGGGAGTGCAATGAACGAGGTGGATAAAAATCAACAAATCGCTAAAAGTTGAGAATAATAACAGTAACCAAATGAAAGAAGAAGCTGGAAAAAGATAATCTTTTCAACTTACCAATTAACCTAGCACAGTTACTCATTTGCCAAAACCTGAACAGGGCAGCACTAACCTACCAGCAGCTGAAGTTTTGGCCAAGAGAAGTGCAAGATATGATGTCCGCATCGGTGCTACCTTCCACATAATATTAATTGCAAATTATATGATTATCTGAAATGTAAAACATCATGCAGCATCTCAGAAAGTCTTATACCAGAAAACAGTTATCAGCCCTCAGTATGGTACAAGTTCAAGATGACTCAATTACCGTCTGGTACTGTTAAACCTTCTTAAATGTCAAGTAAAGCAAATTGCTGAATAATTTTCACATTGGGCATGATAAAGATGTTAATCCATCCTATTCTGCTAGAATATGAGATCTGTACCAAACAAAATTTGTCACCCTACAAGTTAAAGGAAGTTAACGAAAAAGCTTCTAATCTGAAGGGGAGATGTATAAGCAAAGAGAGATATCAGAACTATTTTATCAAATAAAATTAGGACAATATGATTGGTTGTATGAAAAGAGAAATTGAGGAGGAAGCTGCACACGGGCTATTTGAGCCAGAGAGTTCAGAACCAATTGAACTTTGAAGGAGAGAAAAAGATAAATGGAGAGAGAATCTAACTTAGTCAGTCTGCCCAAGATTCACTCATTGTAAGGTCCAATTTGCGGAAACTAGGGCGGGGGAGAGACGTAACTGCTGGAGACTTGAAGAAAAGAATAGTCATGAGCTGTGAATTATTCAGTCACATGTAGTTACAAACTTTTGTATACTGAGAAAAAGCAAAAAGGGGGAAAAGACCAAGTTTTGACCCAAAAATAAGAAAAAGGATAAGAGGAGATGGGGTGAGAGAGGCCAAAAACAAAGGCACACTAAACCTTCTGACAAAACCGTCAAACCTGTTCATGTTCAATTTTCTTGAACCCTGCCACAAATGAAAATTGAGGTGTCATGAGTGGTCTTAGCTGCAACACCTGCAGCTTCCAGATTATTCAACACTAGTATCATCAGTACCCTTGCCTTAACAATCATGCATAGACTACCTTCACTGATAAAGCATAACATACGTCAATATAATATACCGTCTCACGAAGAACAGAGTTCAGTGCAATGCAATAACTCCCGTTGCCTAATCTGTTAAATTTACAAAATTTGCCATCTCTCACCCTAATCCTCAAGGGCTGCAAGCTTTTAGATTATGTTGCTTTCCGCTTCGCCAAAACCAAGTGATTTATAAGTTCCACCTAAGACAAGTTTGTTGCCCTCCCCCACTAAGGTCCCCAAGATAACAGCCATGAAGGAAATCAACACGCAGAGACAAAGCCACAACCTTAACTTTTAGGTAGCTGAGAATAAACTACAGCATTATTGTGATTCAGCTGGAAACTATGCAACATTTACTCTTACCTGGGAAAGTTTTGAGCACTTGCTCAGGACTTACTCTAGTAAGCTGCAAATTCTGGAGTCATTTGCCTCCCTTGGGTTGGATTAGTACGTTCAGAAAGAGTCTCGTCATACCGCTGCCATATTGGATCAAAGTGTTAAAAACAACAATGATTGATTTGTGAGACTAATGTTATTCCAAGGGCACGTATAGATCAGAGGCCTTATCCCACTTCAGCACTAAGGGTGCAGCTTAGGTCAACTAACACAAAGTTACAGTTCTCTCAACAACTGCTAGTTGATTTCTAAAACTATTGGCTGAACTAAAGACTCAAGAAAAGTAAAAACCTTTCAGTTCTTGGATATCAAAGCTAATACCATCACCAATGGCAAAATGGTCTTGTATTTACCTGATCAATTAAGAGATCATCTTTTGACCAGCTCAACCTAACTGTTTCATTGATAAATACCTGTTGCTTCCTAAATGTCTGGTTGTGACTTGTGAGGAAAAGGATCCTATTTCAACTGACTGCCAATACAATTTTTTCATGATTGTCGCACCTACTAAGTCCCAAAAAACTGCCTTGACTGGTTCTCTTTGACAGTGCACAAAACATTCACAAGCAACACAAAATAATAAATTGTATAACGTCGGATGCTGATTTAGCTAGCAATTAATTAATCCTACCGGTCTCTTCAACTTAGCTACCAAAGAAGAGAGAGGTCTAAAAGAGTAGTGGGAGATTTGAAGGTGGCTTCTTCTGATGCCAAGGTGCTACTCAAGTCAAATATGGCTCTTTAACTCATGACCTCTCACTTGGTCCCTTGCTTAGACTACTAACCTTGTTGCATGCTTGTTATCCTTTTTGACAACCTTCCTGAAGAAATCATGTCATTGCAAGGTCTATGGA
This sequence comes from Solanum stenotomum, assembly GCF_019186545.1. Lineage (NCBI taxonomy): Eukaryota > Viridiplantae > Streptophyta > Magnoliopsida > Solanales > Solanaceae > Solanum > Solanum stenotomum. Next base: position 5,603,459 of record NC_064290.1, on the reverse strand, counting down.
CTTGTCAGTCACTACGTTGTGCTAATCAGGCATGGTGATAGAATTATCAAGTGTGCCATACCTGCCAACAAAGCTTTCAGTTTGTCAGAAATCTATCAACTGCGTGGAAGGGCATAAATTCTGTAAAAATAGTTAAACTGACAGAGATAGATAACTGAGTTATCTGCTGCATAATCTAGTTCTTGTTCGTGCAAAAGCACAAGCAGCACCATTGCACCTGTGGCACTTTCCTATAGCTACATACAAAACCAATTCATAAAATGTTCAAAAAACATAGAAATCAGTTGATGAACTTGTAAATACAAAGTCAAACCATTAACCATGAACTGATACATAGCATGTGCATAAAACATTCATAAGACTAAAATGTGATTGGCAGATGAGAATGTGATTGTGCATGCTTGACATTATCAGATGAGAATTTAAGGATAAGGACTATCAAAAGGGTATGAAATGTGATTGGCAGAAGTAAGATTAAACCGGCTAATTACATGGTCGGACTAAAAAAAGAGATCCTTGTGTTTTGTCAAGAGATAAGCTGTCTCCGTCTCAGCTCTGCACAACATATGTCAATATAATAGGTATTTCCACATCCACACATAGCTTCAAAATTTGCCATGAACTTCATCAACTCAAATTTCACCAGTGAAGTGAAAAAAGTAACATACATAAAAGGTGTACGAGATTTTTGATAAAACATAGAAGGCATATGAAAAAAAGTTATACAGTACGAGATTGTAGAGGAAATACAGTAAACTCAATACAAGTATAAAAAATGCAGAAACTTCATCAGTTTCAGACTTGAAGCTTCCATTTTGCAACATCAAAACCATGACAATGTACCTCATGCATTCTTTCACGAAAAGAAAAACAAGATCTAGAAGTGAATATACTCCTAACACTTACGAAAATAGAATTCAATAAAATACCGGGGCAGAAGTAAATGAATATTAGAGAATTAGAGCATCCTGCATACTCATTTCTTCCATAGCATCTAGCTCTAGGATATTCTTCATCATACAAGGAGTTGGGTGCTAGCTGATTTATCCACTCTTTTGAGGATCCTACTGACTCATCCCATTAGAAAAAAGACCAGCTCTTGATTGCTCTCTTTTTCCATTTTTGTCTTTTGTTTCTTTTGTTGTCTTTGAAGTTACCCTGGAAATTACCTCGTACCAGAAAAAAAAAAAACTGCACAGTGAATTTTAGTTGCCAAACAAGAATATTGATTGAACCTTCTATTGAAGGGAATCATAGCACTTGTCTCTAAAAATACAAGAAGAAACATAACCTTGAGAACAATATGAGAAATGGAAAATTGCAATATTATAAGCTCACATAAGGTGACAAATACAACCAAGATCCAACCATTTGAGGTAAAATTCAAATAAGGATGTTTTAACAACTCTCCTAACCTATAAATCTCTCTAGATTATCAAGTACATAGACTCATACACTACAGCAGACTAGTTGTGGTTATTTTCAGCCAAATTCTCCTCCTTCTTTAGTGTGGCTACCACCTTCTTCAATATGCTTTCAGTTGGTTCATGAGAGTTCTCTACGGCCTTTGATGTAGCTTGCCATTTTTCACCATGCTTTGGCTCTGCAGCAACACATCTCTTCAGCACATCGCTCCTCTGCTCTTCTGCTCCATGCTGCTGTTCAAATTTGAAATACAATGCCCAGAAATCACCAATATCTGGCGCAAGCGTCACTGCCCTGTTGAACCAATTTCTTGCTTTGTCTACTTTCCTCTCCTGCCAAAACAGCTTAGCCACAGCAGCAATAACATGAGGATCATGATCACACTTCTTTAAAGCGTCAGAGCTCTTGGTTTTTCTTTGAGGTCGAGGCGCCATCTCAATTGAAGCAGCCCATAGAATGCCACTGTTGGGGCACTCCTGCAATGCTTTAGCCATCAGAACATCTGCTTCCCTTTTGTAGCCATGCCTAGCTTCAGCCCGCACAGCTGCAAGCCATAGCTCAGGGTTTTGAGGATTCCTCTTCCTGGCCATAGTAAGAACTGCTCGAGCTTTGCTTAGCCCATTCATTTTCTCCTCTAGAGACGCAAGGGATAGCCAAAGGGGTATACAATTGGGGCAATTCTTAATGCCAGATTCAAATGCATCCTTCGCCTTGTTAGAATTACCAAGTCTTTCTTCCAACTGTCCCAGCATCAACCAAAGTTTGAAAAATGAGGGGAAGCGCCTCAATGCTTCATCCAGTAATCTCCTCTCCTCATCCACATTTCCAAGTTCTCTCTCCACAATGACTGACTTCATCCAAACCCGTTCCAAGCCTCCCCTTTCACGTGCCTTAGCAAGAAGCTTCCTTGCCCTCTCTGTCTCACAGTTCTCAAACTCGAGCTTGAAAGCAGCAAGCCATATCTCCTCAGAATCAGGAATTGCAGCAAATGCTTCCTCCAGAATTGCTCGAGCAGCAGGAACATCACCAGCAAGCCACTTCTCTTTGGCACCCATCAACCATAAAACCTCAGCCTTTGGAATGTAGGTAACTGCTTTTCGAAGCAGTGCATCAAGCGATTCCCTGGTACCATGACTTTTCTCGAGCTGTGCAGCTTTAAGCCAGATACTTTTCTTAGTTCTAAATACAGTAAGAGCATGTGCATAAATGTATTTTGCTGTTTCAATAGAACCCCTTTTCTTGCACTCCTCAGCATCAGCAACCCAGGTCCTCTTCCTATCTTCTTCCTCAACACCAACCCCAACAGTGTTGTTTATTATAGCTTGGCAAGTCCCAAGAGAACCGGCTCTTTCACATCCTTCAGCCTCCTTCATCCAAGCCTCCCTGTCAATCTCCAAACCTTCTCTCTGCAAAGCCCTTATTGCCCTTTCAATAATTTTCCCAACTGAAGCAGTATTCCCATCAGCTTCTTCAAGCCTAGCTGCAGTGATCCAGATGGCAGGCTCTTTAGGCAGCTTTTCTCTAGCCTTGTTAAGTACCTTCTTAGCATTATCATAAGTTTCCAACTTAGCAAGAGCAAGCCACAGCTCCACATGCAATGGACAGCATTCCACAGCCCTCTGAAGCAAAAGTCTAGCATCTTCTTCATTGGCCAACTCCACAACAGCTTTCCACAACCTCACTGAATCAGGGATATGCTCTAGACCTTTCCTCAACACACGGCTCTTGTTTGCTGTATCATCCTCCAACTTTGAAGCCTGCATCCACAACTTGACTGAATTAGGATTTGCCTTAACACCTTGAGCAATCACTGCCTTAGCCTCAAGGGGGCTCGCCAAACGGCACGCCTCCAACCAAACATCCTCATTCTTAGGACACTCTTCACACCCTTTCTTTATCAACTGTCTTGCTACCTGCATCTTCCCTGCAACCTCCTCCAGTCTAGCAGCTGCTATCCAACCAGGAGGATGCTTTGGATTCGTCTGAGTAACCGACTTAAGCAACAATCTAGCCTTCTTTATATCGGAAATCTCAGCATCACTAGTAATCTTCATACTCTTCAAATCAGTCAAGTATCCCTTAGGATCCACGACGGTTTGCCCAGTAACAGAATCCAAAATCCTATCCAACCTCACTGACAACACAGTTCCTCTCCCTTCACCCACTGCAGTCAAATCTGCAACTGGCGTCTGTGAAGAGGGAGTCTCCATGCCACCAACCATCCTGCTCCTCGGATCCAATGCAGATACATGCTCTTTTTCCTGCCTAGCCTTCTCCAAAAGAGTATCAGGTACAGGCACAAAACTCTCAAACCTCTTCTTCTTGTTTCGTAACGAATAATCCCCTATTTCAGGTATACTGTCCCACTCATCACTTGACAATGTATACAATTTCCTCTTCAAATCAGCAAATTGTTCAGTAATTTTCGGATTCGAAGCTCGATACTTCTCAATTTCTTGCTTTAACCTAGCTTCTCTCCTATCTTTCCTTCTAGAATCCATCCTCTGATCAATAGATTCCCAAATCGCATCAGCTTCTTTATCATCTTCATCATACTCAGCAGACGCAAACAACCCCACATCATTACCTTCAAATTCATCAAATTTTTGATTCTCATCATACCCCTTTTCCTCCGCATCATCCTCTTCATCTTCCTCCCCTGCACCCTTGCCACGTCCACGTCCAACTCCAGTTGCCGGTGCACCACCAACAGCTGAACGATCAGGTAGGTCAGGAGCAGCACGAGCCGGACCAATATCAGAACGGGTCGTGAAACCCGTAGCACCACGACCCAACCCAGCAACATAATTCGGAGGAGGTCTCGTGTTAAGAAATTCGAGCCGGGCTTTCGGTGCCCCGGGAGCTTGCATACCTCCGAAAAGAGGAACGTGCAGGGTTAGAGTGGAATTAGGGGAAATCCCTAGATCGGATAACGGTGCTTCCGCATCGAGGAGACGCCGGCAGGATGAATAGAGTCGTTGTTGAGTGATTGGGATATGGAACTTTTGATGGATTTCTAGGGTTAGGGTTTGAAGAGAAGTTACAAAAGGGTTAATTTCTAGGGTTAGGGTTTTGTGATTCGGAAGATTGATGAACACCATAACTGTTCGTTGTTGAGCAAAATCGTTGACAGCTGAAAAAACAGAACAATTTCACCTTTTTTTTGGATCAGGCAAGTCGGTGCAAATTCATTTCTGTAGTGTACTAAAATATCATAACAGAGTTTTTAGGCTTACTACACAAGACACTAAACTCGTAAAAAAAATTATTCAGATATTTGAGTCTTAATTTAATTATTTATAATTAAGTTAATTATGTAATATATGATTATTATTTTCAACTATATGTATTTTTTTTATCTTAATAAATGGTAAAGTTTCAGATATTTTTAATTTGAGTTTAATGTATATGATTAAAATAAGGGGAAAATAGCTTAATTACGCTTCATAGCTATAATTTGTTAATTATGATTCGTAGCTATATGTTATAGGAAGGAGAGTGCGCGAGCAAGACTGGGAGAGGAGAAGAGAGGCGAGCGAGGTGAATTATATATGTATATCGGTTAGACAATTGTATATATGTAACTGGTATACATATGTATTTGTATATCTGGCGAGCGAGATTGGAAGAGGGAGAGAGACGCGAGCGCGATCGGGAGAGGCGAGCGAGGGAGGGCAATAATGTGTATAATTCGCATCTCATTTGTATAATTCGCATGCTTTTGTATAATTGAGTAATACAAAGTCTGAATTATACAAATATGAAAAAACTCAAAATAACGAATTGATACAAACATAAACATATGAACTTTAAACAATTATACAAATTATAGGGAAAAGGGTCAAAAATACCCTCCAACTTTGCTTTATTGTTTGAGTTTGCACTCGCCGTTAAAATGAAGTTAGATTTACCCCTACCGTTATTAATTTCACCATATATACCCCTCATTTGACGGAAAGCCTCAAATTGATCCAAATTACCCGATTTTTAAAAAAAAAAACCATTCCCTATTTTTAATCCAATGCCCCGAACCTCTAGAGGATAACCCGGTTAACCCATTCTCCGGGTTAACCGGTGAAAAAAAATCAAATCTTTTCTAGAGGTTTCATCTCAAAATTCTTCAATGTGGAAACTAATCAGAAACAAATCCATCATCAATCCTAAAAAATAAAACAGAAAATGTAAAGAATTTACTACCATTAAATTTGTTACCCAATCATTTCAGCAATATAAACAATTTCTTCACCAAATTTCAAACAGAATCAGTTTAACGAACTTCAATTAATTTCAAACAAGTTAAACACAAATCAAATTGAGAAAATCTAAACAAAACCAGCTGAATTTAAACTATAATAAGTAAACATATGCACCAGATAAATCTTGCTGCCTTCGCTACCAAATTTGAGCAATTCCTTAGCAGATTCAAGAGCTTTTTTTTAATGAAATCAACGATGTCATAGATTCAACTGCTAATTTCTCTTTGCTATCACGAATCTCTTCGAACATTGGAGTCAACAACTTGAGCCTTCTAGCTAAATTACAGAACTGTTCTTCACCGAATTTCTAAACTCCGATATGCTCGATATATCATTTACTATTTCAATCAACTTTTTAGCTACTTCTCCTTAACTTCTTCTCCCATTGCTTCAAAGATCCAAAAAAAAAAAAAAAAAAAAATCAAAATGTTTGAAGAATCAAATGAAAGTTTGATTTTGTTGCTAAATTTGAAAGAAAAGGTCGCCGGAGATGGTAGTCGTGGTAAAAGGGGAATGGGTTAACCGGGTTATCCTCTACAAGAGTCGGGGAATTGGGTTAAAAATAGGGAATGGGTTTTTTTTTAAAAATCGGATAATTTGGGTCAATTTGAGGCTTTCCGTCAAATGAGGGGCATATATGGTGAAATTAGTAACGGTAGGGGTAAATCTAACTTTATTTTAACGGCAAAGGCAAAGTCAAACAATAAAACAAAGTTGGAGAGTATTTTTGACCCTTTTCCCCAAATTATATTATACAAATTACATTATATAAATTATATTATACAAAATCCGAAAACTACACATTTATACAAACTTTTAAAAGTTATACAAAAAAAAATTGAATGTATATGGTGATAAAACTGAAAAACCAAAGGAAATCATCATCAAATACCAATACAAATTAAACCATCATATACAAATACAAATCAAATAAAAAATTGTTAGTTGTGAACTATACAAATGTGGCGAATTATACAAACGTGGCTAATTATACAAACTTGAATTCAGCCCACGTAATTAATGGTTAATGTTAGTCGCGAGTGGTAATTATAGCAAATTACAGCTATGATGAGTAATTAAGTAGTATAAGTTTGTTTAACCGCATAATTTTTCCTTAAAATAAATGATATATATTATGTAATTAACTTAACTATCTATTAGGTGAATGAAAATATACACAAATATTTATTTTTCGAAATATGAATTAAAAATGTCTATTTGAAATATTTTATTAAGAATTGAGGCTAAGTGTCTAAGGGGTTGTTTGGTAGAATGTATTAGCAAATACAATTCATGCATTAATTTTGTGTATTAGTAATACCTTGTCTGGTTTACCCTTTTCATCTTACATTAGTTATACACTCTATTGTGTATTGAGGAATGTATTACTAATACCATGAATTTCTAGATATAAATAATGTAAAAGGATTTAATGCATGCATTGGCATAGCTAAAAATCCAATTGCCCCTCAAAACTCCTTTTACATTTTTCTCCACAATAATTGTCAAAGATATTTTAATAAATAAATTTTTTTATACAATGCATGTTATTTTTAAGGGAAAAGGATCAAAAATACCCCTCAACTTTGTTTTATTGGTTGACTTTACCCTTACTATTAAAATGAAGTTATTTTTACCCCTGCCGTTACTAATTTCATCATTTATGCCCCTCAATTGGATGGAAAGCCCAAATCAACCAAAATTACCCAATTTCAATTAAAATGACTCGTTTCTCTTTTAGTCCAAACCCCGACCCACTAAACCAAATTAATTCATAATCAATTAAAACCCCAAACCCATTTGTTTAATCTTTTTCATCTCCTTCCACCATTAAAACACTTACTGCTGAAATCGTCGGAGGTACTTTGCTCGATTTTTTTTTTTGGGAACAATTTCATCATTTCAATTTTAGCATGGGAATTAATAAAACAAAGCATCACCAAATATATAGAGTACTTAATACTGTCACATTTGGAACAATACAAATTGAAAGAAAGAACAATGTTCACCCAAAAATTATTAATAACTAAAAATCATTAAAAAACAAACAGATGGTCGGAGTTTGAAATGAGAGTCAAATAATTCACCTGAAACGCAGTAAAATATAACAACAAAAAGAGCAAAACAATTAAAGAAAGTAATTTTTGGCGGAGTTGATTGTTGTTGTCGAAGTTGGAAGGCTGATGAGTTCTGGTTTATTGAAAATGCAATCTGCAAAACAAACAAAATCGTGAAAGGGGGGAAGAGAAGCAGCAACGATGGTGGTTGCTTGTTGTTGTTGGGTTTCACGAGCTCATGGAGTTGAGGATGTTCGCGGTGGTTTTTTTGTGTCAATGAGGCGGCGGCGGAAAAGGTTGTTTTGAGGTGGTGATTTCTGGCAATTTGGAGGTGAGTGGTGGTTGTTTGGAGGTGTTTTCGATGTGGCTCACCGGAGTTTTTGGTTGAAGAAGGAAGATGGGTTGAGGGAAGTCGACCAGTGGGGTCGCATTTTGGCTAGAGAAAAGAGGCAGTAAATGGTGCTCTGGTTCGCCGAAGTTGGTGTCTGGTTGTGAGGTGGTTTATGGATTGTTTTCCGTCAGAGTGGGCTGGCTTCAGGTGGGTTTGGTTGCGAGGCAAAATGTGGGTGATGGTGGCTGTGAAAACGAAAAAATGGGGTCTTTTATGGGTTGTTGTTTGGTGGTTGGACAGCAGTGTGGAGAGGAGAGGTTGGTCGGAAAAATGGGAAAACAAAGGCTGAAGTTATTGCTTCTTCCTCCCCTATTTCCCTTTGTCCATTTCTTGGGTTAAGTGTTAAAGGGTCGGGCATGAGTTTAAAAATGGGTAACGGATCGTTTTTTAAGCTTCGGGTTAATTTAAGTTGATTTGGGGTTTTCCGTGAAATGAGGGGTATATATAGTGGATTAGTATTGGTAGGGGTAAAATTAACTTCACTTTAACGGTAAGGGCATAATCAACCAATAAAATAAAATTGAGGGGTATTTTTGACCCTTTTCCCTATTTTTAATACATCAAACCAAACAATGCATGAGCATTACTAATACATTCATTATTAATGCAAGTATTATCAATACACTCTATTTAACATTATTTTTATACACTCTACCAAACGATCCCTAAGTGAAATTTCTCGATAAATTTAAAGGCTCACTATGTATTGCGTCGAGGTTTTACTACTATGAGTTACAACAAGTTATATTTTAATGAAAAATGTTCAAATATGCTATTGAATTTTGAGAAAAATGTTCATCTATGTCTTTCGTTAAATGTTTAGCTCATTTATGTCATTTTCGTTTGATAAAAAACTCATTCATGCCATTATTTGTTATTTGGAAACAATTCCGATTTTGCAAAATTATTTCTTACACATGGTCAATTACAATTTGGTCACGTCATTAATTATATTATTTTAAAAAAAGAAAAATGTTCAAATACTCCATCAAATTTTGAGAAAAGATTCATCTATGTTATTCGTTGAAATAATAACATGAATAAATCTTTTCTAAAACAAAAATAATATAACTGAGACAATTTTTTAGTGAATGACATAAATAATTCTTTTGTCAAAAGTTTGATAGCTCATTTAATTTATATCGTTAGGGAAAATAGAGCTGTAATAAAATCTGGAAAAATGTCAAACCCCATTGGAAGTTCCGAAAACTTAGCACTTCAGCAGAGAACCAGAAAGAGCCGATGGCGACAATTTCATTCTCATTTGCTTCTCCTTCCAAGCACTTAAACCCTTCGATCTCCCCCAAAAACTCTACCATTTTCAATCTACTACCAACTCCATCGAATCCCCAGCTCAAAAGAGCCTTCTTTCTCAAATCTCCTTCAATTTCTCCCATCTTTATCAGGCCTCTAAAGCCCCAACAATGTCGTACTTCTTCCACTCCAATCACTTCCCTTTTTACCGGCATAGTTGAAGAAATGGGTCAAATTAAACAACTGGGTTACGATAAACCCGACAGTTTCACCATGAAAATCCAAGCAAAACTCATTCTTGAAGATATCAATCTCGGCGACAGCATTTCCGTCAACGGAACTTGTTTAACAGTAGCTGATTTCGATACCCAGAATTTGGAATTCAGTGTTGGGTTAGCTCCGGAGACACTAAGGAAGACTTCTTTGATCGAATTGGAACAAGGGTCTTTGGTGAATCTGGAGAGGGCTTTGAGGCCTACTACTAGAATGGGGGGTCATTTTGTGCAGGGACATGTTGATGGGACTGGTGAGATTGTTGAGCTCAAAACTGAAGGGGATTCTTTGTGGGTGAAGGTGAAGACTGCTAAAGAGCTTTTGAGGTACATTGTGCCAAAAGGATTCATTGCTGTGGATGGGACTAGTTTGACTGTTGTTGATGTGGTTGATGAAGAAGGCTGTTTTAACTTCATGTTGGTGGCGTACACGCAGCAGAATGTGGTGATTCCATTGAAGAAAGTGGGGCAGAAGGTTAACCTTGAGGTGGATATATTGGGAAAGTATGTGGAGAGGCTTCTTAGTAGCGGCTTTGTGGATTCCATCAAATCTTCATGAAAAGGTTGTTTCTTTGTGCTTCATTTCATCTTTGTAACTTGCTTTGACAGAATTTTGTATCTTGAATTTCAGAGATGTTGTTCCCAATTCTCTCTAGGTGTATTTCGAGATAATGTTTCAACGAAATAGAATAAACTATATCACCGTGACTCGGGCTTGAGTCAAAGCAAAATTATCTGAATCCTTACACTTGCATTTAGTAATATCAGTAGCACACAATCAATGTGGCAAAAACTCGAGCAGCAACTATGAAGACCTATTTTATGCTTGATTGTACTAATGTGTTAATCTTCCTGGTTTCACATAGTGTAAACATCAATGAAAAGCGGACGCCAATATTTAGTTGCATACAAGTTTTTTTAGTATTAAAGAGTTGTGAATTCTTGTTCAGGATTAAGGTTGCTCATGCTGTCTTTTAGTTTTTTTTGTTGGGCAATGCGAAGGGTTATTGGTCACACTGCTAGCAGGTTAATTTAATTGATATTTTTTTGATTGATCGAGATTATGATTGCATTGCTAGCTGGTTTCAATCATCATTTGTCTCAATTAAGTTGTTTCCATCTAAGCTACTTTCTCTTTATAGCAGTTCCACCTAACCGTAAACATGTGGAAGAATGAACTCTGACATGTTGAATTGTGTCCAAATACTCTGAACATTACAGAAATTTGGAAAGAAAATCCAAAGTTGTGTGATTTGTTGGTGTCAAACATGTCCTACACCTGTATAAGTATTAGGCTAGTTACTGCTGCAAGAAGATAGAGTTGGTTACATATTAGCAGCTGAGCTTTTCTGTAACTTTTACCATATTTGAAGCTTCACTTCTCTCCTTTTCCTTGTGGTTTTTGATTATTTTTTTTCTGTAAAAGAATTTGGCCCAATAGGGGGAAGACTCGGTCTTAAATGTGTTCTCATGATTCAGTGAACAATCACAAAATGTGTTTGCTAATATATGGTTTTGAGAATTAAGAGTTTTTATATCTTTGAATATCCATGATCTCCAGACTTTCCATCTTTCATATTCTTGGGATGTTCATCTACAATTTCTCTTATATAAAAAGCCATAGTTGAGATGCTTGAACAGCTTGTTTCACCGCCATGGCTGTATGGCAATTCACGTTCCTACTAACGAGTTTTGCTTGTACACGTGTTACCAATTCTTGCACTCTTTGAAAATCCCATTTCTGAAACTTCTATGTACTCCAAAACATCTCCAAGCTCCTCAGTCCTCACTCCTCCTGTTCCTATAGTCTCTGTGGTGCGGTGTATATCATCCTGAAATTAGGAAATTGACAGATTAAAACTGGCTGTGGTTGGCTCCTTCATTACCATATATGTGAAACTGGTAAGTTGCGCTTTCTACGGTCTTTTTTCTTTCTTTTATTTTAAGTTCTTGCTTATCTATTCGACATAAGGGTCATTTGTATTTTAAGTTGCTGCTTGCCTTCTCTCCTGATAGTTTGATCATGTTTCAAATTTTATGAGGTCAAGACTGGTAAAATCCAAAAGTTCCATTTTTCCAGTAGTTTAGTTCTGTTCTCCCAGCTTTTTGGGAATTATGATTGCTGGGATGGCCTCTAAGAGATGTTCAGCATTATCTTCCATTTTTTGAATTGCTCAGCAACTAGTGTCAGATGGCCTAACAGTAGGTATTACATCGCGAGATGTTTGCGTTGGTGAAGAAGCAGCGAAAATCACTCAAGAAGTAAACCAATTATGACTGGATGAACCATTTCCATCTTGATAGTTATGCTGTTGAAATAGTGATTCTCTCCATCTTCCCATAACTAGTAGCAATAATTTGTCAAAAGATTACCAGTTGGAGCATCATCTTTTGCTCAAGCCTATACCATATGAATAAGAAATGTCAGTTATTTTTATTAACTAATCTTTACTGAACCCCAATTTTATTTTCTGTAACTCTTAGCAACCTGAATGTTTAAGCTTTAGTTGATTTTGTAATTTTAATCTAAACATTGACAGGACTCAAATGACTGAATGAGTATCATGCTAGTATTTTTCCTGATTGTTTGCTCTCCATGTTTTTCTGCTTTATTACAAGCCATCTAAAGCATATTTGATATGTCATGACACCAAAGTGGTCATTCCACTTCATCTTTCTCGGTGATTCGCATCATTATGGTATAAATGGTGAGACAAATAATCTAAAAACTATCTAATATCTCCAACCAAATGTAGGATAAAACAACCTTGTATTTTATTTTGGAATTATAATATTTTATACCTCACGCCAAACGACTACAAATATAAAGATAAAAGTTGTATTCGAGCAAGCTCTTAGTTGTTTTCTCATCATTATAGGTAGGGATGCACAAAACCGAACCGAAAATCAAATCAAGAAAAAAAACCCGACTAATAGTTTGGTTTGGTATTGAAAAAAAAAACCCGACTATACTTGGGTTGGTTTGGTTTTAACATAAAAAAGTTAACATGAAATTAAACCAACCCGACATTATATATATAATTTTTAAAATGTATTTTATATATAAAAGTATGATGTAATTTCTAAATATTACTTACACGTTTTCATAAATTTTATCTTTTAACATATATTTTCAAGTTTTTTAGACTTAAATTTTGAATGGTTCAATAAACGTTATAGTCCATAGACATTAGTCACTCTAATAAAGCTCAATTCAAAATCAAATCAATACTAATGCTAAAAAATAATAATTAATTCAACACTAAGAATGACAATTATGTTAAATATTTGTTCTTTGGTTTTACATTGATTTAGACATTTAAAATAATTAACCAAATTATATTTATTAATACTTATTAGACTTATTTTAGCACAATTTAGTACTTTTAAATTATGATCATGTTCATTATGACTTATCAATTTGCAATATTTATTTTATACGATTTCATTATTATTTTTAATGAATATTTTAGTGTCATCACTCATCTCATATTTTGTGTTATTTTCTTAAAAACACCTTAGACATTTATATTTTGATTGGACTAAAGAAATATTTGGAACACAGGTTAATTATATGTTTGTATGAATATTGTACCGGAAAAATACAAAACCCCGAAAAAATCCGAGGTTTATTTGTTCGACTTGATTTAAAAATTTAAAATTTCGACACAAATGATTTGATTTGGTATTTAAAAAATCTGAACCAACCCGAAAAAACCCGAGGTTGAAATATCGGAAAAAAATCCAAGTTTAATGAGTTTGGTTTGGTTTATAAATTTAAAAATTTGACACAAATAATTTGATATGATATTTGAAATATCTGAAACAACCCTATCATGTACACCCCTAGTTACAAGTCTGAGATTCATTTAGCTGGCTAGTGTTGAGGAGTGGTGGCATCAGGTCATTGATGATTCCCCAACTCAATACGGAGGCCCTCATAATGTTTTTTGAGAAAAAAATATTGGGTGCTCCGGATGCTAGATCTCTGGGCTAATACACATGAAAAATTGAGAAATTTATGCGATTCCTAAAAATGGCTTGTAAATGCGGAAATGAGCATGAAAAATTGTGTGAGTATATGTGATGGTTCCTCAACTCAATACGGAAGTCCTCATAAAGTTTTTGAGAATTTTTTTTTTGGTGCTCCAGGGCGCCAGATCCATGGCTAATACACACGAAAATTAAGAAATTTGCGTAATTCCTAAAAAAAGGCATGTAAATGCAAAAATGGGCGTGAAAAAATGGTGTGAGTATACATAATGGTTCCCAACTCAATACAGAGGTCCTCATAATGTTTTTTGATAAAAAAAAAATTGGGTGCTCCGAGGAGCCAGATCCATGGGCTAATACACACGAAAAAATAGAGAAATTTGCGCAAGTCCTAAAGAAGGGCTTATAAATGCGAAAATGGGCGTGAAAAAAATGGTGTGAGTACACGTTGATGGTTCCCCAACTCAATATGAAGGTCCTCATAAAGTTTTTTGAGAATTTTTTTTTGAGTTCTCCGGACGCCAGATCCATGGGTTATTAACACACGAAAAATTGAAAAAGTCGTGCAATTCTTAAAAAAGGGCATGTAAATGCAGAAATGTGAGTAAAAAATGGTGTGAGTGTACGTGATGGTTCCCCAACTCAATATGAATGTCTCATAAAGTTTTGACAAAAAAAAATTGGGCGCTCTAGTGCGTCAAATTCACGGGCTAATACACACGAAAAATTAAGAAAGTTGCTCGATTCGTAAAAAAGAGTCTGTAAATGCGAAATGAGTGAGAAAAAATGATGTGAGTACATGTGATGGTTCCCCAACTCAATACAAAGATCCTCATAAGGTTTTTTGAGAAAAAAAATTGGGTGCTCCAGACGCCGGATCTATGGGCTAATACACACGAAAAATTGAGAATTTACATGATTCCTAAAAAAGGGCCTATAAATGCGAAAATGGACGTGAAAAAAGCATTGTGAGTATACGTGATGGTTACCCAAATACATATAAAGGTACTCATAAAGTTTTTTGAGATAAAAATTTTGGGTGCTCTGGGGAGCCAGATGCTTGAGTTAATACACATGAAAAATTACGCAATTCCTAGAAAGGGACTTTTAATGCGGAAACGGTTGTGAAAAAACTAGTGTGAGTATACGTGATGGTTCCCTAACTCAATACGGAGGTCATCATAATGTTTTCTAAGAAAAAAATTTGGGTGCTCTGGGGCACCAGATCCTTGGGCTAATACACACGAAAAATTGAGAAATTTGCGTGATTCCTAAAAAAGGGCCTATCAATGCGAAAATGGGAGTGAAAAAATGGTGTGAGTACACGTGATGGTTCCCCAACTCAATACAGAGGTCTTTATAAAGTTTTTTGAGAAAAAAAATTGGGTGCTCCGTGACGCCTGATCCATGGGCTAATACACATGAAAAATTAAGAAATTTGCACGATTCCTAAACAAGGGTCAGTAAATACAGAAATGGGAAAGAAAAAATAGTGTGAGTATACTTAATGGTTCCTTAACTTAATACGAAGGTCCTCATAAAATTTTTTGAGAATTTTTTTTGGGTACTCCGGAGCGCCAGATCCATGGGCTAATACACATGAAAAATATAGGAGTTTGCGCGATTCTGAAAAAAATGGTAAATGCGGAAATGGGCTTAAAAAATAGTGTGAGTATACGTGATTGTTTCCCAACTTAATACAGAGGTCCTCGTAAAGTTTTTTGAGAATTTTTTCTTGGGTGCTCTGGACGCTAGATCCATGGGCTAATACACACGAAAAATTGTGAAATTCCTAAAAAAGGGCCTGTAAATAAGGAAATGGGTGTGAAAAAAATGGTGCGAGTATACGTGATGGTTCCCCAACTCAATACGGAGGTCGTCATACTATTTTTTGAGAAAAAAATTTGGGTACTCTAGGGCGCTTGATCTATGGGCCAGTACACACGAAAAATTGAGAAACTTGCGCGATTCCTAAAAAAAGGCCTGTAAATGCGAAGATGAGCGTGAAAAAAGAGTGTGAGTACACGTGATGGTTACTCAATTCAATAAGGGGTCCTCTTTAAGTTTTATGAGAAAAAATTTTTGGATGCTCTGGACGCCAGATCCATGGGTTAATACACACGAAAAATTGAGAAATTTGCCCGATTCCTATTAAAGGGCCTGTAAATGCAGAAATGGGTGTGAAAAAAAATGGTGTGTGTACACGTGATGGTTCCCTAACTCACTACAGAGGTCCTCAAAAAGAATTTTTATAAAAATATTATGGGTGTTTCGGACGTCATATCGATGGGCTAATACATATGAAAATTTGAGAAATTTGCGTGATTCCTAATAAAGGGCATGTAAATGCAGAAATGGGCGTGAAAAATGGTATGAGTATACGTGATTGTTCCCCACCTTAATACAAAGGTCATCATAAAGGTTTTTTGACAATGGGTGCTATGGGGAGCTAGATCTATAGGCTAATACACACGAAAAATTAAAGAATTTGCCCAATTCCTAAGTAAGGGCCTGTAAATGCGGAAATGGACGTGAAAAAAATGTTGTGAGTATGAGTGATAGTTCCCGACTTGATACGGAGGTCGTCATAAAGTATTTTGAGAAAAAAATATTTATGTGCTCTAGACGCCAGATCAATGAGCTAATACACACGAAAAATTGAGAAATTTGCGCGATTCCTAAAAAAAGACTTGTAAATGTGAAAATGGGGGTGAAAAAAATGTTGTGAGTATACAAGATGGTTCTCTAACTCAATACGAAGGTGCTCATAAAGTTTTTTGGGAAAATAATTTTGGGTGCTCCGCGACTCCAAATCCATTGGCTAATACACACAAAAAATTAAGGAATTTGCGCGATTTCTAAAAAAAGGTCTGTGAATGCAAAAATGGGATTGAAAAAAATGGTGTGCGTATACGTGATTGTTCCTCAACTCAATACGAAGGTCCTCATAAAGTTTTTTGAGAAAAAAAATTTGGGTGCTCCGCAGCGCAAGATCCAAGGGCTAATACACACTAAAAATTGAAGAATTTATGTGATTTCTAAAAAAGGGCCAGTAGATATGAAAATGAGCGTAAAAAAATGGTCTGAGTACATTTGATGGTTCCTCAACTCAATATGAAGGTCCTCATAAAATTTTTTTGAGAAAAAAAAATTTGAGTGCTCCGGACGCAAGATCCATGGGTAAACACACGAAAAATAAAGAAATTTGCGTGATTCCTAAAAAAGGCCTACAAAATGAAGAAATGGGCGTGAAAAAAATGGTGTTAGTATACGTGATGGGTCCCCAACTCAATACAGAGGTCCTTATAAAGTTTTTTGAGAAAATTGTTTTGAGTGCTCTGGACGCTAGATCCATGGGCTAATACACACGAAAAGTTGAGGAATTTGCATAATTCCTAAAAAAATCCGATAAATGCGGAAATAGGTGTAAAAAAATAGTGTGAGTATATGTGATGGTTCCAAACCTCAATACGGAGGTTTTTATAAAGTTTTTGGGTTCTTCGGACGCTAGATCCATGGGAAAATACACATGAAAAATTGAAAAATTTGCACGATCTATAAAAAAAGGGCATGTAAATGCGGAAATAGGCGTGAAAAAAATAGTGTGAGTATACGTGATGGTTTCCCAACTCAATACGGAGGTCCTCAAAAGGTTTTTTGAGAAAAAAAAATTTAGATGCTCCTGATGCCAGATCCATTGGCTAATACACACAAAAAATGGAGAAATTTGCGCGATTCCTAAAGAAGGTCCTGTAAATGCAGAAATGACGTGAAAAAAATGGTGTGAGTATACGTAATGGTTCCACAACTCAATACAAATAAAGTTTTTTGAGAAAAACAATTTGGGTGCTCCGGACGCTAGATCTATGGGCTAATATTAACACTCGAAAATTGAGAAATTTGCATGATTCCTAAAAAATGGCCTGTAAATACAGAAATGGGTGTAAAAAAATGGTATGTGTATACGTGATGGTTCCCCAACTCAAAACGAAGGTCTTCATAAAGTTTTTGAGAAAAAACTTTAGATTGTTCCGGAGCACCAGATCCATGAGCTAATACACACGAAAAATTGAGAAATTTGTGTGATCGCTAAAAAAAATGCCTGTAAATGTAAAAATTTGCGTGAAAAAAATGGTATGAGTATATGTGATGATCCCCAACGCAATACGGAGGTCCTGATAAAGTTTTTTTAGAAGAAAATTTTGGGTGCTTTGGACGCCAGATCCATGGGATAATTACACAGGAAAAATTGAAAAAATTGTGTGATTCCTAAGAAAGTGCCTGTAAATGCGGAAATGGGCAAGAAAAAAATGGTGTGAGTACACGTAATGGTTCCTCAACTCAATGCAGAGGTCCTCATAAAGTTTTTGAGGAAAAAAAATTGGGTGCTCCGGGGCGTCATATTCATGGTTAATACACACGAAAAATTAAGGAATTTGCACGATTCCTATAAAAGGGCCTGTAAATGCGGAAATGGGCGTGACATAAATGGTGTGAGTATACGTAATGGTTCCCTAACTCAATATGGAGGTCCTCATAAAAAAAAAATTGAGATTTTTTTTGGGTGCTCCGATCGCCAGATCCATGGGCTAATTTAACACGCGAAAAATAAAGAAACTTACCCAATTTCTAAAAATGGGCCTGTAAATGCAGAAATTGGTGTGAGTATACGCGATGGTTCTCTAACTCAATACGGAGGTCCTCATAAAATTTTTCGACAAAATCTTTTTTGGTGATCTGGGCGCTAGATCCATGGGCTATATACACACGAAAAATTGAGAATTTATGCGATTTCTAAAAAGGTGCCTATAAATGCAGAAATGGGGGTAAAAAAATGGTATGAGTATACGTGATGGTTCCAAACTCAATACGAAGGTCTTCATAAAGTTTTTTGACCTCGAGGCAGGACTTACCTTCTTTGATCCCCCACCCCCAGCCCGAGGCAGGACTTACACGCCTCTAGCCCCAACCCCCCTAGCTCGAGGCAGGACTTACCCGCCTCGAGCCACCCCCAAGACCCGAGGCAGGACTCACCC
>NC_064290.1:5439999-5584587 GCF_019186545.1 Solanum stenotomum | reverse complement strand
CCCGAGGCAGGACTCACCCGCCTCAAGCCCCCTTCTCCCCGAGGCAGGACTCACCCACCTTGAGCCCTCCCGGACCCGAGGCAACACTCACCCGCCTTGAGGCCCCCCTCCCCCGCCGGACCCGAGAAAGTGAGTTTTGAAATGTATATCTCACATGCTCACACATATATGTATTGTACGACTTTGAAGCATGGGTTCTACAGAACCCGTGAATCCATGGATGGATTTGCTACTGATTCCCAATATGATCCAAGAAAATTTATGTAAATTATCATTCATTAATAGGAGTCAGTCTTAAAGTAATGAATAGGAGACCCATAACCCCCCCTCCTCCCCATCCGTCTTTGAAATAAATACATAAACCTAAGGCTTGGAAGAGAGAATCCCTAAGATAGATCTTAAATGCAACTATTAACACCAAATCCCAGATCTACGGACGTTAGAATCGATCAAATATTTCACAGCAGGAATATGTACTACTCTTAACTTAACAAGGGAATAAGCACCTTATAGGCTCTCTAAAACTTTCAAATGACTAAAAAAATTGAATTCACTGTCATCGAGCTACTATAATGAGTGGTAAAACTTAAAATGTTCTCAGCCAGCATTTAACAACAAATATGCAATTGTAGGTAGCTGGGCATTCTAGTAGACTAGGAGTACTGTAAGGTGAACTAGACACTTTTTGTTTGGCTGGGGCCTAAAGTTGTTCAAAGATGTTATCTTGTGCAGTACATAAAAATGAGCGGTTCCTTGCTTCACTTGACCTAGAGAAAGCAAGAGTTCAATTCTAAGCAAGAACTTCGATTTTTCTTCCCTTTCCTTCCCCGGGCCTCTCATTGCTTGTACTTCAAAAGGTATTGATTATAATAACACTATGGCGCAGTAAATAAGTTTGTTTGGATTAAATTGGAATATGAGAATCTAATAAAGAGATTTGAAATTCATTACTTCTCATTTTCCTTCTCCGGATGCATCTCTCAATTTCTTTTCTAAGGAGATAACTATGGAAAAGGCTAACCAACAGAAAGATGCACAAGTTTGACATGTCAATGATGAATCTGCAGGCTTTAGGAAGCACTTTAGACAAAGCAAATATATAACTTCAAAGGAATAGACACAAATGTGAAAGACTGATTAAGCACATGTCGTATGAAACCCTCAAGAGTTCCAAGCTTCCCCATTGCCATGGATATTTGACCCATATAATTTGCAACATTCCCAGAGGAACCTGAAGGTCCAAGAGACCCTGCAAAAGTCTCAGCCAAAGACTATTTCAATGCCTCCATTCTCTGGGATAAAACATCCTCAGTCTGTTGGGATGACTGTTATAAGTTGTTAATCGCTAATAATTATTGTTAGGTTAAAGACTCTAACTGATTAATGAGCAGTTGCAACTAAGTGGCAAGAAATTTAAGAACTTGCAGGAAAAAAATAGTCAATAATCTCTTCTCATCACCTTTAACCCTTGAAAAGAAAAAAAGAAGGAATGAAATGTCCAATGGATATTATAATGTACCTAGTTTTGTAAAAGAGAAGATAAGGGTGGATGGAGAGGTCTGACTAAAGCAAGACCATCGGAGAAATGGAAACATTAAGAGCTGTTTATTTTACTGACAAGAACAACAATACAAAGATGATAAATAGGAGTTGCAAGCATGTTGAAATAAGAGCATTGCATACAAAAGTAGATCTTCACCATAGTGTGCCAAGATTCGATCAACTATTATGCGAAGTTCAGCATCACCAGCATGAGAATTAATCAATTATTCTGAATTCAAGGGTATTCCATAGTGTATATAAAGGAATAAAGACCATTAAAAAGCTGACAATTCACTACCCAACAGAGCAACAATTATTGATGACTAATCTAAAAGTTTCTTTCATGGTTTAAGCTTCTCCTCCATGAAAACATACAACCAAGGAGGAGGGAAATTGCTACAGGATGGTGCAGCCTAAGCAAGAGGCATAGAGAGGATATAAATCGCCTCTTAGTGGATCTAGTTTCACATCACAGCTATGGAGCCTTATAATGCTCCTTGGTTAAAATTTATGTCGAGTGAGACAAAAGTTATCTAGCTTATGCCGAATGAATTAGGTAATTTGTGGTGCTGCTTCAAAGGACTTGTCTTACTATATGCCAAATTCTCGAAAGGGATTATAGAAAAATGAACAAAGAAATAAAAATTTATGCCAAGTTGAACAAAAAACTTTTGAACATATTATTTATTAACCAAATGAATTTTAGTTGGTACAAATTCAATTTAATCCACTCATTGTACAAACCCAATGTATAATCAATCCTCACTATACTACTAGCAAAAAGTAAATAGCTTTTTTCACAACCTATTAGATTGTGAAAAGTAAATAGTTTTTTTTTTTTTTTAATATATCGTATTATATTTGTATTATATTATTTTAATGAATATAATGTTATATATTTTTGGCTCAAAAATAAATTTAGCAGAGCTACAAGTGGACAGAAAAAAGAGACTTTTTCCACAGTGCGACCGCTCTCTTCGTTAGCAACATGCATTTTTCATTTGCATATACAAATACAACCACATTTTCACTGGGGACCTTTTCAAACACTTCGCAACAAATATGGAGAATTTCGAACAAACCTACGCCGACGGTACGGAAGAGATCCCGTCGACGGCAAGTCCTTTCGACGATCACAACTACGACGGATTCGACCATTCCCATCGTTATGAGTTCGATGTTACCTCCGCCGATGACGGCGGCGATGTTCCTCCGCCGATGCCGTCTGATATAGATGATTTTTCTGCAGGTGAACAGCCGCATTACTATCATGATAACATGCAGTCGCCGGAGAATAGTGGATTTGCTCCATCTCCTAATCGCGAGTATCAAGGTTCACCTTTTCATGAGACATTGGAGGGTAATCAAGGATCTGATGTGCAATCTAAGACATATGATCTCGGAGCTGATACGGATGGCCTTTTTTCATCCGGTACTGATGGACCGTTGCTTCCTGATCCTACCGAGATGCGTGAGGAAGGTGCTGCTTTTCGAGAATGGCGTCGGTAAGTTTTACAATGTGTATGCTTAATTGTGTTTCTTTTGGCTTCATTTATGCTGAATTATGTTTGAGCTTTTTTCAATTTGTTTTTTAGATTTGTGCTTGACGTTAATTGCCTTAATCTGGCTTTTGTTGAGTCCTTGTATGGCAAATATATGACCTTAGCTCTTAGTGGAATTAATGAATCAAGGGTCAAATGTACTCATACTTTATGTTACAATTCACGGAAAGTGGCGGATCCAGTATTTGAGTGGTCAAGGACTTGGAGGGTATGTATATTGAGAAGTGTTTAATTAAGTTCCTTAAAATAATAATGTAAAAGGTAATATAGGTAAGTCTATTTATTAACATTGATTGTTATCCTAGATAAAATGGTAAACAACCTGATATAACAGGTTAAATTACATTGATGGAGTAAAAAGATCATAACACTATCCGTGTAAGTAACATAAATCCTTTGAATATATGTATTTAGAACAAAAGCTCCACCCGCAGCTATGCACCTGATTTTCCTAGAAGGTGCTGTCGGGTCGTTAGAAACCCAACATTCTAAGTGTCGTAAAAGCACACAGTGTACAAAGTCCCATTTTCATTAGCTGCACTTACTCTGGAATATCCTAACATGTAGAATTTGGATAATGCAACTGCATCTTCTCTCACTGTTGATATGCGCCAGGATCACCACTAGTTCAAGTTTGCTAGTGCATTACACAAAAAAAATATGGTGGTCACACTTTGTATTTTATTCTGATACAATATAGTGAGCATGCATCTATTATTCGTTTAGGAGCTATATCATCCTTGAAGATGCGTAACGATGAAGATTTATTTGATTTTATGAGTTCAGAGGAACTAGACTAGGTAATTAATGCTACTCACGGTGCAATAGATTGCGATCAATAATTAAGCTTGTTCTGCATCTTCATGGATTTAAAGGCTTCATTCAAAATCTCAAACACTAGAGCAATGGTCTGCTGATTTATACCAAGATAACAACTTGAAATGATGATTGTGTTATTTTATTGGATATAAGAGAAAAAATTACACTGGCAGTTATTTGACTTTGTCATTTCGAAATTTAGACTGCAGAATGTGCTGTTTCGTGAATAAAACTCATCTTAGATTCAAGCAATGGTGTCCTAGAGATAAATTAGAAAGGAGGCATCAAGAGTAATTCGATTTGTGCCAACTCCTTTCAGTTCAGAGGTTAAAACACAGAATCATTTTGAGACTTGCTGGATGGTATCTGCAATGATTACCATAATTGAGTTTCTACACTGCACGATACAAAACAAATATAAGTAACAACAGCTTTAAAACTTGCTGCTAAAAATTTCCAAGATGTCAAGTAGAGCTAATATCTTACTAGACCAAACTAATGTCATACTACTAATTTGTAGCTAGAGTTTTGCATGTCTCTGGGGCATCTTGGATCAGTCATTGTATGAAAGAAGCCAATTATTGCAATAAGACTTCTAACAGTTCATGAAAGAGGAGGGTATGAAAGTGATGTTGGTTTACTAGAGCAGAAGACTAACTTTAATCATGTATGACCTTCTGAGAAATTTAAATATCTAGCTCCCTGTGTTCAGCACTGATTTTCTCATTGTTCCTTTTTTCTTTTTTGGCGATTCAGTGTGTGAACAAGTCTGCTTTCTTGGTTAATGTCTTATTAATGTCGTCAATGATTGTGATTGGGGGGAGGGGAGGGACGGGGCAAATGACAACAGTCTGCTTTCTTAGTTAATGCTATTATTGTCGTCAATGATTGTGATTGAATTGTTCTGTTTCCTAAATGTCCTTTCTAGGATAATATGTACATATTTTGAACACAATAGATAGAACTGTAGGAAATTAACCTCTTTTTTTTCCAGTGAGATTTTCAACAGGCTATGAATGAAATTATCATTTTCTACAGAAAATAGTGATGTTTAACTTACTTCTACGGCTAGCACACCACATGATGTTAATTGGTTAAAATTTCTGCAGTTACTTATGTAGTTGAAATATTTAGCGAGGAACTGCATTTAGAACCTCAAGGAGGTTCTGATCAAATTCAGTTTCTTATAAAGTTTATTAACATATTACACTTTTTTACTTGATATACACCATCAGATGCATACTCGCGCCCAATGCTTTAACATGCATATAATGCTTGTGAAGACCGAGCATGTTTGCTATCTAATAGTGTCTCCTGTCTATTTTCTGCAGCCAAAATGCCATTTATCTTGAGGAGAAGGAGAAGAAGGAAAAGGAAATGAGGAATCAGATTATTGCTGAAGCTGAGGAGTATATACGAGCATTTTATGAAAAACGGACACTCAATTGTGAATCGACAAAAGCTAATAACCGAGAAAGGGAGAAAGTAACTGCTTGCACTCAAACCTCTTTTATGTGAAAATAGTAATTGATAGGATATGACCATCCATGTGCTTTTGTGCAGTTATACCTGGCCAACCAAGAGAAATTTCACAAAGAAGCTCACAAACAATACTTTAAAGCAATTGCAGAGATTATACCCCGTGAGGTCCCTAATATTGAGAAGAGGCGAGGCAAGAAGGAGGAGGAGAAGAAGCCTTCAGTTTCAGTCATCCAGGGCCCAAAGCCTGGGAAACCCACTGACCTGTCTAGAATGCGCCAACTTTTTCTCAAGCTGAAGCAGAACCCTCCCCCACATATGCTACCTCCTCCTGAGAAAGACAAGGATGGAAAGGAAGGCAAGGATGCCAAGGATGGTAAGGTTGCCAAGGACGGAAAGGAAGGCAAGGATGCCAAGGACAGAAAGGACACCAAGGAAACGAAGGAAGGAAAGGATGCCAAAAATGAAAAGATTTCCACACCAAAGGAGGCTAAGGATGGCAAAAATGAGAAAATCGCAACACCAAAGGCGTCTAAGGATGCCAAAAATGAGAAAAGTCCCAAAGGAAAAGCAGCTAATGATGCCAAGAACGAGGAAAATGCCGCACAACAAGGATCTCCAGCTGCTGCTATTGACAATGATATTTCATCAGTCAAGGATGCAGAGGCTGCACAACAAGGATCTCCAGCTGCTGCCAGTGTTGGTACTCCAAAAGAATCAAAGGTGGATACACCAACTACAGTCGCAGACGGAAAAGTTGCAGAAAGTGATTCTACCTCAACTGCATAAGTTAGCTCCAATACTGCATTTTCTCTTCTAGCCTAATTAGTTCTTAATTATGTTTTTCTAGAGTCATTATAATTTATTCATTCTTTAGACCTTGTTGCTCTCTTTCTAGTAACAAATAAGAGCAACTGGACTTTTGAGGACATATGATCTGCAGTCAGGGGCTTTCTTCCTGATGTGTTTAGGCTTCTTTTTACTTAGTCACACGATGAATTTGTTGTTTCATTTTCCATTATACAATTGAAAGCAGCTCTTGTAGCAGGAATTTCAGCTTGCTATCTGTGTGCTTCAAAGCTTTTAGTTTTTATGATGTGCATAAATTCCTGGCGTAGGTCTGTAGTAATTGATATATTTGAGTTGTAAAATAACAGAGAAAAGGAAAAATAGACACTGTGAAATTGCTTTGGACTGTAATTTTGTTGTTTGAAGTGTGTGCAAAGCTATTTCTCCATTGATAATTTTATTCTAAATATAAGGCCAAAGAGATTATGGTTTGATAAACTAGTATATATTATAGATACTAGGTGAGCCTAACACATAAGGTCAGTGTTACATTCATTTTTGTTCAGCCACTTGATCGTAAGGAGAGGGGCGTTCAGCCACTTGACCGTATTTTAAGTTGGTCATGTACTCTATTCCCAGTTTCCAGCAAAGAATATATCATGATCCACTTTAGATTGTTGAATGCACCCTTATACTATTCATAGTCATATTTAGATGTAGGGTGTGTTTGGTATGAAGGAAAATGTTTTCCTGGAAAACAAGTTGATTTTTGACTTATTTTCTCATGTTTGGTTGGTAAGTAGAAAATATTTTCCGGAAAAGATTTTTAGTGTTTGATTAATGAATGATTTTTTTTTCTTGAGAAATATCTTTTATTTTTACTAGGGTAGAAAATAATTTTTGAAATTAAAAATATTTTTTAAAAACAAACTTTAATTTTTTTGGGGGTNTGGGGGGCTGGTTTGAGGGTAGGGACAAAATAAATTGATTTTTTCAACAATTTTTTTTTTAATTGGAAGTTGGAAGAGAGTTTTGGAAAATGTTTTCCTCAAGTTTTGAAGGGAAGTCATTTTCCTTAAATTTGAGGAAAATGAGTTGATTTGGAAAACATTTTCCAAAACATTTAACCCAACCAAACATGAGAAAATTGGAAAACATTTTCCGGAAAATGTTTTCCTTCATACCAAACACACCCGTAGTGTTTGTGTGAAAGATACATCCAAGCAATAGCGAAATCAGGAATTTCGTCAAGAATGCTCAAGATTTAATACATATACATAAAAAGTAATTTTTGATCTCTATATATACAACATATTTTCGGATTAAAGATATTCAACTGTCCAATGTATTCATAACTTCAGAATCCCCACCACCCCTCTCTCTATATGTTTTCTTGTCAACCATTGTCACAAGTAACTTCTATAGATTCAGAGTTTTAGAATTTTCACAATGTCAAATCACCTAAAAGATAACTATAAGTGGTCATTTATAAGATATTGAGATTAGAAACTGAAAAATAAGACAAATTACCCGTTACAAAATCAAAATGCAATGACATATTGTGTAAAAAGGTCCACGTTACCCCCTATTCCTTATAGTAGTTTATTGTCACAAGGACCAAAGAGTTGAATGTTTGTGTCCCCAAATTTGTCCATCTCTACCTAAATGTCAAAGAGAAATCTTGAAAATCTTAGCTAAGTGGCCTCTATGTTCACGAGTGTGAATTCTTCTTTTATCTTGAGAGGATTTGGGCACATGCCCATTCACATGCATAAAACTCTGTGTCAATTGAATCCAAATTCGTCTTCGCGTTCATTTTCACTTGTCCATTTTAACATATCAGAGAAAAAGATTATATTTTTGGTACTTTACCCTCAGAGTTAAATTATTCATTCCAAATTATTATTATATCTCAAGTCTATTAAATACTATACACCAATTAATATGTGTATCATAATAAAATATACATTTTATTTTATTATTTCAAAATTGTGAACGAGTAAAAATAAACAAAAGAGGTATGAAGTTAACTAGAAGTAGAGTTACTGGTTTAATTAGTTATTGGGACCGGTTTCACGTGTGGACAGACATTATCATTCTTGTCAACCTTCCAAACTAAATTCTTTACTGATTGCATGTGATAGATAGAGGTGTTTGGTATTTTTTTTTGTCTCATATTTGTATTGGAGTCTGACTATTTTGAATGCACGTTGTGTAGGCTTCCATTCGAAAGAAAACACACTCTACTAAAGATTTTTTCATACCCAAAAATAATCTATCATTTTATCTACAACGCTTATCAAGAAAAACGCCTTCTCTTAAAAATAGTGACCACCCATCGTAAGAAAATAGATCTATGTATAAAAATGTTCTTAAATCTTGTGGTTGAACCTGTTATGTGAAAATTAATATTAAAAAACAATCAAAAATAAATAAATAATATATTTTGTAAATTGAAAGTGACAAGATATTAAATTGTAAGAAACAGAACCAAACTACCCATAGGACAGAAAGGTCCCCACATCATTCATTCTTGTTTCAACATTACATTACATGTGAATTCATTAGGTCCTTTCTTTGTTAAAATACACACAAAGGACCCCCACTAACTTAGCCTTACAAACAACCAAAAATCAAACTTTTACACCCAAAAAAGAAGAAGAAAACACAAGGCAAAGAGCTCACTCCCCTTTGGAGAGGGCTCCTATTGTACGGTGGGTAATAGATTTTGAAAATTTATCTTCAAATATCCATTTGATTATGAAATTTACATGTGATCTTCAAATATTTTCAAGTTTCAAAAACTGATTCAGGTCAGTTTTTTAGTTCTTAAGACTTCCACTCACAAACTTCAAATTTTTAAGAAAAAATGCATGTTCAAATATAACTTTAAATTTAAATTATCATTTTTTAATTTCAACTTCAAAATTTATGATCAAACAGAAGCGAAGCTAAGAGACCTCGATGTATTGTGAATTATCCTTTATCTTTGGAGGATTTGGGCACATGCATAAGAGTGTGTGTCAATTTAATCCCATTTATGAAGTTAGAATTGTTCAATATTATTGGGACCGCTTTCACGTGTGGACAAACATTATTATTTTTGTAAGTTTTTTTTTTTTTTTTTTTAACAATCTGCGTAACAAATTTAAGATCATTAAACGTAAAAGACTATATATATTTTAAAATTAAGATTTTCATATTTAAAAATCTATCTTTATTCTTAAACGTTATGTTCAAACAAATTAAGACATTTAAATTGAGAGAGAGAAAGCATACTTTTTGGTATTTATATACACTAAAAAAAATAGAGGTGTGTTTGTTTCAGAACATATTTTTGCATTCATTCCAACTGATCACCCAATTGTTTTGCCCCAATCTTGAAATCAGACCCCACCACATTCTCCCAATAGTAAGGTCATAATCTATCTTTGTCTTCCATTTTATCTTAAACGTATAGGTCTACATGGCCGGGTTGGTTCGGGTTTTTTAAATATCAAACCAAATTATTTGTGTCGGATTCTTAAATTTATAAATCAAATCAAATCAATAAAATTCGAGTTTTTCAACCTCGGGTTTTTTCAGGTTTTTCGGTTTTTCGGGTTGTTTCGGGTTTTTCCGGTAAAATATTCATACAAACATATAATTTACTTGTACATCAAATATTTCTTTAGTCTTACCAAAATACAACTATCTAAGATGTTTCTTAAAAATATAACACAATATGATATGATTAATGACACTAAAATATTCAACAAAAATAATAATAATGAAATCGCGTAAAATAAATATTGCAAATTAACAAGTCATAATGAAAATGATCATAATTTAAAAGTACTAAATCATGTTAAAATTAAGTTTAATAAGTATTAGTTACATGACTAAATATTAAAGAAAAATTAAAATTAGATTATGTATTTTAATTGTCTAAATCAATGTAAAACTAAAGAACAAATATTCAATATTATTGTCATTCTTAGTGTTGAATTGATTTTCTTTTTGCATTAGTATTAATTTGATTTTGATTTAAGCTTTATTATAATTACCAACATTTGTGGACTATAATCTTTATTGGCCCATTCATAATTCTAAGATTCAAACTTGAAATAATATATTAAAAGATAAAACTATGAAAAAATATAAGAAATATTTAAAAATTATATCAAAGTAAATATTTTTATATATAAAATAAAATTTTAAAATTATATATATATAATGTCGGGTTGGTTTGGTCTCGGGTTGATTTTTTTAGTTAAAACCAAACCAACCCAAATATAGTCGGGGGTTTTTCGGATTGACTCAATTTGCAGTTTGATTCAGTTTTCGATTCAATTTTGTACACCCCAACTTAAACGTCTATGAAGAAAAATGACTTCTCTTAAAAATGGTCACAACACATGTGTAGACCTTTTGGTGGGAATGTTAAGTTCCCACATTGGTTGGGACAAAATTGTTTTCTTCGTATAGCCTCGAACAATTTTCGCCATTTGAGTTTTGTTCAAAATTCATTTTTATCATAGTCATATTCATCTCAATTCTTGATTTATCCAATATTGACCCTTACAATATATTATCCATATTTCAAATGTTCGATTCTGGACATATAGAGGGGTGTCAGAGTCCAACATCAATTGTAAGTAAATTATTTTATCTAATTATATAATTTTGAACAATTATCACCTCATGAACTAACGTCAGAAATAATATATGATAGCATTTGAGCAAACTTTTATAAGTTAATATTAACAAGGATTGGATTTGCATTAATTTGATTCCGAAGAGACAAGATGAGAATTTCTCTGATATATATAGTGACCGTTGTCGACTTTTTATCAAATTTCTCATGTTGCAATCATATTGAATAGTGACAAACATATTAAAATATATCAGAAACAGAACCAAACTACACAAAAGGGCAGAAAGGTCCCCCACATAATTCATTCATGTTTCAACATTACATTTGGTCCTCTATATATCCTCAATTAAAACACACACACACACAAAGGACCCCCACTAGGTAATTCTTCCTATCTGTTCTATCTTTAGTGGACAGAGTTCCATTGCTGATAGGCAGGTATTCCGTGAAACTAGTTGAGGTGTGCGAAAGTTGATCCAGACATCACGGTCATAAAAAAAAATCAAACTTACTACACACAAAAGAAGAGAAGAAAAACACAAGGCAAAAGAGCTCACTCTCCTTTGGAGAAGGCTACTATTGACAACCTTGTTAACTATAACTAACCACACAAGAACAAAAGTTAACAACCAAGAAAGAGCCTTGGATACTATACTTATATCGATCCAAACGGCTACTTTTCCTTGGCGAAAAATAGGGTAGAAAAGATCGCGCCCACATAAATTAAAGGGCAATCGATAGATTAGAAGTTAAGCCGCGAGGTGTAAGTAGCTTTAGGTGACCAATTGCCTGGGATAACATCTCTTGCTGAAAGGGCTCTTCCTGTTGAGAGTGTTGTTAACTTCACTGAAAATGGTCCTTGCATTGGCCCTCCAATTATGGCCCAATTTGCTCCCCATAAATGTGACATCTCTATCCATTGATTCGACCTTGCCTGAATTATTTAGCAATTGTTAAGAATCTCTATAGTAATTCTTGTTTGTCTGATACTTCTGGTGTTTGGTAAGTAAGCAAGAAGAGAGCGTCTCAACAACATATATAAAATCTAAAAAAACTCTATAGGGGTGGGGTAGGGTGGTCACGAGGTGTTCCAGGGTAGGGGTGGAGGGCGTTGGGGATGGGGGAGGAGACAATGAGCTTGAAATGCTATTTATGAAACTTGATTTTCCTACTCCTACCGGAAAAGTTATTCTTGATTCTTAAGGAACTTGTTTTTCCATGTTGTCCAAAACGTTTTGACCAACCAAACATAAAAAAGATTCTGTATAAAACACACCCTCAATAAAAAAGAGAGGAAAAAAGGACACTTTTTTGCAATGTACTTCTTTAAGACAACTTTTTTCACTATTGAGCAACAGTGATAAAAAAGGAAAAGCATGTAACAAAAGTGATATAAAGTGCATAATGTTACTTTGGATAAACAAGCCAAGATGGAGTTAAACTTTTAATACTCAAAAAAGAAGAAGTTACACCATATATTCTTTGGTAAAACAATGGTGTGATTGTGACAGAGAGAGAGTATCAAAGTAGGACAAATGAATCTTTCATAATGTCAAACAAAGATTTAGCTTTTGTCTGTTGGCACCATGTGATTCTTAAAGCCTCAAATATATTCGGATTTGTTTTAATAATACTAATAAGTTTTCAATTCTTGTAAATTGTAAAGACTCTTCTAAAACAGAGCTTTTTAATCTTAAAGCTCAATTTTTTGATATTAGTGAAAGTGTAGAGTGACCATAACATGTTTTCTAATCCTTTATAATAGTAATACTTGAAAGCTTCTTTTGACTAAAAGTGCAATATTCACAAAAATCATTATGAATCTAACAAACTTTCATTCTTCAGTTTGACTGTTCAAATAAAAAGTTAAGTTGTATAATCTATTGCTAGGAATCTTTAAAGATATTATTGTTTGTGTTAGATCCTCCAAAAGTGACTGCACGACAACATTTTTGAATGATCCAAGCAACATGTTAGTTATATCAGAGATATCGCAATAATCTTGACATGATAGTGTAAAAAAAAAACAGTAAACAAAAGCTTAGTGATTAAAGATATTTGTACCTCTCTGATATGCATGGATCCAACATCACCATCTCCATCTTCAAATTCAACAAGAAGAGAGAGCCAGTAAGGTGTTGAGCCTTCATTTACATGGAAGGCTATGTTCTTTCCAGGGTACTTACATAGAGTTCTACAAACCACAAAATTGCACTATGAGTGTAATGTAATAGTCAATAACATAATTGAAAATCATAGATTCAATAAACAAATATTAAATAATTTTTCCATCGAGTTTTAATGAATCAAATTATCTAATATTTATACGAGTGAGAGATAATAAACCCTTTATTGAATTAATCATGGTGCAAGCAAACTAGCCAGACACCACATAGAGAAATAAATATGGTCAGAGGAGAAGTGGGGTCAGCAGTCAGACTTAAATTCATGCAAACCAAGAAAAGAGCAGTGAAGTTTTTGACCAAAAAGGATAAAAAATAAGTAGAAACAATACACCAGAAAACAGAAAATAATTCACTTTTTCCTGTGTGTGAAACTGTGAATATGGGCAAATTATTAAAGCAATATTTAATCATACTAAACTGTATCGTCATCAAATGACAAAAAAAAATTGACAGAAATAACCCCAACATAGTCACTGAACTGAGGGTGTCATTGTCAACAAAAATAGCACACTGCCATGTCAAAAACTTTATGGCTTACTCCTCGTCCCAAAATAGTTATCACAATTTGTTTTTCAAGAGCCAATTTTAAAAAAACACTCCATCTTAATATTAACTTCATTTAACTTAAGACTCCATAAAAATAAAGCGAAATGTGACAAGCATTTTGGGACGCGAGTAATACAACACAAACCACTAAACACTAATGGACAAAATAGAAAAAAAAAACAAGACCGTTATAACAAGAATAAAAAATGAGGATTTTTTTTTTCTTCAGTTCAATGACTCACCGGCGGTAGAGGATGGAGATTACACCCCGGTCACGGAGGCTTCCGCCGTAACCTGAAACAGCCATATGGCCAAAGGCGGCGCCACTAAGATCGAAGTGAACTCTATCGCCGGAGCAGTACCCGCCGGGACATTCATCGGTAATAATCACCGTCGCCGCTCTTCTCGAACAAACGGAACTGTCCAAACACTTCACTTTATAGCAGGCCCCACATCCTTCACCATTTTTGAACAAAATCGGACTCACTGCTCCTACTCTGGCCCTGAACGGTTTCACATCCACCATTGACCCATACCCACATGCCCCACCTGAACATAAATTCCACCATTTAAAAAAACAAAAACAGCTTTACTTTATCCAAAACAAAAACCCTACAATTTTTAATAGCTCAGTTGCTAGAGCGCAAAACCTACATTTTATTGGTGAGGGTTCGAAACTACAATGAAATTCCATTTACATCAAATCAAGCCATTTAACCCTAAAATTTATCAATGTTGGTTAAAATTGGGAAGTTACGTACCAGTACTGCCGTCGCCTTCGGGGCTACCATACCACGTGGCAGTAGCAGGGTACCAATGTGTGTCGACAACACGACGGAGGGGGCCGGCGGAAGCCATGAACGGCCAAAAAATTACAACTACAGCTACTACAGAGTAAAACTTAGTGAAACTGAAATTTTGGGAGTGAGTTTCCATAATGTAAGTAAAATGTGGGTCACTAGTATAATTATAAAAACAAGAAGAAGTATAAATCCTCAGTTTCCGGCTAGCGGAGTAACCGAGGGAGTGTTGTGTGTAAACAGAAGAAAGAAAAAAAAGAGCAAATAAACAGGGGAAGAGGGAGGTGTGTCTGCCGACAGTGTGTTGTTTTGGCTGTGGGTATAGTGTGAGCACTTTTGGAGTAAGGTTGTGTAGTGTTCTTTTGGGGGAGTTGGATTTTTATAAAGAGGGAAAAGGTTAATGCAACTTTTTGGGTGTGTTTGGTGGGAAGCAAAGGGTGGAGCATAAGTACTTTTTTTTTATCATTAATTAAAGGTTTCACGTTTGAGCTTTACGTGATACAAAATTATCCTTTCAAGGAAGTATTTTTATACCAAATGTGAAATTTTTTTATGCGCAGTCAAATTTAATTGGATTTGAATGCAGATACCAACCATTTCACTAATGTGAATAGGTTATACAAATACTCTTATGTACCTTCCTTCTTCGAATTTTTTAGTATGTTTGCCCTCCTTAATCATTACTAGATCAAATCCATCATGAAACTTGATTTTGTACTGTTGTTGAGTCGTTAGGCTTATCCACCAAAAAATTCGTGAAATTTCTATGGATTAAGTTAGGGAAAATCTATCAAAGTTAAGCAGATAAATAGACTCCTTTCCTGCTACTAAGGAAGAGCAAGGAAGAAAATCAATATTGAATATCAATTATAAGAAACCATTGTCTTACCTTTTAAATAACTTATTTCTATAGAAAAGAACATTGTAAAATTGAATAATGCATATTAGTTGAATACATGGATAGTTCTCTAAATTTATTAGTAAATCTCATTTAAACACCCAAATTATGATTTTTAATTGAGCATCTAAACATTTGATATAGTGTCTATTATTTTTTGCTCTTATTTTGGAAAAGTTGCATGTTCACAAGAATTCATTTTATTGAAAAATTAATCATATACTATCTTTGTCCACTTTTAATTGTGATGTTGCATTTTTCGAAAGTCAATTTGATTAATTTTCAAAGTTAAATTAGATTACATTAATTCAAAATTTTAAACAAAAAAAATTAGATATTCAAAAAATATACGAAAGTACTATAAATCGCAATTTTTTGCATATCATTATGATGAAAAAAATACATCATAAAATGTTAGTCAAAGTTCCTATAATTTGACTCTAAAAATAGAAACCATGACAATTAAAAATGGATAAAAAAAATAAAATATATATTTTCTTTAATCATACACATAAGTATCAATTGAAACATGCCTAAGATTTTATGATTTTAATTCTACTCATCAATATCAATTAGAATAATTTGTGTATCTAAATAGAGTAAATAGACAAATTTAAGAAATCTTGATTCTTTACTACTCCCTCTATCCCAAATTCTCAATCTATGTGACTTGCTTTTCTTTTTAGTCAGTTTAAAAAAGAATTATACATTTCTATATTAAGTAACAATTTAACTATAAAACATCTATTTTATCATTAATGAAATGATTTGCAATCACACAAATTTCTATTATTTATTTTGAACCATAAATTTTAAAATTTTTTATTTTTTTCTTAAACTTCATGTCAAATCAAACTATCTCATAAAATGAGACACTACTAAAAATATTTCTTTCACACCAACTAGTCAAGCACACCCTTTATGTCCATGTGACCCATGGCTTGTTATTTTATTAACGACAGTGCCACTACTTTATTTAGAGTGGCCCACCGACGGTTAAGGCGTTAATTCAGCAAGCTTCTTCTCGTCTTTTTAGAAATCAACTGTCAGTGCACAAGGGCATAATGGTCATTTCGAAAAAGGAAAAAAAAAATAGATGATTCTGCCGTTACTATTGTTTGTTATGTTGGGTTTTGGGAAAATTTGGGTCTTTGTTCTCAAAATATATGTGGACTTGTAGTTTGGTGTGAAGGAGTTTGGCAGCTTTTGTTGACTAGAATTTTACCATTGAGTTAATAATTTTTATTAAATTAATTAAAATAAATGTGGTGGATTTTTTTATTATTATTAATAAGAAAAAATTGATGCAGAAAGGACTAGATCAAGATCCAAGTCTATGACACATATTGTTTGATTTAGGCGAGGTTTATACATATTTATCTTTTGGACTATGTTATATCAACTATCGAGTCTTAAAAACATGTATATCATATTAAGTTGAGTTATGTTTTATAAAACTTTTCACTTTTTACTCTCATTTCGATATGAGATTCACCTAAAATGTCATGTACATGTCATCTTCAAAAGTTTTTCATTCCTACTTTACTCGCCCTCATCAATCCGTCCTCTATCAAGAGGCCTAACAAACCCCCATCCCTTAGGAATTCAACGTCCCCATTGAAATTTGCCTATCATTGTACTGAGGGGATATATGCTCTGATATCATATTTAATTTGTCCTTATTAGAGTCAATGACACGTATAGTTTGCTTTGGTTTAGGCTAGCACGAATTTGTGTTTCAGGCTACACAATATTGAACTCTAAAAGTGTGTGTATCATGTGAAGTTGTGTTGTGTATTATAAAACTCTTCACTTTCCTCTCTGATCATTTCTATGAGAAATTTACTTAAAATGGCATGTGCTTCTCATTTTCAGCAGTTTGCCAACCTAAAAGTCTATCAATCCTACTTGACCTTCCTCTGTGTGGATCATCGCACTAAATTTTAAGAAAGCATCAAAGCTCAAGAGTGAAGTTTTTAACCAACAAAATGTAATGCAATAATAATTACGCCTTAATTGCAAGATATATATTACACCGTAAATTTTGTTTATGTTAGTCCGATGACTAAATTTCACTTGTAAACATTAGTGCTCACTACTTATTCTTATTCTTTCTTTCTTAATTAAAGAAATTTTGAGTTTGAGCCGTAAAAATGAAATTTCTTTTCTAGAAATTGTTTTACCTTCAAAGTTTTTCAATGTCGTTGGATATCAAATGACAAACACAAAAGAATTACTCTCTAAGTATTATTTCTTCATCTTAATTTCCAAACTATATAAAAACATGACTGAATAATGTCCTAGTTTATAAGATCTGGATATTGTTTTGAGATTCATCTTTTCATTATAGCTTTGTTAACATCATTTTGTCTCCCTATATATATGTGCGTGGACTTAGAAAATCATTGATTAAGATATCATGCAATGGTTCATAATTGAGCAATTTATTATATATGATATATGTCCAAGACGGTCATGTTAAACTTGCAATATAAGACATGTAATTAACTCTTATGAGTGTAAAAACTACTCTCAGTATTTTAAAATACTTGTCACAATTTTCTTTTTAGAGTCAAACGACATAATAATATAGCGCACATCAGAGAAGAAAGTACCTTTTATTATAAGACAGGCCTCCACGTCCTTTCTTAAGAGATGGAGCAATCGTCACTTGACAGTTCGAAACTGACCAATACAAAACCATTTGATTTGTCTTTATTTACATACCCCACTGACACTAGCCTAATGTCATGTCTACTCGTCTTTAACTAGATTATTTGTACCCATCTACATGATGGAAGTCCCCTCGATCAATTGTCACTTGACAACTCATATTGATATGAGAAAATTGCAGTTTATAGTACTTTCCATACAATTTTTGAATATCTAATTTTTAATTTTAAAATTTAATTCATCTAATTTAATTTAGCTTTGAAAATTAATTAAACAAACTCTCAAAAAGTGAAACGTGATAACTATTTTAGAACCGATAGAGTGTTAAATTATTGTTCTATATAAGTTAACAACTAGGTGTAGTACAATGCTCATAACTCCACAACCTACCAAGTTTAAAAGTCATTTGAAAGAGATATAATGATTGCAATTTTTATATTCAAAAACGATGGAAAGATGACTCTATTTCCTTTTTATCACACCTTGCATTTTTTAGTAGTAGAAAAAGTAGTGTTTTTTTTTTTATATATATATATAAAATAAAAAAGATGTCTCACTGCATAATTTGTGGCATGAATGGTGGTTGGAAGTTCAAATGCAAATTTATTGTTAAAATATAGGACATTTTTTCTTTTTTCAACAAGAAAAGTTAATACTACTAAGAAAGAAAATTAAATATCTTGAATAAAAAGAGTCTTAAAAGTTGGAGTCATTGCCACATTGGTGATTTGTGGGTCATTGAGGCAATACTATGGGATCTATAGTACTTTTGTCCGCCAAGGTAAATAATTTTTTCGCGAGGTATAAATTTATATTTTATAAGTTATATTTCGCGTTTTTACAGAATTTATGTTGCTATGCATAAATTTGATTGTTAAGGACAAAAAAAGATCTGCTTATTTTTAAAATAAAAACTAAAAATCAATTCATTTGAAGAACGTACAAATCATGTAATTTCTTCATGATATGTTTCGCGTTACTTTCTTGTCTATCCAAATAATTGACCACTTACTTAATTTCTTTGTTTTAGGTAAAAATACAGTGAGTAATAGTGTTTTGTATAAAACAACGTAGAGAGTAAAACGTGATATTTTACTAATCCCGAACAGCTTCTTAATTACTCCAAAGTTCAAACGATTTACGATATAATATGTGAAGGGCCAAACATAACAATCATATTATCTTATAAAATGAGGAATATAAACAAATAATAGTACTGTTTATGATAAACTTTCTTTAAAAAAAATCGTGTATTTTATGAAAACAACAAATGAGATTATATATTATTATTACAAACTTAGAGGTTGTTAAAGAGTATCCAATCCCCAAATCTTAAAAAAAAAAATGATTAGAAATTAACAGAAAAATTCAGTATCTTCGAAGTCACATGTGCCATGGCCGATCATTTTGGCTTTATTATGTAACGTTTTTTTGTGTGGTTTATCACTCGAACATTTTAAAAGAAATTTCTAATTTTGTCATGATTTTTTTTACTTTTTAATATAAGTTTCACTTTTCTAAATATTGCAACTTTTAAAAGCCCTGTCTCACATTTATCTATCTTCTTTTTTTTCCATGAATAAATCTAATCACATTGGTAGAGAGCACTAGTACATACTGATAAAGCTAAAAAAAATATAGAATATTAATTAATTAAGTCATAAAGTTAAAGATGACATAATTTATCTAATTAATTGTATTGCGCTAATTACGTTTCAAAAGATTGAAGTTAGATTCTTTTGAATAAAGTTATTTACAGATTAATTGTTAAACTAAAACTGAACGAACCACAATTAAACAGGCAGCAGCTAAGTTGAAAAGGCTATTAAAAGTAATTAAAGATTTTTTTGGTCATAATGTCTGCTAAACTAATAATTTTGAGTTAGTTAAAGTGAAAAAGTACCATTATGGAGAATATATAATTAATTATTAAGTAATAGATATTTGATTTCCATTCAGCAGGCATCACTACTGCTCTTCGTAGAATTATTAGGAGTTGGATATAAAGTGAGTGGCTTTTAAATTAAAAATATATATATATTGGAAATTGTCACTCAAATCATAAGGTGACAATAGTCCACAGATTGAAGAAGTGTAATAATTTAGAGAATTTTATTTACTTGAGAGATAATATTGTGTACGACTGATCATAGTGGTACGAGCAGTAGCGAAAATACAAATATTATATAGGTTGAGTATGAGTTCTAATACTTAGATTTTAGCTTTATTATAACAGTTGATTGTAATAGCTTAGTGGACAAGGGTGTGATGAATATACATGTTGATTGCAAGCTCAACCAAGTACCAACATATACTTTTGTTGGTAAAGAAGTACACCATAGGTTAGCCCAACCCAATCCTCTCGTACTAGGGTTGACTCCTCGCAGTTCTCCCTTTAACACCAACAGTAGATAGGAACCGAACTGCACAACTAAATATATATCCGTTCCTCAAAAGTATAATTTTTTTCCAAGTTACCAAGTACACATGCACCCATAAATTGTTGAAGTGTGATAACAGACTGCATTTGAGGCAAATGTATCTTTAATACACTTATAATCATAACAAAAAAGGAAACACCAACGATATGATGTACTTGAGAAGATCTAAATGACCTCCACTTTTACTTATAACAACAAGCATGATTGATTGTTAGTCAACAATAGGGACAAACAAATAAGTAAATACTGCAAAAGAATTCAACGATGAGATTTCTTCTTCTTTTTTGTACTGGTAAACTTAATGATTCTACTATTATATTATATATAATATAAACATAAGGCGATCGAAGTAGGAATTTTTCGACTCTTGAGAGCTAAATTTTCACATTATCCAGCAAGTGTAAGAGTGTATGGAATCGGGAATATACACGCACTGCATATGTTTATACGAATTCTACCAAAGGTCGAAAGCATGTGAATTCCACCTTCAACTTTACACACATTTTGCACAATGCAAACGATTGTATCGCAAATTTGGTTCTTGCTGATTGACCGAACTGAACTTGGTGCTCATCTGGCTACCTGCATATTTATTAAATACAAACCAGTAAAATCATATATCATCAAACCCAAATATCTTTCGAAAAGAGCACATAAATGAATTCTTTCCTATGAATCTGCAGAGAATGCCTACCTTGCTGTTAATTCTGATATTCCAAGCATCATTCTTAGGTCCATACATAGGGTCGCCGACAACATAAGAAGATGAAGGAACATAACTCTTCAATAGTGGGACTCTGTCGGGCATATAATCATCATCGCTCTCATAATAACACCTTTCCTGATGTGGTCCTAGAGCTTTGAGGATCATTGCCAATAATATAGTTAGCCCCTGCACATGGAAAGATATAGGCAAATGGTCAAATAAGTAAGAATATGAGGGGGGGAAGGCTGAAAGGACTTCAACCCCCGATGTGAGATTTTACAACCACCTGAACGAATGAGATGAGCAAATTAAGCTTATATGGCACCCAAAACAAAGAAAATTTCATCAGATATTAGGAGCGTAAAAGTATGCTAAAGCACTAGGGCCTATTACAAAGAAAATCCAACAGATACACATTCTGGTCTAGTAACAAATTCCAGCCACATGAATCCGCAATATTATTATCAGACAAATACATGGGAATGGCTGAAAAACATCAACTAACCTTCTTTCTCATCAACAGCCAAATCTAAGTTACAGTATAGAAGGCAGAAGACTGGAGAGATGCAGGATGCAGGAATGGTTTAAAAGAACAGCTCGTTAATTGTAATAATCACTTGGAACTGGTTTATCTCACTCATTTCAGACAGCGATGTGTGCTAATGATAAATCATATAAAGGATTTAATTTGAGTGATCATATTGCCACATAACAAAAAGGAAAACAATTTATCATAGTATTGTAGTATATGAGTGTGGAAGGAGACAGACCTGCACAGTCACTACTGACAAGCCAATCCATTTACAGATATCAAAGTTATCTTTCACAAAGTGTTTGAGCTCATCGAAATTCCCTGTCGTGTCCTTGGGAAAGTCCTGATCAGGTCAAAT
This sequence comes from Solanum stenotomum, assembly GCF_019186545.1. Taxonomy (NCBI): domain Eukaryota; kingdom Viridiplantae; phylum Streptophyta; class Magnoliopsida; order Solanales; family Solanaceae; genus Solanum; species Solanum stenotomum. Next base: position 5,562,620 of record NC_064290.1, on the reverse strand, counting down.
CAAATACTAATCAATATCCAAAAGTTTACTAAAAGCTCTATAGCTAAGATCAAAATATGCGGTGCGTGTTTAATTGCAGTACCTCTTGCCAGTTTCTGTTAAGGAATACATCTACCGTCACAGCTGCTTCTATCATGAGAAGTAGGAACACAAAAACCATGTACTATACCACTTAAGGAGAAACATCACGGTGTTAATGGAATAGTCACTCAATGATGCAGGATTTTAAATTACATAGCCATACACAAATCCCGGAGATGTACATACTAAGCAACTTCACTGAAGAATCTTAAAGAAAAAAGACCAGTTCTGATTTAGCACTGCCAAGTTGAATAAGGGCAACCATCTTAATCCTAATAGTTTCAAATTAGAAATCATTCCAACCTCCCATATCAAGTCTTAGAAGCAAGTCCAAGTTCTCAAACTTCCGCAGAGCAAAAGGACTAATATCAAATAAAGATATATGCTGAAAAGGTAGCGGGAACAAAGACACTTAAGCATCAAATCTAGAAAGTGAAGACGAAAGCATGCTTGGGTAAAGAGCATAGCACCCATGAAAAATGACGATTAGTTCTAACTTCTCGCACATGGTCAATTGCAAAAGAGTCCCTCTCCTTTGTCCTGTCCTGTCCTCCTCAATCACAGGTGTAGAGATTATATCAACCCACAAAACGAAATATAAATGGTAATCACAAAGAAAGTGATAATTGTTAATTGTTCTTTTATTGAAAAATATATCAATAAACAGAACTTAAGTCACATGCAAGTAGCATTGACAGAAGTAGTAAACAAGAGTATTGCTTATTCTCATTAGTAGAGCAAGAAGATTCTGCAGTCCAAGCTAGATATAGAATCAACACAATTTCCTCCTAGAAGGTGAAGACGGTAAAAAGCATCCATTAGTCTGCTGAACTACTAGCTGATTGCTACAGAGTAGGATGAAGCTTGTCCAGGCAACTTTCTCAAAACAGACTCATCTCAACATAAATCAATTAAAAGTAAAATAATTGAAAGGATACAATATATAAGCAACAGCCATTAGCAGTCTCTGCAGCAATGTGACCCGAGCAAGTGACTATGGACAAAGTTATTCCAAGACCAAGTGTTGCGTAAATGAACCTACATTAGACAAAAGTTGCGTCACTAAATTTACAATACGAATATCCAAATTTCAAAAAAATAAAGCAAACATCTGACAGCTTATGAAACATGGGAATATCCAAATCTTGACAATTATCATTCTCAACACATTTGTATGAGTGTGTGAAATTCTACAATCAAATAAAGAAACACCATCGTTTTTTTACTGAACAAAACTAAACAGAGAACAAAGAAAAAGAAAAGGTCTGGGTGGTTTCTACATCTACTTCCATAGGCAGTCAATTTCTTATCACAAGTGCTTCCATCAAGCATTCCATTCATGATGCATGATACCAATATCCTCATATCTATTCATTTTAAGGTAATAAAATGATTCAAATCACAGTTGGTCCTAGATCATTGTAAAGATAGTCCAAGCATAACAAATGGCGTGGCCTATTATCGGTACCTATACTAGTGGGACGATGCAAGCTCTTAGTATAATAGTGGAGCTTGTGCCGTTGCAAGAGGTGTGTGACCCAAAGTCCACTCTGTAAGGTCTTACTGTAATGGATCCTATGAGTAATGGGATACAGAGGATTCACATAGCAGGGGTATAGTTAATTGAACTTGACTCCCGGAAATGAACTTCAATAAAGCAAAAGCAAATTAGCATCCCCACTCCTTTGTATCCCACGGCATCCAATAAGCAGAAAACACACAAATCAAAAGTTAGAGCAAAGTAAGGCAGCAAAAAGAACTCCAATACCCAATTTTTTTAAAAAAAGTCCTACCTTTTGTTAAAGCAAAAAAGAGCAACAAAGATTGTCCCACTATCACGTGAAGTAACTAACTTTCATAAAGCTCAGGCACATACTGTAAGAAAGTGAAACAACATTTTACCATGGTGCAGGGGCATCAGGTCCAAAGAAAGGAGGAGGATAAGGACCCATCTGCTTATGCCAAACCCTAAACATCCAAAGAGCATACAAAATCATTGCGATTCCTACCATTCCAATAACCGAATTCACCACTTTCAACAATGACTGCATACAACTCCTCGCCATCCTCGTCATATTTGCTTTCCCTCTTTTTCAACGAAAAAACGATCGGAAATTAATAATTCAACTGAATATAATTCCTGAAAACCCTAACCCTTAATTGATGCTAATTGTTTTGTTCTTCAGGGGAATAGGGTTGTTGGAATCGGAGACGATGACGGAGTCGGAGAAATTTGAAAGAATTCAGTGATTGAATTAGTCGCCGATTACCGATTGAGCTGACGTCGTTACCGTCTTTCACGCAATAAGCTAGGACAGATGGCGTTCGGAGAAGAAAAAATGGAAAATCCTTATATTATTCAATTTCAATTAGCTAATTGTATGATTGAGTAAATTAATTTATAAATTATTTTTTTAATGGTGTGGTCAGTCTTTTGATATCTATAAATAATAAGCTATGCAATTATCATTGTAATTATCTTGTTAGCCTTCAACCAAAAGCTAACAAGATTTTTAGTTACATATTTATTATTTAGTTAAATAATAAATATGTCATTGTATGAGCTATTTATTACTCATTCCTTTTGAATTTGTTAATTTGATTTTGATCTGACACATAGCTTACGAAAGTAAATTAGATTTTGAGAAAAAACATTAAGTGATACTTGAAGTTGTCCCACTTTGGACAAAAATATCCTTCGAATGTGCAATTTCTTAAAAACAAAAAGTCGGACCCATTGTTGATGTATTGAAGGATGCTTTGGTAATTTCCTATGATGAATTCGTTTTGTTTGTTTATTTTAAATTTCTAAATAATTGTATAAAATATTATGAATCACGATAATTAATTACTTAAATATTTAAAAGATATAAAAATATATAAAAGATTTGATTGACTCTTCAAATTTTACCAGTGACACATAAATTGGGACAAATGAAATAATATATATTATTTGAAAATTTCTTAGAAAGTACTATAAATTACAGTAATTAACAGCTAGAAATATTTCAGAGACAAAAAAAAATTGATTAAATCTCAAAATATTTTTAGTACTACATAAATTGAGAAAGAAGAAATGACCTCTATTATTTGAAAATAGCTTAAAAGTATTACAAATCATACAATAAGAATTAACAATTTAAAATTTTAAAAGACTTTAATGCTTTATACTTATTCTATTTCTACTTTGGACAAAAACATCCTCCCAATATGCATATTTTTTTCAACAAAAAGTGGGACCCATTATTGATGTATTCAAGGATGCTTTGGTAATTTTCCTATGATGAATTCATTTTGTTTGTTGTTTAATTTTTTTAAATAATTGTATAAAATATTATAAATCACAATAATTATTTACTTAAATATTCAAAAGATATAAAAATATGTAAAAGATCTTATTAACTCTTCAAATTTTATCCGTGACACATAAATTGGACAAATAAAATAATATATATTATTTGAAAATTACTTAGAAAGTACAATAATTTACAGTAATTAACAATAGAATATTTTAAAGGCAAAAAAAATTGATTGAATCTCTAAATTTTATTAGTACCACATAAATTGAGAAAGAAGAAATAACCTTTATTATTTCAAAATTGCGTAAAAGATATTACAAATTATACAACAATAATTAGCAATTTAGAATGTTAAAAAACATAAAAAATTTTTTTACCATAGTTAACAATAATTACAAATTTAAACTATTTTAAATTAATATTAAAGTTTGATTAACTCTTTAATTTTGTCTTTGTCACATAAATTGAAACAAAAAATGATACATATTGGGCCCGTGCTAGCACAAGCTCCGATGTCTAGTTTTAAATATATGGTTGAATAATTGTATGAGATGGATCCTTTCATTTAAGTTGTATCGATCATTGATTAGGAAAGGTGATGAGATCTTAGTTGTAGTATTGTTTTTTAAAGGGAAAAATGACAAATATACCCTCAAATTATCGTAAATGGTACGCAGATATCCTTCGTCGTATTTTTGGGACATTGGTGCTCTTGCCGTCTAAAAACTAGAGCATATATACCCTTTATATTAACGGACATACACATGTCATAATCTTATCCACATATCCGACATTTATTAAATATTAGATCGAATGATAAAATTGCGTCACGTGTCCCTATTTAGTCTTCCGTTAAAGTGAAGGACATATATGCTCTAATTTTTGGATGGTAGGGGCACCAATGTCCCAAAAGTATGACGAAGGGTATCTATATATCATTTACGATAATTTTGGGATATATTTGTCCTTTTTCCCTTTTCTAAATAACCTTTTTTTGAGAATTTTTTTAATAGATAATTTGTACAATATAAAACGTATTTAAAATATATAATTTTTTTCAAATACATTTTATAAATAATTTTTGGGGAGTGTGGGGTGTATATTGATCTTTTATCTATCTTATATAAAATAGAAAGATTGTTTGCGACTTATCCTAGGATCAAGAAAGGTATTTCCAACACATATTTGAGAAAAAAAAAAAGTACAAATTATGATTAAAATGCTAAAGAAAACAAAATTATTGGCAACCACAAATAGTACTAAACAATAGTCAAAGTAAAAGAACAACAATAGTAATAAGTTGAAAGATAAGATAATAATGAAATAGTAACGAGAGAAGTATCAAAAACACCATTAAATTTGGCGTAAATTATTAGTTTCATTATCCTCGAACTATTGATAATCTTGAAAACACCTCTATTTAACTAACTAAACTTAGATATACCCCCGATACACTCATGATATGTCACATGACATAACAAGTGGTCTCAAACTCTTGCAGGAGTATGAAGTTCTTAATAAAAATCGAGAGAAGTATTGAAAACATCCCTAAACTTGATGAGAATTTAGGGGTGTATTTCACTAATGTTGCAAGATAGGGTGTATTTAGCTTGAGTATGTCAAGTAAATGAATGTTTTTAAGTCTGTCAATAGTTCAAGGATAAAATTAATAATTTGCGTCAAGTTTAAAAGTGTTTTCGATACTTCTCTCTTCTAATAATGATATTCATACGGAGAAGAGAGCTATAGAAGGTGCTCTAAACTAAAAACATGTTTTCCCGTGAAGAAAGGAGAAACCATTTGGTTACCTACTAATTTACTTTCTACCCTAATTCTTTAATATATAAAGCATGTCCTTGGTGAGCTAAAGATAAACCATATCTTAGCTAATCACATCTCTCAATTTTTTTTCTCGATCTATCTCTACCTCTACCTCTTCTTAGACTTAACACTACAACGGACTCTCACATCTCCTCTTTACGTGCCCAAATCATCTCAATCTCACTTCCCGCATCTTGTCCACCACATAGGTGATAGGTCGTAGGCTACTCTACCTTGATATATATATCTTTGTTTCTAATCTTATCTTTTCTTGGTATGCCTACATACATCTAAGCATCCTCATTTCCGTTACTTTCATCTTCTAATTAAACGTGCGAGTTCTTGACTTGCTAACACTCTGCCTCATACAACATAATTAATCCAATAATCACTTTATAAAACTTACAATTAAGTCTCGCTAGCAAATTAAAAATCCAAAATATTTTTTTTAGGAAGAGCAGGAAAACAACGTAATGGAATAGTCAGAGTTTGTTTATGATGAAGTTTCTCTTTGGTTCATAAAATTCCATCAAGAATCATTCTTCTGCACTTTTTTTCTTGAACTTACATTCTAAACTTATAAAATGATTGCATGTAATAAGAAGTTGCTGTGGTGTAGTGGTTATCACGTTAGTCTTACACACTAAAGGTCCCCAGTTCGATCCTGGGCAGCAACATAATGTTTTTTTATTGCAATTTCAACTCATCATGCGTAACTCAAGTGAACACTTTTCTATTGAAGGTTTTCTTGCAATTTCAACTCATCATACCTAACTCGATAATAACAAGTTAACACTTTTCTATTGAAGGTTTTATTGCAATTTCAACTCATTATGCCTAACTCGATAATAACAAGTTAACACTTTTCTATTGGACCTTCAAAGTGTTTTTTTTCCTCCTTAACAAAAGTGATTTCGTATCTAACAAGACTCAAATCCGAGACTTTAATTAAGGATGAAAAAATAATTATCACTCTGCCACAATCCTTATTGCTCCTTCAAAGTGTTGCAAGGCATGGAAAAGCCTATGTTTCTCATTTGGCATAATACATAAAAAAAAACATGTAATTTAACTTGATTTCATATGATATCTATGTCTCCTCATTTTTAGTGTGCATAAATAGATATTTAAATTTATATAAAATTAAACTTGATTTCATATGATATCTAGGCCTTCTCATTTTAAGTATATATAAATATACATTTAAATTTATTTAAAATTGAACAGGTAAATCAATTCTTATTTTACCTAACTTGGTTTTAGCATTTTAGCACTTAAGATATATATTATTGGGTTATTGAATACTCTTGTTCAAATATCTAAGTATGCAATAACCCGAGAAGGACAAGTATTTGACACCCATTCTTCGGCCTAATCCAGACACCGCAAATCTCTACCCTCACACTGAGCTCAAAGTGTTGCCGGAAGTCGAATTAGAGAAATATGAACGGGTTACTTGTCCGTGGACCTGCAATTTGTCTTTCATCTCTGAAATTTACTCAAGATTTTCACAATCATTTGTACCCTTCCAAGTTCTTCCGATCAACCGCTTATCCCAAATGCAATTGCATAAAAAACAAGGTCCCCCAGGTACTTTCTCTTTCACCACTCCCCTTTTCCCCCGTATTTTGGCATTGTTAATATAATTATAAATATTGCAAAAGAAAATTGATAAAAATGAAAGATTGGTATAAGCAGAGAACATTTATCTAGTATGGGTTTCTGTCTTTCACTATAATAATCTGCACATTTTTCGTTAATTTGACTAATTTTAAAGCTAAATTGGATTAATCCAGCTCAATATTTTAAAGGGAAAATGTCTGAAAAATACTTTAACTTTGACCGAAATTGTTGTTATGATACCAAACTTTATGGCTGCACTATTTAATAGTGTATTTTAAAGGTATATATGTGCCCACGTGGACACGTCACTATTTATAATTATGCAATATTTATAATGTCTACGTGAGCACATATATACCTTTAAAATATATTATTAAATAGTGCAGGGATAAAAGGTCCTTTCCAAAGTTTGGTATCGTTACAACAATTTCAGTCAAAGTTCAAATATGTTTCAGACCTTTTTCCCTATTTTAAAAGTAAAAAAAAAATTAGATGATCGATGCCAATATGATGAAAATATACATTTTAAAATGTTGGTCCAAAGGGCTGGGTAAAATAGATGTAGGGAGTAGTTAATAAATTAAGATTTCTATGTAATATTTTGGGTCATTTTTTATTCTTGATGTATCATGTATCAAAGACAAGGTAAAGCCCAATAAATAATGAAAATGTCGAAAGGCAATTTCTCGAATTTTTTATTGATGTGTAGGGTGTTGAATTTGAAATCTAGTAGCTTAGATGAAATAGTAGTGAAAACAAGTGGAGTAGAGGCGAATCCAGGATTCAGAGTCAAAGTTATTTTTTTTAAAAAAAATAGACATTCTTTTTGCACATGTTTATGTGGTATAAGCTGAAAGCAATAGGTTCAGTTGAATCCACCGAAAACAGCTAAATCTGCCTCAGAAATGGAGGGGGAGGGAGTACATACGGGGAGATGAAAAAGGTTGTTACTAGTTAGTTTGGAGCTCTGCAGCTGCATAGCTGCTATGGAACTTGTTTTAAGACCATTATACCTTTAATGACAAGTTTGATGTAGCTTCCCAAAACTTGAACAATTTGACATGTTATTGTTAGTCATTGTTGAGTAAAGGGCTGGACCAGACTCTATTCCTACATAAAAGCGGGTTACTCTGGGGGTCCTAACTTCCTATGGAGAGTTTGTACCAAACACTTCGGCCTAAAGGGAATGAGCAGCAATGATATGAGAAGATGAGGTGCCTTGGCCAGCCCAATTTAAGAAGAAACTGCATCCAGGATGTTCCAGGTGTGCTTTGAGCCCCCTCATTTCATAAATTGAAGCAAAGATTTAGGATTTTCTCTGATGCTACACAGAAACAAATAAAATGAGTGAGGACAGACTATGGATCACATTGCTGCGATTTTTTGTCCAAACAATAGGTAATTTGAAGTAAATACCGTCTTGGAAATTGGAACTCTGGAAGCAGAAGGCGAATTTTCATAACAGATGATATGGAGTTATCATTGATTCACCCTGGCAAATTATTTGATGCACACAGATTATAAATAGATCAAAACTCCAAAAGGACAATAAACCCAAGCAAGTAGCTAAAGTCTTAGAGCCATGAGATAATCATGTTTGAACTAAATATGGTCCCAAAAGGAAAGGGCTAGTGTTTGAGGCACGGGAGAAAAGAGGTCTCAGGTGTTAATCCTAGTTACAACACTTGATATCAATCCATCTTCTCTCTTTGGTGGACGGGATCACCCTGGAAACCCTGTGCTTGTGGGCTGGATAGTCTGCCAGGTGGTTAATCGAGGCATGAGCAAAATAATCCAGGAACCATCCATATCAATTGGTCGAGAGACTTAACCTGCAGGAAATATGTTAAGCAGATAGATTGGTCCTCAGTACTCCATGATGTGGACGATAGGATGTTTTGAGCTTTTCAGTTATTCAGTGTATTAATAGATTCTGTCGCGTAACTAATAAATTGAATCAAGTTGAACAAGGAAGCACCAATGTGTGGGGTAACGTGGTTCAAAACCCAGTCGAACTTTCTTGAAAATAGTTACTTGTATTTATAAGATCAAACTAGTTCCACTGATTAATCAACATGGAAATGGATAGTCACGAAATGGTTGGTGATAAAGCGAGCTTATACTAAGTTTTCTATTCCAAAATTTGTGCAATATTTTCATTCAGAAATATAAGTGAACATTTTTTCAACTTAATAGGGATTCTCGGTCCTTAAATCAGATAATCATTGTGATAGGGGAAGTTTGTGGAGCAGCATGGCTTTCTACCTGTTCAGTGTGCATGTTCCTTTAAGTTTTGGAGGCTTGTCTGCCGTTACCAGCATATTGCATAGTTCAGCTCTTGATCCACAGACCGAGGTGAGTAAGATTTCTATGTAACATTATAAACTGTTATTATTCTACTGCTGTGAGCTAGTTTAATGAATTGTGATTTAAGTTAAAGAGCTATACACATAATTTCTCGTGTTCTCTGTTGCTTCTTGTGACTGGCTCAAAGTGAAAAATTCATGCATCTTTCATTTCCTCGTTGGGCACAGAAGTTCTTACTCTTATAAATTAATTCCATCGAACCAAATTTGTGGAACTCAGAAGGGAAACATATCGCTCTGGGGTAGTAGCATTTGAAACGTCTAAATTCTCAACTAGAAAATAGTCCGTTAACTTCTGATTTTAATTAATTTGATGGTACCGTTGCTTGTTTTTCACCACAGGCATTATCCTTAGTTGTACTTCAGATGTTAGAGCTTATTGTGGTTCTACTTCTTTTAAGATGTACCGGGAATCCCCAATACAGGCTTCGTGATTTCTTTCAAGAGAAGCAACCAACCAGAGAAAGGAACTGGTTACTTGCGTCAGTTCTTGGCTTTGTGTTCTTGGTTCTTTTAGTTTTCGTAACATCAATTATCGCTGACACGTTGGTAGGTACTAAGGTAAGTTGTTTTCAATTCCTTTTTCAGTTGCAATATCAATTTGATTGTTGAAACGTTTAGTGCATTTGTAGCTGAAACATATGTTTTAGCTTAGAAGTATGCAAAACTAAAGCACTAGACAAGTTAGTTGATTTTGAATGTGTATGTAATTGATAGAGTTATTTGCATTTTAAACTTGTTCAATCCAGAAGTATCGTGGGAGATAAAGCAAATGTGCATTTACAGATGCATTTTCTCGTTAATCTTCATCATACTGTCTCGTTGTATGGTGTGAGAAAGTGAATATTATTTCATGAACTTTGCAGGAAGTTAACAATCCAATCTTGAAGGAAATTCTTTCGAGTGGTCCAATATCGATAACATCATGCATTCTAGTCTACTGTGTCATCACCCCGTTGCTAGAAGAAATCGTTTACAGAGGTGTCTTCTTAACCGCGCTTTCCTCCACAATGAAATGGCAGGAAGCAGTGATTATTAGCTCAATAGTTTTTAGTGCAGCTCACTTCTCTGCTGAAAATTTCGTACAATTATTCATCATAGGTTTAATCCTTGCATGCTCTTATTGCTGGAGTGGAAACTTAAAGTCTTGTATTGTAATTCATTCATTATACAATGCTTTAACCTTACTAATAACATATACATCATGAATTGTTGATGATGAATATCTCTTCTTGAACTGTTATTTTTCCGTCTCAAAATTTTGGATACGCGTATGAACTCACACCTAATTATTATTATGTGGGAGAACATGGAAATAATATGATTATGTTAAAGGGAAGTATAGTTGTTATTGAGCATTTGCCAGGTGAGATTTGATTCAAAAGGAGTCATTACTCTTTAAAGTTTAAAATCCTTTTAAGAAATTTGTCTCCGCTTTTAATGCGTTGAAGCTGTCAATGGAATATACTAGAAGAAAGAAGCCCCACTTCCCACCCGTTGCTTCAAGAAACATTACTTTTTAAAGAAAAAAAAGCAGTCCGACTTTATTTAGTAGGCATTAGGATCAAACGTTTTTCATTATATCAAAAAATTATAATTGATAAAAAAGACGTAATTTCATTTCTTGACTAAGTTCATTATACAAGTGTTATGTTTGATCATGAATCCGATAATCTGGACCATCTAGCCCCCTCGTGAGCCTTGCCATAGGCTGATGTTGACATTATTACCCAACAATCCCCCTCCCAACACCTACCTCATATGTATCATGTTGCTCTTCGGAATCAAATTCATAATTTTATCTCTGATACCACTTGTTAGGATCAAACGTTTATCAATATGTCAAAAGCTATAACTGATAGCAAAAGCGTCATGTTCAATCATGATCCGGACCACCTAGCCTTCTTATGAGCTTTGCCATAAACATAAGTTACTTTTAATTTTATTTTTTTCAAAATAAAAATATCTATGACCTTTTTTTATATATATAAAAGAGTTGAGTTAAACATGAAAGATTTTTATTCTTATACATAAAATATTTCTTTTTTTTTTCATTTAATTTATAAGTAACCATAAATTTCATCTTCTAACAAATATGTGCAAGCTGTATAGAAATGGACAGGCATTCATATTTAGCTGGTTCAAATGTAAACAACATGTCTCGCAAGTCGTTGGTTTATGCTGCCATGAAAAAGATTTTCTGTCTGAAAGACTTTTTGTTCAAATTTTATTCATCGGTGGTCCCTAAGAGGTCCACACAGCGCCCAATGACCACAGTTTCCGTTAAACGTATTCAAATATGCCAAGCAACAACATTGACAACTGTTCTCCCTCGTATTTATTCGCATTCGATATTTATAAAATTTTATTCTAAAAATAGTATCTGTAGAGATAAATTAAAGTATTTAGATATGCAATTTTAAAATTAGAGCGGTTAGTTACTAATTATTTCTTCTGTTCAATAATAGTCGTCTATTATATATCTATATTATCTTTTAAATATATTAAATCAAATATTTTGGGAAATATATTAGATGTTGAATACATCAAAAGTAAAATAGACATAAAAAAGATAAATTATTTCTTAATTTTTCAAATTGAACAAGTATTATTGAATAATTATTTTTAATATACTGGACAAGTAAAGATGGACGGAGAAAGAATCCAGGTCCCTCTGGAACAGCGCAACGTGTATATCTATTTGATGCGTTGGATTCCACCAAGCACAAAATTTTCTTTTATATAAACGTTGTTATCTTGCACATTTTGCTTTGAGACCAATAGAAGCTTACATACATTCTTGAAATTTTCTTTTTTATTCTCTCTTTAGAAACACTTTGAAAGGGAAAAAATGGGTGGGTTTGAGAAACAAGTTAAAGAAAGAGCAAAAGAGTTGAAGACCCTTTTCAAAAAGGGTGTGAAAGTTGTTGGAGAATCTTGCAAGAAGGGTTGGCACAAGGTCAGACACATGAGGAGTTGATTTTTTTATTTTTTTTTTAAATTAGATGAAAAAGATTTATTCTTTGTTTTTTATTATCATTTTGTGATTTTGAGGGGTTTTGGAATTTGGGTTTGGGATAGAGTTGGTTTTTGAGATTTGTAGCTAATTTGGGTGTTGAATTGTAAACATTTCTATTTTGTAATATCTTTTTTGGTAGGGTTTGTAATTGTTTTGAATTTGTGCTATTGGAAGTGCTACCTTGGTATTAATTTATCTATTCCTGGGATCTATTGAATCGTTTGCTTGCTGTGAGGTATATATAAGATATCAAGATAAAGTGTGTTTTTGAATTATTTATTTCATTATTTTTATTCTAGTAATGAGATAAGTTTTCTCACATATAAAACTCGATCATCATCACTCCTATATAAAAGAATCACATTGATAAAAAACATAGACACAATAATTTAAGTCTAGTTTATTAAACTTGTGTCTTTTATTCTTTAAATTATTTAATTATAATGCCTACTGAAATTGAGCTCGAAAGGTAAAAACATAGGCACAATAATTTAAGTCTAGTTTGGTAAAATAATGGGACATGCCGGTTTAGATTCTAGTGAATTTTATAATTTTATTTTATCTTAGACAATATTAAAGATTGCAAAAAAGAAAGAAAGTATAAATATAAACTCAAACACTATGAGGTTTAACAATTTTACTTTCAAGTTTCAAGTAGTATACGACTGCCCCGCCCTACGTACCCCTTCCATTTTTATTTTTTTTAAACCTATTTCCTAACTGAAATATTTCAGGACTTTGATCCAAACTATCCAAATCTAAATATTAATATATAAAATGTTTACAACATTATCCAAGGTAATGTATTGAAAATAATGGCCAAGATTACATCAACTTGAAGTAATCCTTACTATTATAAATAATATTATTAATATGTGAAATAGAAGATATTATATTTAAAATGTACTACAATTAAAAAAACAAGTATCAAAAGTTTAAAAAACTTCAAAAACAAAAAGTTCCAATCAAATATGTGACACCAAGAAAAAGAAAATGACAATTGCAAAATTATGATTATGGGAAACATCATACTTATCTATCCACTCACAGCACAATATATTTTAGATATACCCAAAATTTGATAAAGCTCTGAATCAGATGGTTGATAGTTCAAATCAATATGAAAATTTTCTATACCCAATATAAATGTAATTTTTTTTTTTCATTTTGAAAAAAATAATATTCTCAAGAGGTTCAGAATTTATATTAACAATATTTCTATTATAAATTATTTACACTTTCCAAGATTTTTATATGGCTACAATTCTATATATATATATTGGCAATTAACTGTTATTTATTTGTATCCAAGTATTTGTATAAAATCAGAGCTAACCAATAATGTAAAAAATATATATAATAGTTTTAAAGAGTTTCCTGTTATGCTTTAACATATATGCACTAATTGGTTTTTATGATATGTATCAAAACTTACCACTGCTGTAAAGCAAGCCTTTTTTTTGAAGGCTTGTGGATGTCTTGGACTTGCTAAGTTGTTGAACCCAATACCATTAATTCTTGTGTACATTTTAAGTTTTGTGGGACGGATGTGGATTTAAGATTATGCAGGGCAAGCTAGAATAACTTTTTAAGAGTTGATGCAGGGTGCAGGTCTATATGAATTTTACACGGATTTAAACAAAACAAAAGCTAAAAAAACTTCAACTCCAATTATATATTGATGAACATTGAATGTTACTATTGTGGATAGAGTTGAAATATAAGTTCAACTTCAATTCAAGCCTCAACCCGTCCTGCCCCATTGCCATCCCTGCATGTAGTATGGTTCTGTTTTATCCCAGCTAACGTAATATCTTCAGCCAAACCTCCTTAGAATAGTATGACAACATACTTGAAACAGGCTACATTGTGATCAATAAGCCTGGATGCCAAACAACACTGATCTAATCAACTCTATTCTGTCTAGCCATCCAGCATATGATTCTGGCACTAATTTTGTCCGCCAAAGATAGACACCGATCAATAGTGAGTCTTTTAGTGGAAAATGACACATCTATAGTATACTTTGAAAGATACTTCACCCACATCATAGTCGAGTATAGCGATATGGCTGCTTCTTTAGTAGAGTTGTTCACTCCACAAAAGTAAACTCGACTCTTAAGAATGTCAGATTTAGTAGAGTTGTTCACTCTAACTCTACCAAATCGTTTCTATTTTTTTTTTCACATCTTCATAATTTGGCTGTGTTTATCTGGAAGAAATTTGCGACTGCAGCATCTATGTTACAAAGCACAGCTATGTATTACACATCTCAGAGCAAGCTATTGAACGAAATCAGCCTTTTGATTACTAATAAGCCCACAACATGTAACAATGACAGTGAATATCCACCTCTCCTAACCGACATCACGCAAGAAAAAATATAAATACACAGAGAAAAAGTATAACAACAAGAAAAATTTTGATCATGAGAGACCTGTTTGATGATATTCGATTTAAGTACTTCAACAAAGCACCTTGTGCACCTTCAACATTTGTTAATGACTCATCTATGTTATCGTCAATTCTTATAGCAAGCTCACCTTGTTGTGCAACCATCGTAGCTAGATGTGTGAATATTCCGCCCAATTCTGAAATAGTCGATTCAACATTTTGAAGAGCAGTTGCCCTACTCTGAGAGTAACTTTCTTGTCTCGGAGCCACCTGATCTTGTAACATGGACATCTCCATTTCGTTAGACGGAGGATTATCTGAAGCCAATCTCCGTCTTAATTGGTTGCTGCCCTGAACATCATTTCCACCACTTCCTGATGTAGGAATTGACCATGGAGGTGGCTCTGCTAAGGTTTTTGGAGGTTGTTTCAAAGGATTTTCTCTAGAGAGATTTGTAGAAAATATTTGTTTTCGATCTTCGTGAGCTTTCATGTTCTTTGTCCTTATAGTAAGTGCCTCCTGGAATGATTTTGTAGCTGCCATAAGTCTCGTCTTCAGATCATCACAAATCGCAGTACAATGAACAATTGTATCTTTCGAATGAGTTCCATCAGCTACATCCATGTCTTGAAGGGCTTGTAAATCAGAAACACCGACATTGAGTGATGTGATATCATTCTTTATGAAAGTTGTCAATTCCTGAATTTCCTTGCTTGGATCGTCAAAAATGGAAGATCGTTTTGCCAATTTAGCAAGCCTATCGATTTTCTGAATGGTTTGATGGATCGTCAACCCGATTCTCGAAGCCTTCTTGTTAAATTCAGATCGATCTGGAGTTGGTAGTAGTTTTGTGGTAGAAGAAGCAAAATTCTGTTGTGATTCATGATCTGATCCGGTATTTGCTGCGATCTTCTTCAATGTTTTGGACAAAGACGCGAACTCGGAAGTTCGATCTCGATACGTCCAAGCTCCAGAAGACGCCATTGGCAAATGGGGAAAAAAAGTTGCAAGGTTTGTTGTGGCGACTCAAATAATACAGGGGAATTATCTGTGTTTCATTTTAACTCTCTGTCTGTGCTTAGTCTTCTGCATTTAGTTATAGTTTCCTTGTGTTTTGGTGGCTAGAAACGAGGGTGACTAATTAAAATTAGATGTATAAACTATAAAGACCAAATTTTAGTTTGAGACATTTTTGGTATAAAATTTACAAAATGATGATAGTTTAAAGAGATAAGTATCAAAAACACATTTGACCTATTTTTTTTTTTTAGTTTCAACTTAAATGGGGAAAATAACAATTAAACCTCCAAACTATTGGAAATGGTTCCATTATATTGGGACATTGATATTCATGTCATCCAAAAACTAGAGCATATATGCCTTTCAATATAACAGAAGACCAAATAGGGACACGTGGTGCAATCTAAAATGTTACTCATAAAGTTGACATTGTCCAATTTTTGACACAATTAGAGTAGTTCACAATGAAAAAGTACATCAACTTTATGGTCCTTCAAATTTTACCGAAATCTGGAAGTAAATTTTTCACTCTTGACCCTTCAAACGTAATTTTAAATAGATTACGAACAAATATTAGTATTGTTCTGGTTCTATGACTCTGTATTTTATGGTAAAAGAGTCAAGAAACTACTTCTTAGTCATCTTCAATAAGACATAAGGTTTTGCTTATTGGAAAATAAAATGAATAAAAAAACAAAAGAACTTTAGATGAATATCATGAGTCATGTTTACAGAAGGTTATTTATATTAGTGCTGACTTCTCTATATACTTTTTTTGTTGTGTTAGTTTTCTTTCTTCACCAAATTGTTGCAATGATAGGTATTAGTACTATATTACTGCGCTGACTTCTCCAGATACATTTTTCATTGTGTACAAAGGGCCTGTCATGTCATAAATTAGTTTCTACCTAAATTCAAGCTTTAAATGATAAAGTTGAGGATATATCAAACCATTTTTCCTTAAAATAATATTTTACTTAAGTCGAAATTCTATTAAAAATAATTTCTTTATACGTACATATTACTATCCATGAAATTCTAATATTTAATGTAGGGAAAGTGGCCCACACCTGACACCACCATTATTATAAGAACGGAAAAGGGTCAAAATTGCCCCCGAACTCTATGAAATAGGCCATTTATATCCTTCGTTACATTTTGGGATAAAAAATGCTCCTGCTGTTATTCTAAAAGACCACAAATACCCTCAAGAGTTAACACCCCAAATTTTTGTTGATGTGACAAGCCACGTGGGACTAATCCTTCCACCTAAGCGTTGCCACGTCACTAAAAATTGGGGTGTTAACTCTTGAGGGTATTTGTGGTCTCCTAAGATAACTGCGGGGGTATTTTTGATCCCAAAATGTAATGGAGGGTATAAGTGGCAATTTTGACCCTTTTCCGTTACAAGAATAAAAGATCCCTCCAGGGGCGGACCTACAGAGGGTCAAGTGGGTTCATATGAACCCACTTCGTTGAAAAATAACACCGTATATATATATATATATGATCAGTTTTTACAATTTTATATGTATATATTAACTTTTGAACCCACTAACACAAGTGTGACCCTTGGCAGAGTGGTGAAAAGGGTTTAATTTTTCCAGCTAGCCCAAGTTCGAATCCCTGTTGCCACATTTTAGTTTTATTTTTTATATCTTGAATCCACTTCGTGAAAATCTTGGGTCCGCCACTGGATCCCTCCATATCAAGATTAACTTCTTGGAGAACTTTCTAGCATTGTTGCGATTCACTCATAAGTATAATAAAATTTAGGAAAACTACGTAATTATATATACTTCACTATCATATATACTATAATTACCTATACTTTTAAAACATTACATATCTTATCACTAATTAGGCAAAGGCAAGACTCATGATAGGTCAAGTAAATAATAAGTAAAATTTAAGGAGACCCTTCAATAAAACACAGTTTTAGTTGATCTCAAAGTTTTAATATTTAAAAAGATAATAAAAACTATTTTAAATGGAGGAAAACCAATATAGAGAATACTTAAAAAAATCATTTTTTCCCAAGGGCAATAATAAAATCGCACGTCTCTTTAGGGTTTGCCACAAATTCGAAAGGCCGCCGCATCTAATTAACTCCATGTCAATTCCTGAAGAAATATTGTTTGATATATTTTCATGGCTTC
Source organism: Solanum stenotomum (assembly GCF_019186545.1). NCBI lineage: Eukaryota > Viridiplantae > Streptophyta > Magnoliopsida > Solanales > Solanaceae > Solanum > Solanum stenotomum. Next base: position 5,544,838 of record NC_064290.1, on the reverse strand, counting down.
CTGTCAAATCGTTAATGCGTTTCAGATGCATATCCCAATATTTTAATTCTCTTGTATGTGAACCATATTTTATGGATATTCACCAATGTCATTCTAGGATTCGAACGAAATTGCTTGTGCGCCAATGGGACCTTGTTGGTAAAAGAAACTTTTATTACACTATAGAGCAAAATGCTTCTCATCGTCGTGTTCATATTGAGGATTATTTTGATGGACTCACCAATGTAATTGATTTGAAAGGTTACTTTGTGGAGTGTGTTAATGGTTTGTTTTGCTTCTGGAGTTGTGTTAGCCAGGTTGTTGTGATTTGCAATCCCAGTACTAGACAAGTAAGATTTCTTCCTTGCATAAAACATGAATATGATGGTCTTGGTCATGGTCAATTTTTATTTGGTTATGAGCCAAAAGATGAGGTTTATAAAGTTGTTTTTGTAAAAAGAGATGAACATGATATAAGTAGCACCGCAAGGTGTTGGATATTCAGTTTAGGCATAGACGAATCATGGAAGGAGATCGATAGGGCTCCTTGTTGTTTTTATTATGGACAGGAGTGTGTTTGCATTAAGGGAGTTATTTATGTATCAAGTGGTGGTAATTCCCAAGAGCAAAATATAATTGCATTTGATCTAAAAGGTGAAAGTTTTAGAATTATTGCCCTGTGGAAAGATGCTTTACCACATTATTTTAACCTAATTGAAATGGAGGGAAAATTGGGAATAGTTGAAAATAATACAATGATTAATGGAGAGACGATAAATTTGTGGATGTTGGGAAATATTGGATGGGAGAGGCATGTCATTATTGGATTTCCCATGGAGGGGTGCCCTATAGAGCATTGTTTGTCCCAAACTTATGGTGGGAAGATTAATATTATATTCATTGCTAAAGTGAACCAGTCATGTGATACATTAAGTTATTTATTATGTTGTTATGATGTCTCAAGAAAAAGTTGGACAAGACGTGAAATAATCAATGGGGGTTGGATTCAACACATTTATAGGTGGGTTGAAACTCTCTTTCCATTGAAACACATTTGCATTGATGCAGACTCTACAAGACGTGTTTAATTCGAGTTGGAACTTTACAAGTTCAATTTAAACTATGATTCTTGGAGGCTATTCAACCCTAAACCCTAGTTCATGCCTATTGTATTCTTTTAAAGAGGCATCTCGAATATTCCACAAATTTATGAAATATTCATAAGGAGATCAAAATCAATCATCATAGTTCGGTAAATACGCCACTGACGGGCCTAGAATCATAGATAAATCTTAAGAGAGAAGAATCAAGGGAGGAACAAAATTGTACCTACACTATTGATTTATTAATAAAATATTTATGTTTCTTGATATCTTTTTGTGATTGTAATTTATTTTGTCACTTTAATATTTTGTTGCAAACAGCTCATCAACAAGTTTAAACACAATATTTGCATCTCTATATACTTTCTTTTCCCTCTCTCTCTCTCTTTATATTTGGTTTGTTTATATATCCTTATTTTTACATCTTGTTTGGATGGTTGTGTAAGATCAATTTGGTGTGTCGTTATCTTAATATTTTATTTTATTTTGTTTATAATTGTCTGTTGTCATTTAATAAATTCTATTTTATCATTCACCCTGTATTTTCATACTAGTTCTAGTTTGTGCTCTACTTTTTTTTTAGATTTATCATTCAAATTGCTAATGTGTGATATTATGTAACGATTTTACTTTCTCTGTTGTGTTCATTTATTACGCTTTCATAAATGGGATTGAATAGCACTTTGGGAAAGAGAGAGCCCTTCCAGAAATACTCTTAATTATGGACACACTCAAAAGTACAACTGGTGACTAGTATAACATCTGAATCGTTATTCAAAATAGTTTTGACAAAAATCTCACTTCTATATTTGTCTCCTTACGTTTGTGGGGTAGGTATGAAAAAGAAATCATATTTTTAGGGCATTTTTATGTGTCAAGGATATTTTTTATATATTAGAAGAGAGAGTTTCAAAGGCTGCTTTTGGTCATTCAATTGGCAAGTGGGAATATTTTTGTCATTCCAACTTCTCAAAGTGATAAGCATTGCATAGAAAAAATTGTACTATGAGTCTTATTATTTGGACCTTCTTAACATCTTTACAAAAAAACCTACACTTTTCTACTAAATTACATATTATGCCTTCTATCATTGAGTATAGTGGGGTACATTTAATTTTACAATTGACACATACACAATGATAACTTTATTGAGTTTCTATATATTTCCATTTTTATTCTCTACATATTAAATTGTTTTAAATTTAATATAGTTAAATAATTTAATAAAATTTTATTATTTAGCTTTTATATTCAAAAACAAATTATTTTTTTAATATTATATATATCATTAAATAGCTATATAAGATTATTAATAGTCATATTTATATTTTTAAAGTATAATTAATAAAAAAAAATTAATAAACTCCTAATAAATAATTTATTAAGAAAAACGTCAAATTAATTTAAATTATTTCTTTTTATATTTGACTTACTTATATAGAAGAGACAGTTTTCAAGTTTTGAGTAGTTTCAACATCTTACGGTACATACTTGTAATCCAACTTCTAATTGATATCAAGTTATGATATTTATTATAGAAATCATTTCCTCATTTCAAAAGAAGAAAAAAAACTTATTTTCTAGAGGAAATATGTTGCAAAAATTTTTGCTCATCAAATAGAGAAAATTAACATTTTACAGAACACACCGATAGATTCATCAAAAAAATTTCTCCAATTTCACATAAAAACAAATTTAACAAAAAAAGGGAAATATTACATAACAATATTGGGCCCGTGCTGACACGGGCCATTACTTTCTAGTTTTTTAATAAAAATGAGTTTTGACTTTTTTACAAAGAAAGATTCTATTTATAAGCGAACATGCGATAGAAAGATGAGAAAGTTTTGATGGAAATTTTTTGAACAAATATAAATGTATTAATAAACCTTGTTCCAATTACACTTCCCCCTTTTCATTTTACTTATTTTGTATGTTAAAAATGGTTTTCACCCTCTAACTTTGTTTTACAAATCAAACTCAACCCTAATATTACACCTCAGAAAATCCTACATTAGATTAGATAAAAATAAAAAAAAAATTTATGGTGGGAGAGGCATAAATATGATTTGATATATTTTTTGGCAAACAATGTGAATATTTCTATTAACAAAAAAGTCATTTACAAACTATGAGCACCACCCTTCCCTTCTTCCCATAAGATGGAGGGTAGCCTCAATTCAGAAAGAAAGAAAAAACAAACTATACTAGTTACATAATTTGTGCCAAAAAACTCCTATATCTAATTGCTTTTTTTGTATTTTTGTACATTTCTATCCTTACTTCAATCTCACATGTAATATTCCCCACTATATCAGCATGTTGAACACTTGTTCCTTTGAAGTGTTTCCAATTCCTTGCTTTCCAAATATGATAAACCATGGCCCCCCACAAGGATGCTATCACTTCCTTCTCGAATGTTTTTTTCTAATCATCTCCAAAGTAAGACTCAAGTTTGTTGCAGGCATGGGGGTGTTAGTCCAGCTTAGGAGTGTTGTCCTCACCCTTGTGACATATTCACATTCTACAAACAAATGCTTATTCGTTTCCAAAACTGCCTCTTGACATAGGCAACAGTACTCAATAGTAGCAACTTGTATATTCATAAGCATCAGCCTTTCTTTAGTGAGTAGCCTCTTCTGTGTTGCTAGCCACATAATAAATCTTTGTCTTAGCAGTGATATAGAGTTCCAAATTAGTTCTGAGGTTGCCAATTGTTCTCTATGGCCCAACAATGCAAGATATCCACTTGTTATTGAGTATTCTCTATTAGCAGTGAGGTTGAGTTGCCCTTGTGTATACTAATGTTGCATTTTGATCTTTAAGGCATTTAATTTTCTCCAATACCAACTACTATCAGCCGGAGCTTTATGATCCCAAAAAATACATGTTTTGATGTATACACCATGCACCCATTTCACCCATAGGGACTCCTTACATACAACAATCTGTCAAACTAGCTTACCTACAGAGGCTACATTCCAGTTCCCACACCCCTTAATGTTTAAACCACCCTGCACTTTTGGAAAACATACTTTGTCCCATGAAATCAAAGAAACTTTCCTCTTCTCACCATTATTACCCCATAGGTACTCTCTACACTTCTTATCAACCTCCTTAGCTACACTCTGAGGGAGTATAAATACTGATCCCCAGAAATTGTGTTTTGAAAACAACACTGCAAGTACCACTTGAAATCTTCATGCATATGAGAGTTGTTTAGCATAGGTGGTTTTAATCCTATGTGTTAACTTTTCTACCAATTGATGACACTCCATTTTCCCTCATTTTTTTTATGTGAGTGGGAGTCCCATATATCTGATGGGAAATGAGCCTTCTATAAAACCAATTATCTGCAAAAGTTACTTTTTAACCTCTTTCGTCACTCCTGCTACAAATATGTTGGACTTCTCCATGTTTGCCACCAATCCTGTGGTTGCACTAAAATGCATCAATGCTTCTTTTACTCTAGTGACTGAGTTTACCTCTCCTTTGCAAAAGATCATCAGCAAAAATTAGATGATTCAGCCTTAGAGCTTTGCACATAGGATGAAACTTGAACTCTGGTAAGTTTGACATGCTTTTGAGTACTCTTGAGAGGTACTCCATGATCAGAACAAATATCAAAGGTGAAACATGATCTCCTTGCCCCAGTCCTCTCTTTCCTTCAAAATAACCATGACCTTCCCCATTGATTTTGACAGTATACTTTGGAGTGGTTACACGGATCATTATCCACTTGATAAATCTTTCAGGAAATCCAAATCCTGCTAAAGCTTCATTCTTCTAGAAATTCCTAGCTCACCATATCATAAGCCTTCTTGAGCTCAATTTTTATCAAACACTCAGGAGTAGTCTTTCTATTGTAGTGCCTTAACAGATCATGACATATCAGAATATTATGATTCATAGACCTCTCTTGCACAAATGCAGCTTGGTTGTTTGCTACTAAAATACTCACAACTTTCTTCAATCTAGTACAGATCATTTTTTAAATGCATTTATACAATACATTGCAACAAGCAATAGGTCTAAACTGGCTGGCCCATTCTGGTGAATCTACCTTGGGAATAAGTGCAATATTTGTAGCATTCACTTGCCTCAAAAGCTTCCCATTGTGAAAAAACTCAAACTGCTTCAGTAATGTCTCTTTCCACAATTCCCAATGCTTCTTTATAAAAATCACTACCATAACCATCAGGCCCAGGGCTTTTTGTTTGATCAATCTTTATCATAGACTGTTTCACATCATTCTCAGTAAAAGGCTCCAATAGTTGCATTTGGTGCTCCATGTCTAGTACAGTTCCATTTTTCAATACAGTCTTATTGTCTTTCAGCCTGGTAGTTGTTTTCTCACCTAAGAGTTGTTTGTAGTAATGAACAAATATCTCTGCTATTTCCCCTGGATCAGGCCTCCATTGGCCATTTGCATCCCTCAGTTGAGTAATAGCCAGCTTTAGTCTCCTATGCTTTATAACTGAGAAGAATTACCTGGTATATTGAACAATTAATTTTGAATAAAAAAAAAGCAAACTATATAAATTTTACTAGTTTAGGTCTTAATGATTGGGATTCACGATAGTTTGGAATTGTACTTTCTATACCATATTTCGACTTTTGAATACGTGTATCATTACTCGCTAGATACATATATCCGTCAGTTTTAAAAGTCGAGATACACGATTTATTAGTTTGAATTAAGGGACATAACTTATTTCATTGAGTGGCATGCACATATATTGAGGTATCTCACATCTTTGTGTTTAAGCTAATTGAATATGATAAAAATTTCCCGAATCAGATTCTCTCTACTAAATTCAATATGGTATCAGAGCATTGAATCTCGGCAATTCAGATTTACTGTTCTTCGATCTTGAGCTTTCACCATTATCAGAGCTTGAAGAAGATGGTGGAAACAACATTAGAATGAAACGCAACTGATATTATTGATGGAATCGAATTGGATACTCCGGATAGTATACTGACTTTAGTTCAACTCATAAGGACTGATAATAACTTACTATGGAGTAGATCCATGATGATCAATCTTAGGGCAAAAAGTAAGTTGGGCTTTGTGCTTGGAACATGCTGAAAATCATATTATAAGCCAGAGTTAGAGAACAATGGGAGAAAGGCAATGCATTCGTGCTAGCATGGTTCTTGAACACTATATCCGATGAGCTATTGAGTGATATCGTGTATGCTTCAAATGCACCGATGGTTTAGGGAGATTTGAATAAGTGATTTAACAAAGTAGATGGATCCAGAAGTTATCAGCATCATCATGATATTTGTACTCACAGTCAAGGTAATTTGACAGTTTCAGGGTACTTTACCAAATTGCATCTCTTGTGGGATGAATTTGATGCATTGGTGCCTCCACCTACTTGTAGTTGTGATAAATCTAGGTCATATGTTGATCACTTACACTGCATGTGATTGTATGCTTTTCTGATGGGACTAAATGAGATGTATAGTCGTGCTCAAAGTATAATTTTAATAATGAATTCTATGCCCAGTGTGAGCAAGGCTTATTTTATGATAGTTGCTGATGAAAGCCAGCATATAACAGCTGAATTAAGAATTAAGAATGATCATGGCATTGTATGCTGAAAGAGGCAAAAGTGTTCATCATTCTAATGAGCCTTTGTCTTTTTTTTTTTTTAATACAAATAGCTTAGGTTTATATTAACGGAACTCTACATGAAACTAAATTTTTAACCCATTTTTAAAATTGTTTCTCTATCCCCTTCCTTTTTTCTTCAAATTACTCCTATTAAAAGAATGATAACCTCAACTATTCAAAATAAAATTAATGAGGAAAGAAGATATAAATCTTAATTTTATTCAATGGAGGATAAAATTAAGCATATAATTGTTGTTAATGACTTGAATCCGCACTTGAATATGCTAATCAGTGTAGATTTTATTTAATTTACTCAAATTTCTTTACGAAAAATAAAATGAATAGAATAATAGAATTGATCTCTTTTTTTTAAAAAAAAAAACTAAAAAAATTTACAAATCTACCATTTTATAAATTTCAATTTCTGAAAAATTAAACAAATTCCGTTCAATTAAGTCATTGGAGTACAAACTTTGGATTTAACAAGTAATAATTTTTTTCTTTTTATAATAAAATTTAGCATATTCAAGTCATTAGTAGCAATAATATGCTTGATTTTATCCTTTATTAAATAAAATTATGACTTATATTTTTTTCCTCGTGAATTTTATTTTAAATCGTTGAGGTTAAGATTTTTTGCATAAGAGTAATTTGAAGAAAGAGTAGTGGAGAGAGAGAAACAATAGAAAAAATGGCTAAAGAATATAATTTATCAAGGCATGATTCCATAATATAAATCTAAGTTATTTGTATACGAAAATGGACAGAGACCAAATTTGATAAGTTTTTAAATACTTAAAGGACTACATTCGAGAAATGTATAGATAAGAAAACAAAATTGATAAATGTATAGTTAAGGGACCAAATTTGACAAGTTTTTAAATAGTTGAAGGACTAAATGAGGTAAGTGTACAGTTATGAAACTATTTTAGACCTACTCCTATAGTTAAAGAACTATTTATGACATTTTCTCTTTAGAAACCATTTGTGAAATGTGTTAGTGAAAAATTACAAAATAACATAATTACAAGATTATAATTGAAAATAAAATGAAGAAATAAAAATCTCTCCAGGCAGAGGCGCGGATATCTCACTATCTTAAGGAGATTCAAGCCCACTGTAGCAAATGTTTTTCACCGGTCTTGCAGTAATCCTCTTGACTTGTCCCCTCCAGGATACAACAACCTAATCACAAAGAGTAACTCAATAAACTCTGGACAAGAGTTGAGTCCAAAGCTCTACAAAAAGAACATCTCCCTTCAACTGATAAAAACTCTCTTTTGACAAACTTTTATGCACTCTATATTTTTTTTTTTGTGTGAACCAAATGAAGACCACCACTATTTATAGTAGAGAAAGTCTTCCTAGCAATGATGGAAAAATAATGGGGTACTAAATAGTGAAGATAAATGGCCTAGTAGTTATATATGTTACAAGGGAGAACAATGAGAGAAATAATGTGAGGGCACCCAATGCCACTAACGTGCTGAAAATGAAGAGTTGCTCAACGTCTAAAAATCCAACGTTCACAGAAACCTCAGAAATGAGGATTGTACAGCACACATATCACTTAAAACAATAGCCACACTTGTCACTTAAAAGCAAGAGGAAACTGCCCATAACTAACGGACACACTAACAATGCAAATGATGCACTTTATTAGTATTAAAATGTCAAAATAACCAACAAAATATGTAAATTATTTTTGGGACCATAGTCCAAAACGAAAGCTGCATAATTTTCTTCTTGAATTACATTTTCTTTTTTCGAATTAAGATCAATTTAAATACACAGGTGCATTTGCAGATCTCCTGAGGTGGTGATTCTATATTCTTACAAAATAAATGCAAAGAATTTGAGCGATTGTGTTATGGCAGAATTCTCATACAATAGATTGTAGATCGACATGTCTTGGTTAGATTATCTTTACTAGAAGACTATGTTACATGCATTAATGTCAAGTTACATGTTCGAAATAGGTAGATTCTTCAAGTGTTTAGTCCGGAGGAAGAAACCACAACTACAATAGCATGGATGTCATTCCCAACCAATTTTGTTTGAAAGGAATCCATGTTCTCAATGGAGAACCACTGGTCATAGTTAAGCTACCAATAATCAAACTAAGCAAGTTATGCAAGGGTGAAAGTGAAAGTTGATTTGCTAAAAAAATTCAAATTAATTGTCCTGATGAGGAATCAAGAGAAAAACATCAAAATGGCAACAGACTCAATGTGATTGATTACTTGCCATAATATTGAACACATTGTAGACTATAGGGTGTTGAAAAATTCACCCAGAATTTAGACCAAACAAGGAGAGTGTTGATGCAAATCAAGACATAAAAAAGCACAATGGGGACTTTAATTTGTACAGAAGAAGGAAAAGAATATAGATAAAATAGCCACATGATGGATGATAGTTCACTAGAGGATAAACAAGCTGATGATCCTGGATAGCTAGAGGAGACAACTGTTTAGTAATGGAGAAATAACAAGAACAGGAGAAACCAAAGATCATAACACATAAATATCACAGAGTCAGACTGAAGAAAGTGGAATACAGGAGTCTACACACAAATCTAATATAAATACAGACAGTGAGCAGATTGTTAAAAAAGAGTTGAACCAGAATCAACAACAATAAAAGATGAACAGAAACATAATGAACATATAGACATTAAGGATGAACACGATAAAAATACAGAGTGAACAATATAATTCTCAGAAACCACCTTCAACAATTCTTTGATTTCCCAGTGACTTATGCATGACCTTGATAAATCCTCAATAGTTTCACTGGAGCATTCCCCTGTGCTGGAGCAGGTGATTGATCGCCAACAGAACGGAAACTCAGTCCAATAGAGCTATTCTCCAGATGCTCATAACAAGTCCTCCACTTCATGCGACCTTCAACAATTAAATCTCTGAGACGGAAAACCTGAAATAAAGAGAATATATGTTCTTAATCGGCAACTTCAAAATTCAATTTAACAAACATACCCATAGAACAAAGTTCTCATCGTCATCCGTGCAGCAACACTCGGGACAAAAATGATAGTCCTGAAACTTGGCTAGATGTTTAGGGCTGATTTTTTGTTTTCGTCGTTGTTGAATTATTGGTCCACCTTGAGACAACTCCTCCATCATCAACATCCAATTAAGAAGACAGGAAGTATGAAAAAGGTGATACATCTAAACAAAAAGAAAATTATTAATAATCCACAAAACAATCAAATCATAGACTGTTTCATGTTTAAAAAAAATAAAAAAAAATAGAAAATTACCCCTTTAGTATTATGATAACTACAAGATAACATAGATGATCCATTGTTGAGGATGGTAGAAACATCACAACCTGGAGGAATAGGACAATCACACAACTTACAACTCCGATGATACAGATCATATAGAGATATCTGTTGCAGTTCCTTAAAAGTTGACGCTGGCATTCCCAGAGTCAAATTACATTTGAAATTAATAAGTGAAAGGTCATGCAGGGGAACATCCTGCATAGTTGGATAAGATTTATCCCTCCATTCAGCCCACATCTTATGAATACCACTTTCATCTCCACTGAACTTCCGAAAAATTAGAGAATTACCAATGAAATCCAGCTTCATATCTCCCATATCTCCATAGCACAACACATTCTTAACCTCAAGGTCATTAGAAATTCCTAACCCAAATATCAAGCTATCATAAAATGGCCATCTGTTTGCTTTTAGAAGGGTATTACAAGCAAAATTTTGAAGATTTATATGAACATCAGAATTCAAATGGTGTTCGAAATCGGTAACATTTGTAAAAGTTTCAATGCAGGGCAGGCACCTCCAGGATAGCAATCCTTGATCACTTCTCCTCAATTGGACATAACAAGCTCCAGACTCCTTAAGCTGACGCAGTTGATCCCTAAGAGAATCCTCTGTTTCCATGGGAGAATTTTAGAAAAAGGATTTGAAGAAGAAACTTGGAGAGGAAGAAACTTGAGTGTAAAGAGAAGAAATAACAAAAAAAATATGATGTAGAGACATATATTAAAAGAATCAGTTGCAACAACAACCAAAACGAAGTTTGCCTAAGCCATTCCATTCTATTATTTATCTGATAAAATGAAAAAAACATATGTATGAACAGAGCAAATCAAAAAGAGAAAAATGAAGTGTTAAGTTGAGTTGATTTAAAGTAAAAGGTATATAAAGGGCTAAGTTATATAAAACGGTGTCATATTACTGTTAATTACATCTAATCAGACAGAATTAATTAATTATTTCATTAATAAATAAAAAATAGGAGTAAAATTAAGCACCAATCTGTTTGAAGGGCAATAAGTGCAAAGTCCTTTTTTTTTTTTTCTTATTTAAAATTGGGAAGAAAACGAAAAAAAGAAAACAAAGAGAGGATAATATCTAAAATTATGTACATTTGGTGATATTAAATAAGTGTAAAAAGAAATTACTATACAGTTGTCCTATTTCTATTGGTACACGATATAACTGTGGAACAGAATTATTCATTGGAAGCTTCCAGTGAGAATTATGTACAGCTGTGATTGCTTCTATTAAAGGCTGTGATTGCATCTTGCTCTTTCATGACGGACATCACTGATGTTGCCACGTATGGGTCTCAACTGGGGATCTATTTGAATGCTATCTAGTGACTAGTAATTGGGATTTGTATCGATAATTGCTAGGAACCAGTAATTGCGGTGTAATTATAAATGTATTATTTGGTTGCACAATTATAATTATAAGGTTATATTGTCAGATAAGAGATTTTACAAATGATATTCAATTAAATAATTAAAATATATATTATCTTTTGAAAATATCTTAATTAACAAACATGTGTTGTGTCGTTAACTAATATTATAAAAAATAATTTGTATTTTTAAAATTAGTATATTTTAATTAAATTAATAATAAAAATTAAAAGTACAAGATTTCTATATGCATCATAAAATACATGTCTGACAAAAATATTAATACTATAAATATAATGTCTGAAAATATTTGATAAAAAGACAATCTATCAAGTCTAACTAAAAAAATAACTCACCTACAATGAGAAATATCAAGTCAATACTACTAAAACAAATCAAATTGAAAAATATAACAAAAGTTTTAAATTCTAAATAAAAAATTTAACATAATACTCTTATGTCAAATTTCAACATAACATACATAAATAAAAACGTAAATCTATAACCTTATTCAACAATAATCATTCTACTTCAATTTAAAAATTAGAATATTAACAAAATTCTATTAATGAAATAAAATAAATATAGAACAAATAAATAAAATAGATAATACGAAAAATCACATTAAATCACAGGAAGTAAAAATATAGAATGAGAAGGAATGAAATATAATAATAAAAAAATAAATTTTTAGAATAATAAAAATAAAAAAGAATATAAAATAATAGAAAAAATAAATAAAATTAAAACAAAAAATAAAAATAGAGATAAAAAGAAATTTAAAAAGTATTCATCTTACTATTATGCCTATAACCAACCATTCACAACTCTCTCTCAAAATTGAAGAGTATTATTATCCCGCCAATTACTTTCAATTACATATTAATTAAGTAATTGCATAACTAATTAAATATATCAAACAATATAATAACACCCAATTACATTAAATTCAATCATTGGGCGATTTCAAACAAGCTATAAGTGATTTTTTTGAGACAGACTCATTGTCACGAGCTTAAGGTATTGTAAAAGCATGAGCAAGTGATAACGTGGACTGAACATAAATTGAGAAGTACTGGATGAGGAAAATTAATTGGTGGTAATCTTCGAGGAAGATTTGATGTTTGGGGAGATAAGTTATTTTAAGATAATTAATTTTAAAATAATTTGTTTTCAATTAAATGACCCCTTATTTTTTTTATCACTCCCGTGATCACTCACAAATATTTATAATGTATCAAACTATTATTACATAGAGTGTATTAGTAGGGTGTGTAAGATCTAGAATAATGCTAATTAATAGAGTGTATTAGTTATGTTTGTGTTATTTATGTTTGCATTAATTATGCAGAGCTTATTTTTTATTATGTCTTACTTGATTTGGTGTAATAAAAATAACATTCATTGCATAATTTTTTAAAATAATATGTATTTACAAAGATACCCTACACAAATATGAAGTAAAAGATATAAAAAAGTTTTGAGAGGCAATGAGGTCTTTAACAATGTTAATGCATACATTAAAACACTTTGCACTACTCAAACCATGGATCTCCATGCATTAGTAATACACACTTCAATACGCAATGAAGTGTATAATTAACGCAAGCATTAGTTAAACATAGAATTAAAAAATGTATCAAACAAGTTACTACGACTACACAAAACTAATGCATGCATTTATTTTTTCTAATACATTCTACCAAAGATCTATCTTANAAACAAAAAATAAAAATAGAGATAAAAAGAAATTTAAAAAGTATTCATCTTACTATTATGCCTATAACCAACCATTCACAACTCTCTCTCAAAATTGAAGAGTATTATTATCCCGCCAATTACTTTCAATTACATATTGATTAATTAATTGCATAACTAATTAAATATATCAAACAATGTAATAACACCCAATTACATTAAATTCAATCATCGGGCGATTATTAGCTGATAAAACAAGTTACTACGAATACACAAAATTAATGCATGCATTATTTTTTCTAATACATTCTACCAAAGGTCTATCTTACCTTCTCTTACATTAATAATTGCTTCCACAATCACTTGGCAACGCGGAATGAGTAAATTACATCTTAAGGATATATTAAGAATCCTTTTTTATTGGAATTCATGCTCTAATTCTAGATTAATTAGCATTGTTGGCTGATAAATAGTTTATACTCTACAGTTGTTGTTTCAGTACACCTTATTAACTGCTCAACAGTGACATACTGTCTTTGGAAACAGTCAAGTAAGATCAAGCACATTATAAACAATCACGCAATCAACATAACTTAGAATTTTTCAACTTTCCTCCTATTATGTAGTAGCAAGCTATCAAGATTGAGTTCCATCCTATACTGTAGGCATTACCAACTTGTAAATATTTGTTAGATAATAATTGTGGTGTTTGGGACAGCATACGCGTTTCAACTAATTCCACATGATATCTGCTACCTCCCACCAGCAAACAACGGTAACTCTATGATTAACAAGATTTAAATTTAATTTCTCGATAACAAAATAAGCTCTCCATATGAAATATTAGTGGAAAAAGTCCATTGTAGATTCCATGATCCTATCAATATTCATTATCAAATTCTCTCGAATATTACATACTATTGCATTACTCTCTTCCAACAATGGGAGGCAGAGGATGAGGTTTGCTCTTCTATGGAGCTCCTTAAATGAAAGGTTTTGCTAGAGAAAAATTCAGGCAAGTGCAAAGTTTCAAGAACTCGAGATTACATAGCTCCTTATCATGGTATTTAAGTAAACCTACATTTAACTGTGTGATGTTACATTATTGATTCCCTAGTATCTGAGTAGACCGTAAGTCCACCTTCTATTGAACATCAGAGCTGAGACTCCCAAAAATGCAGAAATAAAGCTGATTCCCATACTAATATAAAATTCTGGAGTTATAAACTCGTCCTCATCACTCAACGTTGAGTCTCGAGGAAGTTCCTCCAGAGAGCAATCTTCTGTTAGTGGATAGCCGCAAAGTCCATGATTTCCAATGTAAGATCTGTTGTTGAAAGTCAGTAAGTGTTCGCCTAAAGGGATTCGACCAGACAAGTTGTTGTAAGACAAGTTCAAGACCCCCAGGTGACTTAACTGTGAAAGGCTAGTAGGAATTTCCCCTGTAAGATCATTTATGCTCAAGTCAAGGAAATTTAGTGCCCTCATTTCACCAATCCTCAGAGGGATGCTGCCGGTTAAGTTGTTTCTCGACAGGTTCAAACCGTGCAAACCTACAAGAGATGTAATTTCAACCGGGATTTCTCCCACCATGTTGTTGCTTGAAAGATCGAGGCTCTTCACCATACCAAGTATGCTGCTGTATTCAAATTGTCGTCCCTTCCACATCAAAACTGCAGTTTCATCGTATGAGGCATTTATTTTGACATCACCTTGATCATCGACCTGAAAATACCAACTCTTGATTTGGTGCATTGTGCTCTCTTCATCCGTCATTGCAGTGAGGTTGTTGATACATTTTGGTATGATCCCGGATATCTTATTTTCAGATAAGTCCAAGATTTGAAGTTCTTTTAGCTGGCATATGGTTGAAGGTATGCTTCCACTAAACCTGTTGGATTTTAAGATAACAATAATGATATCAGATATGTTGCTCCCAATCCATTCTGGAATTTCACCAGACAAGTTATTAGACCGAACGTCTATAACCCTCAACTTTTTGCAATTTGCCAGGGACTGAGGTAGTTCTCCTGTCAAATGATTGTTTTGAAGATGCAGCATTCCCATCGTCTCCAATGAGCCTATCGAATCAGGTATCTCCCCGAAGAAGTTATTAGTCCCTAAGTTAAGATGCATGATACTTCTAAGTGTCCAGCAGTGAGGAAGCTCTCCAGACAATCTGTTGTCTGAGAGGTCAAGATATCCCAAGTAATCAAAATTGTCACAAATGAAGGAGATGGTACCCGAAAACATGTTGTTGGAGAGATCAATTGTTATAACGCTGGTAGGAAATCGTGGTACTGGACCGGTGAATTTGTTTGTAGCCAAATCTAGGCAAAGAAGATCAGTCATCTTCTTTGAGAGATCTGGTACATTTCCTCCTATATCATTGTAAGAAAGGTTTAAGAAGGTCAATCCACGGAACTGCTCCCAGAACCAACTAGGAACGTCACCCAAAATTCCAGAAGCTGAAAAATCAAGCTCGGAAATGTTGTTTTGATTCCTCAGCCAGTTTGGGAATTGAGGACCCAATTTGCAGTGGGTAAAACGAATGAAATCCAGCTGAAAAGGCGGGATCCAATCTGAACTGACTCGAATATGTAGTTGAGTGTTATAAGAGAGGTCCAGCTCACGTAATTTCGAGAGCTTGAACAAATGAGCTTCAGATATTGTGCCTTCAAGCTGATTGAAGTCAAGGTACAACTTCTCAAGTTTGGAAAGATGTCCGGTACTCTCAGTTGCACCAGTTAACTGATTATGAGAAAGATGTAATTCCCTCAACGACGATAACAGAAAAAGATCAGGGACTGATCCCGTGATTCTGTTCCAAGATAAATCCAAAAGAACAAGACTTGGTAGTTTTCCAACAGCTCCCGGGATGGATTCATTCAACTTGTTACGCCCGAGCCTCAGCTCTCTCAGAGATGCAAACTTAGCTACACCATCAGACAGTGAACCACCAATGTGATTCTCTTCTAGGTTCAGGTACTCGAGAGAATGTGACACGCATGACAAGTTATTCATTTTCTCAGGTAGCTGCCCATCTAGATTGTTGGAAGACAGTCGCAATAACTTCAAATTACTACTGTTACGAAGACATCTAGGGAAGCCACCTCCAAGCGCATTCCGAGACAGATCAAGGTGTTTTAAGGATTTCATATTCCAAAAAGCATCAGGAATTTGACCATATAAAATATTACCAGAGAGATCAAGGTGAGTCAGATTGCTTAACTTAAACAGCCAGGTATATACAGAATTATTCAGATTATTAGCATAACCTATAGCAAGGTATCTCAATTGATGAAGACTCAAAATCCATTCAAGGTTATTCACAGATAGGAAATCATTATAGCTCAAATCAAGGGTGTTTAAGCTAGATAGATCGCCAAGTTTAGGAACTGTCGTAAAATCATCACCAACACAAGATAAGTTGAGGTATTCCAACTTACTCAGAGAACCAAGAAAGTCCGGTATACTGTGGAAATTCAGAGACTAGAATAGGAAAACTTTTTCTTGCCTTTCATTCATTTATCAATGGTGTATATATACAAAATATCTAGAAGAAGAAAACAAAATAACTCCTATACGTGTATGAATTCTAATTGGCTATCACTACACTACAAAAATATACAGTTGTGTGTACTATTTCGTACGAGAAATACACAAATCCGTTACATAGGAATCTGCATATTTCTTGCCTAATTTTCATCCATTTGTCCTCATTTATTTGTCCAAATCATCTCTCAAATAAGGCTGTCTGGAATTGAATTTTGGGCCTTCATTTGTTGTTGGGCTGAGACATTAACTTTTGGTTGAAAGTTTTGCATTTGGACCAGCTGAGATATAGACCCAATATTGTCTCTGAATTTCGTTTGATTGAGAAGCTTTCCAGTAGTCAGAACTTGAGCTTTCTTAGCTTCTTTCTCCTCTTCACTGACTTTCTTGATTTCAATTCCAACATCCCCCCGCAAGTTGGAGGGGAGTGAAGCGATCCCCAACTTGCCGAGAATTGAACGATGAGAGGGTCCTGATAAAGGTTTGGTGAAGAGATCAGCAAGCTGAGAGGAAGAGGGTACAAATTGAAGAGATATCAACCCCGAGAGAAATTGTTGCCTAACAAAATGGCAATCAATTTCTACGTGTTTGGTTCTTTCATGAAAAACTGGATTGCGGGCAATGTGAATGGCGGCCTGGCTATCAGAGTGAAGGGGAATTGGAACTGAGGGAGAGGCCCCAAGGTCTGTGAGTAATCGAGTAAGCCAAGTAATTTCAGAGACTACTCTTCTCATGGATCTGTACTCTGCTTCAGCGGAAGACAGAGAAACAGAAGCTTGTTTCTTCGATTTCCATGAGATTGGTGAGCCTCCGAGACTAATGAAGAATCCACTAATGGATTTACGAGAATTGGGGCAAGACCCCCAATCTGCATCGCAGAAAGCTAGTAATTTGAATGAAGGATCAGCCGATAAGAATAACCCTTGGCTTGGATTTGAACGAAGATATCGCAATACTCTTAATGCGGCTGCAAAGTGAGGACCTCTTGGTTGCTGCATGTACTGACTGAGATGATGTACAGCAAATGAGAGATCTGGTCTAGTGTGAGTGAGATAGTTGAGCTTACCAAGCAGCCTCCGATATGAAGTTGGATCAGTGAGCAACTCACCAGTGGAGAAATCCAGTTTGGAAGAAGGATCGAGTGGAGAAGTCACAAGAGGTAAATGATCACAATTGAACTCATTCAAAAGTTCTAGAGTAAACTTTCTTTGGCTTACAATCATACCTGTTGGTTCTCTTACGATTTCAAGACCTAAAAAATAGTGTAGATCACCCAAATCCTTAATCTTGAATTGTGAATTCAAGAATTCCTTTAAATGTTGTAGCTCGGCTCTGTTGTTTCCTGTTAGAATAATATCATCAACATACACTGCGACGATACAAATATTAGAACCTGATATTTTGAAGAAAAGTGAATAATCATTCAGTGATGAAGAAAACCCTTTTGAATTCAAAGCTTCTGCCAATTTTGAGTACCATTGTCTTGAAGCTTGTCTAAGTCCATACAAGGACTTTTTGAGCCTACATACATGTTGCGGATTGACTGATTGCATTCCATGTGGAAGCTTCATGAAAATCTCCTCATCAAGTTCTCCATGTAAAAATGCATTATTCACATCCATTTGTGAAATTTCCCAACCTTTTTTCACTGCTATAGTCAACAAGCACCTGATAGTTGTCATTTTGACAACCGGTGAAAAGGTCTCATTAAAGTCAATCCCTTCCTTTTGAATGTCTCCTCTAATCACCAATCGTGCTTTTAGCCTTTCTATACTTCCATCAGAGTTGTGCTTGATCTTATACACCCATTTGGATGGTAAAGCTTTCCTTCCTTTTGGTAATTCTACTACTTCCCAGGTTTCATTCTCAATTAGTGCTGCAATTTCAGTCTCCATAGCTAGTTTCCACCCGGGATGTAGTTCTGCTTGGGCATAGGAAGTTGGTTCTGTGATATTAGAAATAGAGTTTAAAACTTGTTGGTTTGAGGTCGAGAGGCTAGCAAAGGAATAACTTTTAGGGACAACGGGATGACTGAAACAGGTTTCAGTTAAATTTGCTAGAAAAACAGCATTGCACACATATTCTTCTAAGTATGCAGGTCTGTTGTGTGTTCTGTTCGACCTTCTTGGGATGATGGTGGAGGTTGAAGTATTTGTCTCTAATGTGTCAGGCAAAGTCACAGTCTCCAGATTATCTTGTGTGGATCCTGTATCAACATGTTGTGGGGCAAGATATGTCTCTGGATGTGATAGGTTAGGAAAAGCACTCACATTGTCATGTTGGGAATCCTGAAGTATGGAAGTATCTTTAGCGAATATAGGAGTTGAAGATGTAGGCTGGGAGGTTGAAACAGTAGAAAATGGATATGTATTTTCATGAAACTTGACATTTCTAGAGACTATGATTTTTCTAGTTTTCAAGTCAAGCACCCTATATCCCTTCTTTCCATAGGGATAACCTATGAAGACACAAGGAATAGATCTAGGCTCAAACTTTCCCCTGTTATGTGAAATTGTGGCAGCATAACATAGACACCCAAAACTTCTAAGAGAGGAATAGTTAGGGGGCTTTCCAAATAATATCTCATAGGGTGTCTTGTTTTTGAGAATTCTTGAGGGATACCTATTTATTAAGTATGTTGCGGTCAACAAACACTCTGTCCAATAAGAAATAGGCAGTTTTGACTGATGAAGTAAGGCCCTAGATACCTCTAACAGATGTCTGTGCTTTCTCTCCACAACACCATTTTGCTGTGGAGTGTGAGTACACGAAGTTTGATGAATGATTCCTTGTGATGCAAAAAATTCAGATGATAGATTGCTTCCACCCAATTCTAGTGCATTATCTGATCTAATCATCTTAACCTTGATATTAAATTGTCTTTCAATCATCACAAGAAAATACTTTAGGATAGTGAAAGCATTGCCCTTTGTTTTCAAAAGATAAGTCCAGGTTGATCTACTATAGTCATCCACTATAGTTAAAAAATATTTGTATCCATCATGTGAAGGGGTTTTGTAGGGACCCCAAGTGTCAATATGTATCAATTCAAAGATCTTCTTAGTACTAATCTCACTAGACTGGAAAGGTAATTTTGTTTGTCTAGCTAAATGACAGATATTGCAATCAGAATGAAAATGAAGAGGAGAAACAAGAGTTGAACAAACATTTTTCATTGATTGAAATGGCATATGCCCTAATCTAAGGTGCCATAGCCTTACATCAGAACTACTTTTTATAGGAATGGGAAAAATACTAGAAACAGAAAGACAACTAGAATTCTCTTGTTCAGATAAATTAATTGCTCTGCCATCGAAACTCTTAAGAT
Organism: Solanum stenotomum; assembly: GCF_019186545.1. Classification (NCBI taxonomy): domain Eukaryota; kingdom Viridiplantae; phylum Streptophyta; class Magnoliopsida; order Solanales; family Solanaceae; genus Solanum; species Solanum stenotomum. The sequence goes on along the minus strand of NC_064290.1, from coordinate 5,524,851 downwards.
ATTGGAAGCTTGACTCTAAGAGATATAGACCTGTCCTCACTTCACCAAATTCCAGAGGCCTCTTCATTGAAGGGCCCTGCAGAAAACAACCAAAAGAAGAAAAAATGAGTAAACAACTTAATTGTTTGCACAACTTATAGACTGAAATGAGGTTATATTTGAAACAAGGAATAAACAATACATCCTTTAAGATGAGTTTAGGATGCAAAGAGATACTTCCATATTGAGTGACCTTGACCTTATAAGAATTAGGAAGATCAACAAAGATAGGAGACTCAAGAGTTCTAAGTTCTAAGAAGATCTTTGAATCAAAACACATGTGTTGTGTAGCTCCTGAATCTAGTATCCAGGTTTGGTGTTTGAACTGGACAAATTTATGAGGTGATTTGAAAACATTACCAGCACAGGTCACTGCATTAGCTGCTGCATCACATGGTGATTCTTCTGGTTGATTCATTTGCACATTCTGAAGCATCTGAATGAGTTGTGAGCATTGATCTTTGGTGAAATGTTTCCCCTGCCCTTCTCCATCAAAGTGCGCTCCATTTTGTTCTTGTGTTCCTTCCATGAAGACAGCATTGCTCTTCACATTTCCCTCGAATCTCTTTGCTTTGGTAAACTTGAAGTCACTGGGAAAGCCTATTATCCTATAGCATTTATCCACAGAATGCCCAGGTTTCTTACAGTTTGAGCACACCAAATTGGTTTTCTTCTGTTTGGCTTCATAATATCCAGACTTCTGACCAAGAGTGGTCTGATTAGTGGCCAAGAAGGAAGTAGAGTTCCCTGGATAGTGTGAGCTCATATACACTTCCCTCTGTTTCTCATCTTGCATTAAGAGTGAGTAAGCATGATTCACAGAGGGTAATGGTGAGAGCATCAGAATATTGCTTTTCCCAGCTGCATAGACATCATTTAAACCCATTAGAAACTGAATCAATCTTTCATCTTGAAGAGACTTACCCATTTTTGCTTTTCCACCACACTGGCAGTCACATGTGCAGTTGACAGAAGTGCTCAGAGCATCAAGCTCATCCCACAACCTCTTGATTTTTGTGAAATACCCAGCAATATCATTTGATCCCTGCACTAAATCACTCAACTCCTTTTGTAGGTGATAGAGTTGAGCACCATTACTTTGCCCAAACCTGTCCTCAAGTTCCTGCCAGAGATCTTTGGCTGTTTTGGAGTAGATGACACTGTCAGCTATCTCCTTTGAGAGAGAGTTGAGCAACCATGACAACACCATGTCATTGCACCTGCTCCATAGTTTGAAATCAGCTGAAGTAGGAGCTAGTTCCTTTTGAGTACCATCAATGAACCCAATCTTATTTTTTGCTGAAAGGGCTATCAAGATTGACCTCTTCCATCCCCCATATCCCTTTCCATTGAAGGGTGAGTTGACAAGGTTCATTCCTGGGGAATCAGAAGCATGAAGAAAGAAAGGATGAGTGTGATCTGATAGAGGGTTTGAGGTATTTCCAGTTGTTTGAGTGTTTTCAGGAGTCACTACAGTTCCTGTCACCATTGTTGGACAGTAAAAAAAAAAAAGGAGAATAGTGAGAAAAATGGAAAAGAAGAAAAGCTAACAGAGAAAGAGGATCTCAGATTTGCTCTGATACCATGTGGAAATTCAGAGACTAGAATAGGAAAACTTTTTCTTGCCTTTCATTCATTTNAATGTGACACGCATGACAAGTTATTCATTATCTCAGGTAGCTGCCCATCTAGATTGTTGGAAGACAGTCGCAATAACTTCAAATTACTACTGTTACGAAGACATCTAGGGAAGCCACCTCCAAGCGCATTCCGAGACAGATCAAGGTGTTTTAAGGATTTCATATTCCAAAAAGCATCAGGAATTTGACCATATAAAATATTACCAGAGAGATCAAGGTGAGTCAGATTGCTTAACTTAAACAGCCAGGTATATACAGAATTATTCAGATTATTAGCATAACCTATAGCAAGGTATCTCAATTGATGAAGACTCAAAATCCATTCAAGGTTATTCACAGATAGGAAATCATTATAGCTCAAATCAAGGGTGTTTAAGCAAGAAAGATTGCCAAGTTTAGGAACTGTTGTAAAATCATCACCAACACAAGATAAGTTAAGGTATTCCAACTTACTCAGAGAACCAAGAAAGTCCGGTATACCTCCTGAAATTCGATTGTAACTAAGATCCAAATACTTTAATTGCTTCAATTCTTGTAAGGCAGGACTTATCTTACCTATCAATGGCGCAGTGGCAACGGATGCATTGAGACTAGAAGGACCACGAAGATCGAGTCTAATGACATTACTGGTTTGATTGTCACACTGGACACCTCTCCATGTGCAACAATCTTGATTAAATCCTTCATTTCCCCATGAAGAAAGACGTCCACGGACGTCTAACAACTCCCCTTTGAAACTGAGAAGAGCTTCTAATTCCGTTTGAAGGCACTTGATATTCCCATCACCAACTCCTGAACTGAACACAACACCACAGGTAACTGACAGCGCGACGAATATGTCAAACAGAATAAGATGTTGAATGAATTTTTTAGATACACTCATCTTCAGAATATTGAGCAAAGTACAGCCAAAGATCAAATGAAAAATATGAAAGTCTAACAACTGCATATCTGCTGCTATGATTTATAGAATTATTTTATCATCTGTAACAACTAACGTGTGAATATAGACAGAAGAGCATAGAGTTAAATATTCTATCTATTATTTGGCCATGATTAGATGACTTCTTGGGACATGAATTAGTTAAGTAGTCTTCTTAATTAGCACGTTTTTCATTATACTCTCGTTTCAACTTTCATTTGTTTGATTTTGACTTGCCAGAACTTTTGAATTTTGTGATGTTAAACTAAAGATATGTAGAATGTATGGAATTAAAGAGATGCAAAAAAAAATAGAAGAGAGATTCCTTTTTTTAATGGAATTCCTAATTCAATATATATATTAAAAGTTGGGAAAATGCATAAATCCACCCCAACCTATGTCCGAAAATTCAGAGACACACTAATACTATGCTAAGGTACTATTACTCCCGAACTTATTTTATAAATAATTTTCTACCCTTTTTCAGCCTACATGACACTATCTTCTGGGCCCCAAGCGTGTTGACAATTTTTCCTCAGGTACGTGTTGTTAGTTAACGAAGGTAGAACAAAATATATCCGATTTGTTGTCAGTCAAAAAGTTGCAACTAAAATTTACAGGGCAAAATTGACAGCCAAAGGTGACTGAAGCTTCCATGCGGAATTTTTTTCATTTCAAACTAACCAAACTTGAAGAAATTACAGTAATCAAAAGTGAAAAAAGACAAATACAAGATGTCAAAAACTTCATATGAAAAATTTTGGGTTATGAAATAAGAAAACAAGGTGAGTTGATTAAAAGAAGATACCTTGTAAGTTGTAAGTATTTAATTGAAAAAATGTTTTTTTGTTCTGTTGATCAAAATATTCTCTAAGAAAATAAATTTCTTAAAAATAAAATCCTACGAAATAAATAAAAAAGGTTATTAGTTATTTTCTGAGTGTGAAATTTAACTCATTTTCAATTAATTTTTTTTTTTAAAAAAAATGAACAATTTTTATTGGCAGAAGGGTTACAACTTACAAGAGTGAATGAAGTGTGTGAGACATACTCTGCATTTCTGGTAAGAATGGTGAAACTTGTTCAACAATCATGGTGGAAATTCAGTACTTGTTTTCTTAGGGTTTCTTCTTCATATTCTACAATTGCTGAAACCATAGCCTCCTTAGATTTGACTAATAAAGATGAACAAGGTTCTAACCCCTTAACCTCGTCTCCAAAGGATGCTCTGTACAATAGGCTACTCTATTTGAATCGCTCTAAGGAGTCCGTCATATCAGTACTGGACAAATGGGTTACTGAACAAAATCCCATTATGTATGAAGACCTACTGATTATCGTCAAACAATTTAGATCTTACCGTCGATACAATCATGCCCTTCAGGTCTCTTTCTCTTTTACTTCTGGAATTTTGATTACATAATGTCGATGGTTTGAATTTGGTCTGTTGTTCTGGTACATTTGATAGAATTTCATTGAAGGAGAATGTTAATAGGGAAATGGAGAATAATCTCATTTTTTAGAAAAGGTTTCTGTAATCCCATAAGTGGCTTAGTGTGTAAGTTGACCTTACCTCAACCCAGAGAGACGGTTTCTGATAGACTCTCTTCTTAAGAAAATAATAGGAATGAAGAAAACAAGGCAAAATACTAAATAAGGCAAGATAAGGCAATCTGAAAGTAGGAACAGTAACTACAATGGAATAATACGATAATCATAGTACAAGGAATGATAAATAATAACAGAAGTCAAAGAAACAAGAAACTGCAAGTGTAATACTATGACTACTATTATGGACGGATAAGAGAGATAATGCTCAACAATCTACTAACCTTCTACCCTTATCCATATCATCCATAAGTTGAAGTTGCACCATGCTTTGTCTAATCACATCTCCATAAGCTTTTTTGGTCTACCGCTACCTCTCCTAAACCATCCATAGTCAACCTTTCATACTTCCACACTGAGACATCCATGTATCTCCTCTTCACATGTCCAGAACATCTCAGTCTCGCCTCCCGTATCTTGTCCTCCACAGAGGCCACTCCCACCTTATCTTTTCTAGTATGCCCACACATCCATTAGGGAATCCCTTTTAATCTTTTAGGAATTTGAAGAGGCTAAGTATTGTTTCAGGTTCATGTACAAATTCCTCATTATTTTAAGAGGCTAAGTATTGCTTCAGCCTCTTCAGCACAAAAGAGACTAAGAATAATCTCATGGTCTATTATGGTAATGGGAGGGACGGTATAGGGACTGAACCATCCTTATTTACAATTCAGCATTACCAGTGAAATGTTCTGGTTAACCCCCCTCTTTGTTGGACTGCAATATTTATCATAGCTGCAATCCCAAATATCCAACAATCCTTAGATTTCATGTTTGACTACTATCATGTTGTTTGTCAACCTTTCTCCTTAATACCAGGCTTAAGACTAAAGATGCTTTAAAATGGATCTTACTTAGGTGGAGTTTATTGTACAACGACAATTTGCTTAACCATTAGTTTGTTGATGTTACTCTATTTGGACATTAATTGGATGTGATTGTTTGTAACTATGACTAAAGTGATTTAAAGACTTATATTTTATTACCTTTCTTTAGGTGAATGCCTAGAATTGTAGGACTCCTTTTTGTCCTTCTCTTTGAGGATATAAATTCAAGAGAGGTCGGTGGGTGGTAGAGAGTGTTGCTTTCACATGTAATTTGCTAATAAATTTACTATAGCGAGGATGTTAAGACTAACGCCTAAGAGTAGAGTTTTCTATATCTCTAACTCTAAGAAGCACTTTAGCCGAAGAACTATCTATCAGTCAATCAAGAAATTATATGTCACTCCAAAATCAGTTGGAATCAGACAACCAGTTATGTTAAACCTCAATGTCCATCCATTCTATGCTGGTTCATTTTTGTCCATTGCTGAAAAATTGCATCTTTTGGTGAATTAGGTAATCTGGATTTCACACTTCTCCTTATATGTTTAACTAGTTTAGTTTCAACAGTTGGTGTCACCATAACAATCATTTGCTTCTCTTGTATTCTAAGCAATTCTGCACTAATATATTCTTGACATGAAACAAAGTGACTTGCTCTATCTTCATAGTTATTTGTCTTAAGAGTAGGAACTAGCTATGTTGCTCGTACTCTTCAAAAATGTCAAGGGGTGCGTGTTGGATTCGCTAAAATAGTGTATTCTCGGAGAATCCGACACGGATGCGGCATCAAAAGTGAAGAGTCCGCGCAACTTAGGGAACCAGCAGATGTACTTTTTTCCAGAAATTTTATGGTGCTGACCTGAGTGTACTAAAAATAGTTGACTTGTGTTAAGTCGAATGAAAAAGAAAATCTGTCCCTTTATACCACTTATCGGGTTTACGTCTGAATTTTTGTGTTCTCTGCACACATTATTATATCTTTCCAAACATGTTACCTTCAATAGAAAAAGTGTTTCTATTTAATTTCTATGTTCTTCAAAACATAGTAGGATTTCAATTATAGTTACAAAGTTACCCACTTGAGAATGCATGACTATACCTTACCCCAACTACTACACTTACTAAAACTTACCAAATATGAATTGGTTTTGGTTAATTCAATTACACATATGTGTTGGAATACTTTTTATTTTTGTTTTTGTTTATGGGCATATTGCATTGAAACCTCGATAAGATTATCCCATACAAGTTATCGACATGCCATAGAGATAAAGGGTAAAATATGTGTGCCTAAGCTTGTTAGTAAAATGTGTTACTACTATAAGAAAAGAAAAAAAAAAAACTAACCGTTAAAAATATATATTGCAAATATTTTCTTTGTTCGAATAAATACAAACACATTTTAATCAATTCGAAAATTTAAGCTAAGAAGAGTGATTAGCTTTTGTAGAGTTGCTGGACTTGTCTGATTTGGGACTTTAAAATATTCTAAGTCATTCCTAAAATAGTCCTCTCTTTCCCTGCCTTTTCTCTATATTCGTCTTCCCGGAAAACAAGAACTTAATTTGATTAGTCAACCAGGTCCGGAAGTGGATCTTGAAACTATGCATTATCATCCTCCAAATGTTTGAGCCTTGCAGTAAAAGCTCAAACAAAATGTGGGCTTTAATGTAAAAAGGTGCAATGGAGAAAAAAAAAACAGATCTACATGTTTAGTCCAAGACTAATAATAATAAGCATGAATTGCTTAGTGAAACATCAATTGCTTAGTGTCGCCTCTTCAGGAAACACTCATTTGTAAAGATAAGTTTGTCTTGGAGCCTTGATGACAACACTGAAGCACATTAAGCGAGGCGAAGCGCTCAAAATGATTCAATCCTTGCTTCAGGGCTTAAGTGTGCCTTTGCTAACACTATTTCTGATGAACTCCTCTGTACAACTTGACTTTGTAACAGATACCTTGTAAACTTGCATGTTCTACAAATATTTCAACTGTATCAGTTTAATGTTGATTTAACAAGAGCAATCCCTAAATTCGCCCGCATCATGAAGTCCGTATTAATCAGTCCTATTTTTGTTTAAGATACTAGCCTTTGTGAAACCAGAGAAAAAAGACCAGCTTGTTGTGAACGAAGCTAGCTCTATAAAGGCCTATGAGTTAGAAGTGGTGAATGAGATTGGGCCAAGTAAAATGTTGGAGTGTTTTATTTGGGATCCAGGCCCAATTAGCATTTGGTTAAAAGGGAGAATGAGTTTGAAAGAAGGGTTATGCGTACATTGAAATAAAATGGTTGTCCTCTCTTCTTCTTCTAGAGTCTAAGCTTCTCATCCCCATTCTTATCCCTATCGTTAGTTACTTGTTATTTCCATATTTCCATCGTTATTCAGTAGTTTGGGTATTGCAATTACGATTCTAAAGTTGTAATCGCGTTTTAGTTCTCTTATTAACATAGTGAGCAATTCGGGTTTGTTACAAAGGTTGCGTACTTAACTTTTCTTTTCCTCACTTATGTATTGGTTCAGTTTACAAAATAGCAATTTCTTCTTCTTATACAATCACAGATTTTTGAGTGGATTAAGAAGTCCAAGGATTTTGATATATCGCCTAGAGATTTAGCAGTCGAACTGGATTTAGTATCAAAAGCCCATGGTCTGGAAGCCGCAGAGATGTATTTTACTAGCATTCCAGATGATTCAAGAACCTACCAGGTATATGGCGCTCTCTTGAATTGCTATGCTGATGCAAATGTCTTTAAAAAAGCAGAAGATACCATGCAAAAGCTGAAGGAGTTGGGCTATGCTGGCACACTGGCGTACAATGTTATGATGACCCTTTATGCTAAATTGGGATATCTTGAGAAGCTACAGTCACTTGTGCTAGAGATGTAAGACAATGGAATTTCTGGTAATTTGATTTCCTACAATATCCTCTTAAATGTAGATGCATCTGTTCCCAATGTTGCGGAGATGGAGAAGGTTCTGATGAAAATGGAAGCTGATCCTCTGCTAATTGATTGGAGTTCTTACGCAATTGCTGCAAAGGGGTACCTGAAAGCTGGTGATATAGAAAAGGCTAACAAGTCATTGAAGAAATGCGAGCATAGACTCATGGGGAAAAGGGAAAAGCTTGGTATTGACATGCTCATTACTCTCTATACTAGTATGGGAAACAAAGATGATGTCTATCGTATATGGAATAAATACAAGAAAAAAGTTAAGCGTCACAATTCAAGTTATCATTGTATGATACGTGGACTAGAAAATCTTGATGGAGCAGAGGAGATATTTGCTGAGTGGGAAACAAACAGGGTACACTTCGACATTCGAATTCCANTTTGAGCCTTGCAGTAAAAGCTCAAACAAAATGTGGGCTTTAATGTAAAAAGGTGCAATGGAGAAAAAAAAAACAGATCTACATGTTTAGTCCAAGACTAATAATAATAAGCATGAATTGCTTAGTGAAACATCAATTGCTTAGTGTCGCCTCTTCAGGAAACACTCATTTGTAAAGATAAGTTTGTCTTGGAGCCTTGATGACAACACTGAAGCACATTAAGCGAGGCGAAGCGCTCAAAATGATTCAATCCTTGCTTCAGGGCTTAAGTGTGCCTTTGCTAACACTATTTCTGATTAACTCCTCTGTACAACTTGACTTTGTAACAGATACCTTGTAAACTTGCATGTTCTACAAATATTGCAACTGTATCAGTTTAATGTTGATTGGAGTTCTTACGCAATTGCTGCAAAGGGGAACCTGAAAGCTGGTGATATAGAAAAGGCTAACGAGTCATTGAAGAAATGCGAGCATAGACTCATGGGGAAAAGGGAAAAGCTTGGTATTGACATGCTCATTACTCTCTATACTAGTATGGGAAACAAAGATGATGTCTATCATATATGGAATAAATACAAGAAAAAAGTTAAGCGTCAGAATTCAAGTTATCATTGTATGATACGTGGACTGGAAAAGTTGGATGATCTTGATGGAGCAGAGGAGATATTTGCTGAGTGGGAAACAAACAGGGTACACTTTGACATTCGAATTCCAAACTTGCTCAGAATTGCTTACTGCAAGAAGGGTCATATGGACAAGGCTATATCAACCATAGAGCAACTCGAGGAGAGTGGGAAGCATCCCAATGGAAGCACATGGAATCGTCTGGCACTCGGTTATTGTGTACAAAATGACATGGACAAGGCAGTGGATACGATGAAGAAAGCAATCTTGGCTAGTCAGCCAGGGTGGAAACCTCACTTTCACAGTCTGGCTTCCTGTGTGAAGTACTTGCAATCAAAAGGAGATACTCAAGGAGAAGAAGAGCTTAAAGATTTACTTAGAGTACGAGGTCTCTGCTCGAAAAAATTTGAGAGAGGTTTAGATAAGTATATTGAATTTGGAAATCGCAAGTCTGAGGCACTTAATGAAACAGACATTGAGGAGATTTGTTGACAATAGTAGGAAAAAACTATGTCACTGGATACTGGATTATATGATTTTCACTAATCAAAACTTTCTACTGCCTTGTATTAATTGGGGGTTTCAATTGCTGCATCTAAAAGAATGATCACTGGCTCTGTTGTATAGTTGCAGACTTTGACAGGTAGAAGTAGCGTTCATTGGTCACTTTTCGGTCCTGTTTTTGGAAAATAGGCAATGTCATGGAGTTCAAATTTCCGTAGGTAAAACACCTTTCACTTGTAGAATTTGAAACTCTGAAATAGTGATTCTTTTTACAAGCTCCCTTAGTTACTTCTATTGTAACTTTTATTTTCTTTTTTTGGTGAGAAATGACACCAAAATAAGGAGAAAGAAGGAATGATAATTGCTTTCTTTAAATTTTTGTAGGTAAAACTTCATTCACTTATAGAATTTGAAACTCCGCGACAGTTGTTCTTTTTACAAGTTCCCTTAGTTACTTTTACAAGTTGTAACTTTTCCTTTTTGGTGAGAAGTGATACCATAAAAATGAGAAAGAAGTAATCTTTTACTACTCCTCCGTTTCTATTTATATGGTGACATATAAATAGAAATGAAGTAAGTAAATACTTCAATTATGACACATAAATAGAGTATGAAATTATGAATAGAGATTACTCCTAATTAATAGTAATAATCAAACACCCCTCCTAATTAATGATTTCTAAAGAAGGCATAAAAATTAAAAATACGATAAGTATTTTGAGACGAACAATTTAATTTAAAATTTTCATTTTTTATCCCTAGTAAGATAAATCATAAACAAGTAGATATTTATGACTTATTTTTATTGCCACTCAAAAAATTGATAAACTAAAACTTACCCGGCAAAATTGACTGCCTACACTTTTAAGTTTTAAGTATTTAATTGAGAAAATGCATTCCAAAGGTTTAGTTGATCAAAATATTTAGTAAGAAAATAAAATTCGACCAAATAAAAAAAATACACTTATTTAAACAAAATACTTATCTCTTTGTTTCAATTTATACTACTCAATTTTCTGTCTAAAAAAAATGACACATATTTATATTAAATAATAATTTAAATTTAAGAATAATTTATAATCACACAAATATGTATCCTTTGTTTTAAATCATAAGTAATAAAAACCTTCTTTCTTAAAATTTTATGTCAAATCAAACTAACTCATTATTTTAAAATGATTTTCTTTTTAAATATATTTTTTTTTATTGCAAGAAGGGTTACAAGAGTGAATGAAGAGTGTGAAGGAGTGAGGCATACTCTACATTTCTGGTAAGAATGGTGAAACTTGTTCAACAATCATGGTGGAAATTCAGGACTTGTTTTCTTAGGGTTTCTTCTTCATATTCTACAGAAACTGAAACCCTAGCCTCCTTATTTTTGGCTAATAAAGATGAACAATGTTTAAACCCCTTAACCTCGTCTCCAAAGAATGCTCTGTACAGTAGGCTACTCTATTTGACACGCTCTAAGGAGTCCGTCATATCAGTACTGGACAAATGGGTTACTGAACAAAATCCCATTAAGTATGAAGACCTACAGATTATCGTCAGACAGTTTCGAGCTTACCGTCGCTACAATCATGCCCTTCAGGTTTATTGTTTTTTACTTCTGTAATTTTGTTTATTTCTTAAGATTATGTCGATGAGTAATATGCGAAAATCATACTAATTGATATGAACTTCATTTTGGGGGTGGGGAAGTTTTTGAATTTGGTCTGTTGTTCCGATTCATCTGATAGAATTCATTGAAGGAGAACGTTAAAGGTAACTGTAATATGTACAAAACAACGACAATAATTCCACAAGTGGCGTGTGGGGAGGATAGTGTGTATGTAGACCTTACCTCGACCTAGAGTGGTTGTTTCTAATAGATCCTCACCTCAGGAAAAAAACAGGAGTGAAGAAAACAAGGCATGACAATAATGAAATAATATGAGAATCGAAGTACAAGAAACAATAAGAGTGAGAGAAGTCGAAAAAACAAGAAACTACAAGAAGAATAGTACGACTATGAATATGGAAAGATAAGTGACCTCATGTCACCAGTTCAAATCTGGTTCTTGGAACATGATTAATTTGTATCGGTCCGAGACAACACTCAACTACTTATTGACCATCTACCCTAATCCGTATCTTCCATATGCACTCTATCCAAGGTCATGTGTTTGATAAGTTGAAGTAGTGTCATGTCCTCTCTAATCACCTTTCTGCCATCACCTCTCCATAAGTTTTTTTGTCCTACCTCTACCTCTTCTAAAACCGTCAATAGCCAATCCCTCATACCTCCACACTAGGCATCCATGTATCTCCCCTGCACAGCACATGTCCAAAACATCTCAGTCTCGCCTCCCGTATCTTGTCCAACACAGAGGTTGCTCCCACCTAGTTTCGAGTATCTTCATTTCTAATCTTATCTTTTCTAGTATGCCCACACATCCATTAAGGAATCTCTTTTAATCTTTTAGGGATTCGAAGAGGCTAAGTATTGCTTCAGCTTCATGTACAAATTCCTCATTATTTTAAGAGGCCAAGTTTTGTTAAAGAATAATTTTTTTTTATAACCGAGAAATCCATCTGTGACCCCTTTGGACCAATCACAATCTTCTAAACTCGGTGGATAATGGGCCCGCCCCTTTTGTTTAAGAATAATCTCATATCCTATTATGGTAATGGGAGGGATGGTATATGGACTGAACCATCCTTATTTACAATTCGGCATTACAAGTGAATGTTCTAGTTGATCCGCGTTGGACTGCAATATTTATCAATTAGCTTCAATCCCAAAATATCCATGAATCCATAGAATAGTTTGACTATCATCATGTTGTTTGTCAACCTTCATCAGCCTTATTCCGTAATACCAGGCTTAAGACTGAAGATGCTTTAAAGTGGATCTTACTTAGTTTAAGTTTATTGTACTGCAACAATTTGCTTAACCGTTAATTTGTTGATGTTACTCTGTTTGGCCATTAATTGGATGTGATAGGGATTTAAAAACTTCTCTTTTATTACCTTTCTTTAGGATGATGCCTAGAGTTGTAAGACTCCTTTTAGTCCTTCTCTCTGAGGATATAAATTTAGGAGGGGCGGGTGGGGTGGGAGAGTGTTGCTTTCATTTATAATTTGCTAATAAATTTATTATAGTGAGGATATTAAGACTAACGCCTAAGATTAGAGCAATCTAAATTCTTAGAAGCACTTTAGCCGAAGAACTATCTGTCAGTCTATGCTATTACTATTTCTGTTAAAAACATATATTGCAAATATTTTCTTTGTTCGAATAAATACTAACACATTTTAATCAATTCGAATGATTAAGCTAAGAAGAGTGATTAGCTTTTGTAGAGTTGTTGGGCTTGTCTGATTTTGGACTTTAAGTATTCCAAGAGTCATTCCTAAAAGAGTACTCTCATTCGGTCATTCCCTGCCTTTTCTCTATATTCTTCTTCCCAAAAAAACAAGAACTTAATTTGATTAGTCAACCAGGTCCGGAAGTGGATCTTGAAACTATACATGAACCAAATTATTATCCGTCATACAACATGACTTTTCTTTTTTCCCTTTTCTGGTCAATGTTATCAAAAGCAAAAAGCGCAAAAAATCTCTAAGGTCTATTGGGGCTTTAAGCACTAAGCTCAAATAAAGTGTGGGCTATCATGTAAAAAGACGCAATGGAGAAAACATACAGATATACATGTTTAGTCCAAAACTAATAATAATAAGCATGAATTGTTTAGTGAAACATCAATTGTTTAGTGTCGCCTCTTCAGGAAATGCTCATTTGTAAGGATAAATCTGTCTTAGAGACTTGATGACAACACTGAAGCGCTCAAGATGTTTTGAGCCTTGCTTCAGGGCTTAAGCATGCCTTTGCTAACACTGTTTCTGATTAACTCCTCTGTACAACTTGACTTTGTAACAGATACCTTGCAAACTTGCATGTTCTACAAATTTTTCTGAATCAGTTAAATGTTGATTTAACAAAAGCAATCCCTAAATTCGCCCACATCATGAAGTTCATATTTATCAGTCATATTTTCGTTTAAAATACTAGCCTTTGGGGAACCAAGGAAAAAAGACTAGGTTGCGTACTTAACTTTTCTTTTCCTAACTTATGTATTTGTTCAGTTTACAAAATAGCAATTTCTGCTTCTTATACAATCACAGATTTTTGAGTGGATTAAGAAGTCCAAGGATTTTGATATATCGCCTAGAGATTTTGCAGTCGAACTTGATTTAGTATCAAAAGCCCATGGTCTGGAAGCCGCAGAGACATATTTCACTAGCATTCCAGATGATTTAAGAACCTACCAGGTATATGGCGCTCTCTTGAATTGCTATGCTGATGCAAAGGTCTTAAAAAAAGCAGAAGATACCATGCAAAAGCTGAAAGAGTTGGCCTATGCTGGCACAGTAGCATACAATGTTATGATGACCCTTTATGCTAAATTGGGATATCTTGAGAAGCTACAGTCACTTATGCTAGAGATGGAAGACAAGGGAATTTCTGGTGATGCAATTTCCTACAATATCCTCTTAAATGCTTATGCATCTGTTCCCGATGTTACGGAGATGGAGAAGGTTCTGATGAAAATGGAAGTTGATCCTCTGCTGATTGATTGGAGTCCTTACACAGTTGTTGCCAAGGGATACTTGAAAGCTGGTGATATAGAAAAGGCTAGTGAGTCATTGAAGAAATGTGAGAATAGACTCAAGGGGAAAAGAGAAAAGCTTGGTATTGACATGCTAATTACTCTCTATACTAGTATGGGAAAGAAAGATGATGTCTATCGTACATGGAATAAATACAATAAAAAAGTTAAGCATCACAATTCAAGTTATCATTGTATGATACGTGGACTAGAAAAGTTGGATGATCTTGACGGTGCGGAGAAGATATTTGCTGAGTGGGAAACAAACAGGGTACACTTTGACATTCGAATTCCAAACTTGCTCATAAGTGCTTACTGCAAGAAGGGTCATATGGAAAAAGCAATATCAATCATAGAGCAACTCGAGGAGAGTGGGAAGCATCCCAATGGGAGCTCATGGAATCGTCTGGCACTCGGTTATTGTGTACAAAATGACATGGAGAAGGCAGTGGAGACGATGAAGAAAGCAATCTTGGCTAGTAAGCCAGGGTGGAAGCCACACTTCCACAGTTTGGCTTCCTGTGTGAAGTACTTGCAATCAAAAGGAGATACTCAAGGAGAAGAAGAGCTTAAAGATTTACTTAGGGTGCGAGGTCTCTGCTCGAAAGAATTTGAGAGGGGTTTAGATAAGTATATTGAAATTGGAAATCGCAAGTCCGAGGCACTTAATGAAACAGACCTTGAGGATACTTGTTGACAATAGTAGGAAAAAACTATGTCACTGGATGTCGGATTATACGTTTCTCTAAATTTTTATCATGATCACTAATCAAAACTTTCTAATGCCTTTTATTAATTGGAGTTTTCAATTGCTGCATCTAAAAGAATGATCTTTGGCTCTGTTGTATAGTTTCAGTGGTCACTTTTCGGTCCTAATTTTTGAAAATAAGCAGTGTCATGATTCATGGAGTTCAAATTTTCACAGGTAAAACTTCATTCACTAGTAGAATTTGAACTAGTGAATTTGAAACTCTGCGACAGTGGTTCTTTTTACAAGTTCCCCTCGTACTTTTACAAGTTGTAACTTTTCTTCTTTTTTTGGGTGAGAAGTGACACCAGAAAAAGCCGAAAAAGGGGAAGGATAATTTATTTATTTCATTTCTATGCAATTTAAATAAAGTTTCTGCAGAGATATAATACTATATATTATCTCTTGGTTGTCTTCTTTTTTCTGCGTAGTTATCAGATATGATGTAGCTGAAGATCTTTAGGGGACAAATCTATAAAGAAAAAATGTATTGTAAGAGCAATTATTAGCCATCAACTCAAGGAAATAATTAGAGACGAAATTTTAATTTTAAATTTAAATTAAATGGGTTCAATATGTAAATTCTTATATATTTTCCCATATTTAGTACTCCTTCTATTCCATATTAAGTGAATTTTTTTAGGCTTTTTCATTGTTCTAAATAATTGACATGTTTAAAGTTCAAGATGGATGTTTGAATTTTTTTTCATATTTGCCCTTTTCATTTATTGAAGTTCTATATTTTTTAGCAGATAAATTGTACTACTTATAAAGTTATTTATGATTTTATAAAGGGCAATATGTGTCCCTGAATGATTTTCTTAATATATGTATATTGCTTTGTAAATTCAATTAATATGGAATAGAAGGAGTAACTTCTCCATTTTACTCTCAATACTTGTCATTTTAGAAGTTCATGACAAATTTAATTATTTTCTCCCCGTTTTATTCTTAATAGTGAGTGATTATTTTGAAGACTACAAACACTTCAATTATGATCATAAATAGAATATGAAAAGAGATTACTCTTAATTAATGATAACTAAACACCCCTCCTGATTAATGAATTTTGTGCAATTTAACTTAAAACTACCTTTTTATTCTTAATGAAATGAATTATTCTTTCTGTTCCTAATTATTTGTCCACTTTTGAATTGTCATACCTATTAAGAAAATAATGATTGACATAGTAATTTATCATTTTACCCCTGTGGATAAATTAAGAATTTAAGATTTTCAAGAAGTTTTATCTTTTTCAAAGTAATAAATTGAAGCTATAATAGGTAAAAAAAATATATCCTTTCTTGATTTGTCAAAATGGACAAATAATTAAGAACAACTAAAAAAAGGTGGACAAATAATTAGAGATAGAAAGAGTATAATCATACAAATATTTATGGCTAATTAAATCACAAATTTCAAAAATATTTCTTTCATTCTTAAATTTCGCGCTCAATCAAACATGATCGTGACGGAAAAATATAGTTGCATATGGCCAGAAATGAGCATCATTGCTTGTAATTGCAAGAAAAATGAGTACAAGATAAACAGTAAAAAGCAAGTTGGAACAAAGTACAAGAAACAAAAACAAGCAATCAAGTGAAAATTGTGATTGGAACCCTTTTGGACATTTCTGTAAATTGTGAATAACTCAAAATTAAAAATATTATCTCCATCACTGTTCACAGACGCCGTCAGCATGGCTGCTACCGTTGCCGCCGGCGCCCACCACGCACGAAATGGTGTCACCTTAAATAATAGTAAGGGGCCATTTCGTAATAGGTAAGAAATTGACATATTATATTAAAATACGTGATAAATATATTATCCATTAATAAAATTTATTTTGTATGTGTTTTATAAATTGTTTGATGTTATATGTATTAAAATTGTATTAAATGTGATCAAGTGAAAATGTAGGATATTATAAAAAAACTTTTTTGTATTTTAATAATGTAGGATATTTGTAAATTTTATTAATTTATTATTATGTTATTATCTAAGAAATTGTCTTTTTATAATTTTATTGATCCTTCTGTTTTAGAATTATCTTAAATATACTTATTAGTTTGATGAAGTTTTATTTGTATAGATTGGATAAAAGGTTTAAATAATTTAGAAAAATTGAATAATGTTATAGAAGATGTATATGTAGGATTTTTATAATATAAAAAAATAAATATTTAATTTTAAAAAATTTGGTTATTATTATATATGCTAGTTATAATCTTTATTAAAGAATAATAACTTGATTTTGAATCATATAAATGATTCTCTATAGATAAGAACGAGCAAATGAGAGGAATATAATTTCGCTTTCTGAGTTGATGCCTTGATTGTGACAGGGTTTATAATCAGATGCCCATTTGATGAATTAATCATATTATATTAACCTAAGAATTTAAATTATAGTTATTCAGAATTTAAATTTCAATAGACCAAAAAAACATTTGATTATTTCTTCTTATTTTTGTCTAAATATTAGTGAGTAGACTTTTACAATACATGTATATTGATAGCAAACACTAACTGTTAGGGTGGGATTTTAATAATTTAAGAATTCATATTTTTTGCATGGCCACATAGTTGTTGGTTTATGGCCGTTGGTGCACTTTTCATATATGTTACATAATGATGGATGAATTAGCAGTTAATTGTTGCCGTTGAAAACATTTATTGCTGCATTACTATTCAGCATTACTCCAAATGGAATTAGTGTATATGTTACAATTTTCTTGGTGCGCTCCATTATACCTTGTAACATATGTAACTTCTAAGGCTAATTATCTTCACTATTTAGTACTTCATTATCTTCCTATTTATTCCTAGGAAGGCTTCTTCTACTATAAATAGTGATGGTCTTCATTTGTTTTACATATAAGAAAATATAGAGTGCATAAAGTTTGTTAAAAAAAGAAAATTTTTATTAGTTAAAGGGAGGTGTTCTTTTTGTGGAGCTTTGGACTCAACTCTTGTCCAGAGTTGTTGAGTTATATTTTGTGATTAGGCTGTTGTATCCTAGAGGGGACAAGTCAAGAAGGACTACTGCTAGACCAGTGAAAAACATTTGTTGCAGTGGAGTTGAATCTCCTTAAAGAGAGCGAGATATTCGCGCCTCAGCCTGAAGAGATGTATTTCTTCATTTTTATTTTCCATTGTAATCGTATAATTCTATTATTTTGTAATTTTTCACTAACACTAACTACTACAAATTAACCGAAATATATACGAGCTATCTAAACATCGTTATCATGAAAATAATATTAAAATGTCCATTACAATGTGAAAGCTAGTAACTTTGCTATGTGGACTAACTTGATACACTACTTTTATTTATTCTAATAACTAATAACAATATTCTAAAGAAAGAATAAGTAAAAGGACCAATCAGAATTGGTCATTAAAAAAAAAAAGAATTAAATAAGGTCCACCAGCTAATAAGTTGACAAAGAAAATACCAATTCAATTTTGGTTACCTTGTTTCTTGATAAGAAATAAGGTACACAAAATTAGCCTCCTTTTATGGTGTGTTCGGTAGGATTATAAAAAAAATAACATTTTTTTTTATTTTGAGTGTTTGGAAAGTTAAGTAGAATATTGTCAGGGGCGGCTCTAATAAATCGGTAGCCTAAAGTCAAATTTAAATGAAGGCCTTAAATTCGAATATATTTTTTTATGAAGTTTATTATAGCTAATTATTTAATCTTTCTTGAGACATAGTACTTTATGAAAAGTCTATATTTTTTACAAATAATACTCAATATTTTTTTTAAAAAAATATGTATAATATATTTATTTTTTTAAAATGAGGCCCCTCAAATTTTGGGGCCTAAGGCGGTTGCTTTTTTTTCAAAGGGGAAGAGCTGCCACTGAATATTGTACAATAACATTTATACATAATGTAAATAAATACAATAGGCTGGGGTAGTAAGTCCAGAATATTAAAAGTAGAACAGATAAAAATCAGGAAAATAACTTCTCTTGGCAAAATGAAAAACATATTTCATTAATGTTGTTATGTATCATTTCATAACTTATTATACTGCATTATTTGGAAGAAAATGATGTTTAAATAGATAGTGTTGTTTTCATCACTAGATAGCATTGCATCGCTGTTTAAATATAATGTTTATCTTTATTGTTACTTTAATTTTATTATATCTTCTTACTAAATTCATCGTTTTATTACACTAAAAGTCTTTGCTTTAAAGATAATATTTCTCAAAATAATTTTACCAACCAATCATGAAAATTGAAAAAAGTAAAATTCATCTCTATGCACCATAAATGGATAGAATTTCCAACCTCATTTCTTAGATTAATATATCAAAAAAGGGTTCAGTCTTCAAGCACTCTAATTCCAAGTGTGTTTTATCAACAATCAAAGAAAGCAAAAGCTTCTATGATTTGTTACACATTTAGCTGAGGCTGTACATTTTCTTATCTACTACAACACCATATCTTCTTTTTTACAAAGTAAAAGCAACAGACAAAAGTGTTCAAAACAAGATTAGACATGTTACAAAGCAACAAAATAGGAAAAAACATATTCTCCCAAGTGATTTATCAGCCTCTAATAATTGCCTTCTCATTCTTGGACTACTGCTGATTGCTAGATTGTAAGAGTTTGTGTACAGAGTTGTTGATGAGTTACCAAAAATTCTTGCATAGGCCACTTCTCCAATCATGGAGGGTTGTAACATATTAACTGTGGTGCCTGGTGAGGCGCTTTGTTGATAAGGCGAGTGACGTGTTTGAGACTGTTGTTGATGACTTTGTCGTTGAAAGAGCTGGGATCGATTTGAATCGGTAGATGGTATCAGCAAGTGACCGCCGCATCTTGGACTAGGAGGTCTTTGTGGGATCACTATGCCAAGATTCGGAGCCTTTCCTTCGGATGGTTTTGTAGATTGGCCACCGCGTCCATAGAGTGGAATCAAGGTTTTTTGTGAAACTTCAGCCTTGCATACAGGGCACTGTGGTTGCTGCTGATCCAAATTTTCTGAAGAAACACTCTGGAAATGAATCCATTTGTAGATGCAAGCCCAACAGTAGAGGTGACCACATAAAGTTACCACAGGATCGTGCACGAGATCCAGGCATATGTTACACTCAAAACCACCGGAAATATTCTCTTCAACTTCATCGTTCATTGTCTTCCATTTCCCTAATGGAGTATCGTGTTTGTTAAAGGTAGTGTCCAGCTGTTCTAAGGCCATATCCTGCTTGTTGATGTAACAAAGTTGGCTTCTAATGCCTGTAAAAATACAAATTCAAGGATCTCAGAACGAAAAGAACAAAGACTTGAAATTCATAAACACTATACAGAACTACGAGAAACATTGAACATGTGAACCTTAAGGAAATATTATTCATCTTCTCCTCATGGTACACTACATAACAAATCTCAAGGATGGTCCCAAACAACTCAAAGGGTCAACGACAAAACAAAAAACGCTACGCAATACTAAACGTACTAATCAATTACAAGAGAATAGGCCCCATTATTTGGATCTAGTCTAAGATGAAGAAAAACAACAAGGTCAATGAAATGTGGGCACAGGTTGAGTACAAGGAAAAACTACCTATTGTTTTTTTTCCCAAAAGCCATATCCAACAGCTATCACAAAAGTCCAAACATTATACAAGTACAAATCAGTTTCTCCAAGGACAAGAACAACCACATGAAATTGATGCCTAGATAGTAAATAAATGGATAAACCTAAAGCATTTAATAAAAATCTGAAGAAAGCTTTAAAAATATGTGTCTCTGATCAACCTATCCAACTAACAAGTCAATTCAAATTTAATAGGTAAACTACCTTAAGAAAAGGTTTCATTATCAAAATAAGTACACCAATAAGTCATGAAAGCATAGTAGTAAGCATTAACAATGGAAAACCACAGAATGAGTCATAAAAACATCTATGTTGTTGTCCACAGAATCCCAAAATAAAGGTTAACCTGATCTATGCTACGGAAATGAAAACTACAGTCAGACCTCTTTATAACCACCTTTCATCATAACAATCAAGTTCTCTTAATCGATTTTTCGTCTCTCCTTCAAAAATCTCAATTGTAAGCCCTATCCGATTTTTCAATCTCTCCTTCAAAAATCTCAATAGTAAGCACCCTGCCTCCTATGTAAGGATCCCAAAAATTGGATCAATTGAGGATCCATAACTTAACAAGAAGTATAAGAGAGACTAGTTCTATAATTTGTCCGATCCTCCAAAAGGATCTGACACGGATGCGGCGACACAGTTGAAGAGTCAGAAACATGCTTTAGGTAATTTTCAAGAAGAAACCACTGAGCTGCAGATTTGAAGAAAGATATTCAGGATCATGATAGAAATAGTATTCTGGTGACCTTTTTTAATCCTTTCTTCCCAAACCAGAAAGGAACAACCTTTGGTCCCTACAACTACAAATGAGAGTTAAACTATATCCAAAACCAGCCACTTTTACAGGTTGATGATAAGAAACTAGAATGTTTATTAGTCCTACATAACCAAACTTATCACTCCAACTTATATTTCTATATACAAAACTTTTACTAATATCTTCAAGAATTTAACAATCCCAATAAAATACCATGGAACCCGAGCCTAACTCAATCCCAAAAACTAGCTCAGTGACAGCATTGCTCAAGTCCATATAACCCCACCACCACCACACAAACAACAAAAAGAAGAAAATTTACAAACCCCATTAACAAAAATGCAGAAACATGATTCTTCAAGCACAGAGTACATTAAAACATAGAGATCTGAACTCTTTAATCCATTCTCAACAATAAAAATCCAAACTTTATCATCAAATCTTCTCAAAAACAGAAGAGGGCTATCCTTATCTACACTCACATGAATAAAACTTAAAAATAATGTAAAAAGAAACATACCCAAATAGTAAATTTGTATCAAGAACGTTTCTGAACTAATACACAAGCAAAAGATTGAGTCTTTATAAGGAGAAAGCAAAGAATCCTTTGTGTTTTAGAAGCAAAAAAAAAGGTGAAAACAGAGGTTTAAATAAAAGAGTAGATTGGATGATGAATTAGTTGAATGTTTTTGGTTCTATATATATATACACAGCTTTAAGAAGACGCGCCTAGACATATAAGCGGTCTGTATGTATAGGTTAATTAGAAGTATAAATAAATGTACTTATTTGTTAATTAATTAATTAATTGTTACTTAGGATAAGTACACAATGGAAAAACAGAGTGGGACCCACCTTTGTCCGTTCACCGACGTGGCAGTTACGGTGGGGTTTGCGTACGCCGTTTGAGTAACTCCGTTTTCTCTCTTTGGATTTTTCCTATTTTCATTCTTTAAAAATTATAAATAAGATGAATAGTTTTAGTAAATTAATTTACTTTTTATCCGCTTATTGAAAAAGAAAACTTTTAAATAAACATGTTTAAGTTTCAAAAAATATTAATTGTAGAAGAAATTCATTGTTTTGATTAGTAAATTAATAAATAATTTGGGACAATTATTTATCGTAAGATGAATAATTAATATTCGCTCTAGAGAGCACAAGTTAACTAACTTCACTTTGTTTTGGTAACTAACTGACTTCACTTTTTATTTATAGAAAAAAGAAGAAGTTGTTAGGAGGTTTCTCAGAAGTTGTTGCAAGATGCATGTTTGAGCTATTTATATAGTAATATTTTTGTAATTGTGAACTTATCTAGGAATATATATATTTAAATGAACATTTACGATGGTATATTTATAAGGCCTCATAGATGTTCATTAATAAATAATTTGTCTTATTAAAATATTACTAAAAAAATTAATGGCAAAAAACTTAGTGAGAGAAAAAAAAATACATCTACCATCTAGTAAAAAAACTTAGTGAGAGAAAAAAAAGTACATCTACCATCTAGTAATATAATTTACTAGTTGAATCGTTAAAAACGTTAAAGAGAAAAATCTAATGAGATAAAATTTTAATTCAAGAACAAAGAGTACAAACATACATTTTACTATTCTGATTAAACTTCAATTAATTTTTGAAGATGATTTACTTTAATTTGTATACCAACAAATTGTTGAGGTTGTTGCATTTATAATCAGATTTTTCAAACTATCATTTGACGAATTGTTTGATCATCTATACGTAAAAAAGCCAATTTATTTTTCAAGAAAATATATTTTATAAACACGCCCTGATTGGAACTTCTTTTCTTGTAGGATAAACAATGTACTTTTTCCTTTGTTTTAATTTGTTGATATTGTTTAACTAAGTACGAAATTTAAAGAAATATGAAAAGATTTTGATATATTCTGAAATTATCTTGAAAATAAATAATATTTTAAATAAAAAAGTATACTTTTGTGGATTTTTTGTCAAAAAAGTAAGATTCAACATGAAAAAAAATATTGATGTCATTAAATATTAATCACATAAGAAAATGTATCGTTCTTTTTCAAATTGATTAAAAAGAAAAGTATATTACATAAATTGAGAGAAAAAATAGGTCATGTCACACTGGATACCGCGCCCATTTGGATTGCAGCCACTTCGGACCCTCTCCACGCTTTAAATTACTACTACTTCTTTTTTATTTTTCATTCGATTTCAATATCTGCATTGAGAAGTACTAACAAATGCAACTTTGAGTTTAAGGAACTCAAATTCAAAACATCTGATTAAGGATGAAAGAATATCTCCACAACATGGGCAGGGGTTGGAACTAATTATTCTTCTAACACTTGATTATCATCATATGAATTTATTACAAGCCCATTATGCATTTCCCCTGGACATATATATTTGGTTACGTTGCATGTATTCACAATTATTCAATTTAGGGAAAATGCATAAGTATTCCCAAGCCTATACCTGAAATCCCAGAGACACACCTAATCTTTACTAAGGTCCTATTACCCTNTATTTTATATGTAATATTCTACCCCTTTTTGGCCTACGTGGCACTATCTTGTGGGCTCAGCGCATGTTGACATTTTTTTCAAGGATAGTGCCACGTAGGCCGAAAAGGGGTAAAATATTATAGATAAATTAAGTTCGAGGGGGGTAATAGGACCTTAGTAAAGGTTAGGTGTGTCTCTGAGATTTCGAGCATAGGCTGGGGGTACTTATGCATTTTCCCTTCAATTTATAATGTTTCTCAAGTTAGTAGTATACTAATTAATTTTTCTTGCCAAACATTTTTAGACTAGCTATGAGTTTGGTCCCTCAATTAAACGTATTACCCCCCACCCCACCCCACCCCCACACACACAAAAAAAAAAAGTTAAACGTGTTATTTGTATACAATAAATGGCATGTTAAGTTACGTACTCATCAAATTTGAGTTTAGAGCACGAAATACTATTTTTAATTTGATATATATGACAAAGATGTATGGATGGTAACATTTATCTGCATCGAATAGTTATACCTAACTATATAATTAACTTTAAAAATTACCAAAATAAAATACGCATATTGCTTTAATTTATTGGTTCTTAAGATTATTTAGTTAAGTATAAACACCTAGTATGGATAAATACTTATCCGGGTTTGAACACATATTTCCACAATCCCTTCATTACCATTGAACTATCAATCAATTATGTTAGGGGATTCACAAGTTAATATATAAATATATTTATTTAATTTTTTAATATAAATACAGGGTCTATGAAAATTCTATGGATTCATCTATTCCGTCCCCGACTATATTAATGTGTTTTGATACGTAATAAAAATCATTATTAAGGAAATAAAAAGAAAGCTACGCAAAGCAACCGTTGAAGTATCATTTTAATTACCTAAATAAATGACGTTTTAGTGGATTTCACTTTACTTTAAATGTGTAATCATATTTTAGTTGAATTTCAAAACGTTTTACCTAAATTTCCTTTTCATCTTGATAATTAAATCACTACAAGAAAATGCATTTAAAGCTACAAAACACATTGTAGCTAAATATGAAATTTTTCGTAGCTAAACGCTTTAGCCATAAAATATTTTTTTGTAGCATTTGTGACAAGATGTAGGGTGGCCAAAAGTTAGGTACAGATTTTACATGGTCTGTGGCTAAGGACTAATACTTATAGATACTATAAAAATTGTGTTGTAGCTATAGTAGTACAAAACTCTTGCTACGAAATATATATTTGTAGCAAATATTTTTACTCTTTTGCCACAACAAATTAAATCTATAGCAACTTTTATATTGTAGACACAATATATTCTATTGTAGCAAATGACTTGATTTATTTGCTATGAAAAATTAAAATTGGTGGCTATTTTATATTTTTAATATTGTGGCAATGATTCTTGTATTTAGCTACAAATTAAAAAAATTATAGCTATAAAATTAAAGCATTTGCCACAAATATTTTTTCACAAAGCAAAGATTTCAAACTTTTTGCCATGACATACATAAATTGTAGCTAAAATTTTTAATTTTGCTATGAAAAGTGAAAATGTATCGCCTAATTATTTTTTATAATTGCATATAGATTTAGTCATAATTACAAAAATTCATTGCTACAAATTGAAGAATACTGACATAAACATTATTGATCACAAAATTTTTTATAATGTAGCTAAGAAATAAATTTCAACAATTTTATTACTATAAATTTGAAAGGATTTTCCACAAGCTTTGATAATAAAAAAAGTTACATAATTTAACCACGAATACAGTTTTGAGATTCAAAAATAATTCTCAACTTACAAATAATTGCATTCTATAATTATGAGAATAGTCATAATATACAATTCTTGTAAGACATCATCTTGTTTGAGTCCAAAGCAACATAGTCTTCCCCCATCTCTTCTTCCACAATCTTCAATTGCACCTTAGTTTGTTCAACATCGGTCCCAATTTGTCATTTATATGCTCTTATTCCATAAATATGCCTATCAATATTGGTAAATATTTTAGCACCAAGAACATAATAATTTAAAATTTCAAGGAAAAAATATATTTGTCTATGATCATTTTTTTACAAAAATATTTAGCAAAAAAAATAATACAAAGTAAACAAAGGAGTAAGCAAATCTGTAACTTTTAAACTTCTTAAAATCTATAGATATAAATCTCAAATTTTAGTATCAATTATAAAACTCATACCTAATCAGAAAATTTCTTTTACATTAATAAACATATACAATCCATTGTAGTACACATTGACTCAAGTTAGGACAATAATCTCTTGCAAAAATATAGAATATAATTGTGTATGATAAATTATTTGTGGTTCAATCTTTTCTTGAACCTATACATAATAGAAAATTTAGAGCATACGACTGAGTAAAACAAAAATCTCATAGTGTGAAAACTTATCTCATCTGCTACGTAAAGCCTACAAAAGAAAAAATAACAAAACATTAGAAACAAAAAAAATGAACAAAAACCTGGGATAAAAAGGGTGAGGGGAGGGGCGGACAAGAAGGATATGGGAAGAGGGGAAAGGATATTTAGGTTTTTATTACATGGGTTTTAAAATTTTGGGGGGAACTTTTGATCTTTTGCAATTTTAAATTTTTGGGGTAAGAGTTTTTGGATCTAGAAAGGGGGTAGGGTGAGACGGTTGGAGAGTTATTTTTGGTGAAGATTAATTCTTTGCTTTTATAGTTATTATATTTTTGCTTCTTTTAAAATTAACAATACAACACACACACATATATATATATAACAAATACAACAATTGTTGTATAAAATTAACAATTGTTATAGATAATAACAAAGAAAATTATCTCATGAAAATAACAATAATTAATAATATTAAAAGTAATAAAACAAATACGTACTTTACTTTTCATTAATGGAAAAGGTCAATTATATATATATATTATTTGGTCATTTATTAGTTTTGTTATCTATTCTCCTTTTCAAAATAAATTTTTAACTTATACTTTTTATGTCTCATATTATTGTCCAATAACAATAATGATAACATATCTAGACGTTACCACTATCTCGTGAAAATAGAGAGATCTCAATAAAAATAGTTATCTCAAATTAGTTGTCAATTTATGAAATAAAGATAGAAATTAATTACAATTTTTTTTAATTTCCCTTACAATTAATTCTTTTTTAAAAGTGTAACCAAGTTTATGAAGTTCCACTTAAAAAATACTATTGGGTAAATTAGTAGTAAAAATTATCCTTTTTATTTCTGATTACTTAGTACTATACCGAGTATTCATTATTATATATATTTTTATTTTATATGAATTTAAAATGATATATGCATTAAAATGTCAAATTAAAAATAGAATATTTTAGAATAAAATATAACTATCAATATCAGAAAATATATTTAATCTATCTATATAGAATTGGAGAAACAAAACAATATTGTGAAGGCAAGTGTCAATTACCGTACAATTCAAGTTTGAAAATTATTTTAAGGAAGAATTTTCAAAAGAAAATAAGAAACTCAATTCATTTTTTTATTTGTATCAATTAACCATTTGTATTGAAATTCAAGTTAAATTGTTCGTAAACTATACTTCCACATTGTCTGGTTATTTCTATTTGAATTTAAATAGAGATGTAATTTTGGATTGTAATTTTGAAGTTTTAATTAAAAATACAAAAATTATATGAATTAGGAAGTTTAGATTAAAATAAGAAATTCAAAAAAAAATAATTGCCAATAACAGAAAATTGAAAAAGAATTGAATATCAATATCACTTCCTATGTGTATTAATTATATTCAATAAACAATTGATTTATCTATCTATTTTCAAGAATAATTCATATTGCATATTTGAATAAAATCTGACATTATTTAATGATTTGTAAATTGATTATACATATCTTTTTTGTATAAAAAAAGTACAATTACATCAAATTAATTAGACATAACTTCTATTTATTTAAATTATACTTAAAACTTTCAAATTAAGATCTTGTAAAATTGAATTGATAGAGAGATTGACATATCTAATTAAGCTAGCTTGATAAATGCATTGTTCGATAGAAGAGGTTTGAGTCGTATAGAAGGAATTCTCAACATAAGATGAAGCACCTCAAGGCTTAAGTTTCACCTTGTATCAGATAAAATGTATCACCACAATTATACTCACATGATTGTATCATTTTTTCATGACAAATAATTATAACCATTAAGTAAATTATTGCGACAATTTTTTTCTACTCGAAACATAATGTTTATTAAGTTATTATATTTTATTTTAAATTACTTCCTATGTATAAAAGATTACTATTGCTTCAACAAGTTTCATTATGATTGTGAAAAAAACTTAATAATTAATTATAAAATTGCACTATAGCAAAAAATCTATGATTATATTTTTACTATGCCACGACTTTTATAACTTGAAAAAAAAACATTTAGCTACAATTTTTTCTTCAAACAAGTTATTGTAGCTGAAAGGTTATTATTAACTATGATAAATTCAAACTTATGGCAAAAAATAATTATCAGCTATGAATTTTTATTATACAAGAAAATCTATGTCTATTTTGTTTAATTATTGCCACAATATTTTATATCTTAAAGCTAAATTATTTATTTAGCTACAAGCATTTCTTCAAATAAGATATTGTGGCAAAAAGGTTATTATTACTACGGTAAATTAAAATTTGTGGCACAAAATAGTAATTAGTTACGAAATTTTACTATAGCAAAAACTATATGGCTATATCATTTAACTATTGCCACATATTTTATAACTTGAAGCAAAATTATATATTTAGCCACAATATTTTATTTCAAATAACTTATTATGGCTAAAGAGTTGTTTTTGCTACAATTATTTTTATTGGGTACCAAACAAGTTATAATTAGCTACAGAATTTTACTGTAGCAATAAAATTGTAGCTATTTAGTAAATTATTGCCATGATTGTTAGCAATTATAGCAAATACGAGGATTTAGCTGTGTCAACTTAATATTCGTGGCTAAGAGATTTGATGAATTTTTAGATAGCCACGAAATTTGAATTTTTATGGCTATTACTAGATAATAGCTATGATTTTCAAATTCTTAGCTTAATTTTCGTAGCAATAAGTATATTTTCTAGTAGTGAATGTAGTTGCAGATGATTAATTTTTTCAGAAATTATTATTTTTTAGTAAGAAAAGCATCTTGAATATTTATTTATTTCGATGAATACTTATTCACAATGCATTTTAAAACAAATTTAACACTCTAAATGAGATTTTGAATTAATTGGATTGTAAAGCTATTTATTCTATTGGAATAATTATTAAACTGACTTGTTTTTTTTTTATTGGAATAAAAAATATCTTATTATTTCTTAAAAACTTTAGTTTAAAATAAAATTTTCATATCAACAAAATTTACTGAAAAAACCATTTAAAATGATATTTAGGTGAAATATTAATAGTGAAGTGATTTTCGGGCATCTCCAACCCTACTCACTATTTTACTCTTCAAATATAGAGTTTTCTATTTTTTGAGACCATCTCCAACCCACCACTATTTTACTCTCCATTCTCTATATTTGGAGAGTAAAGTAGAGAATGGACATTCTAAACCCACCTCCATATCATTCTCTATTCTTCATATTTAGAGAGGTGAATAGTAATTCTCCAAATTTGGAGAACTCCTATTCACACTTTTTATTTCACTTTTTGAATATTTTATTAGTATTTCTATTACTTTCTTATTAACATATTATTTTACATATAATGTCATTAATTAAATATTTAATATTCATATTTCTTTTTAAATGTAATATAATATTTTAAAAAATATTATTTAATATATACTACTTTCATCCCGAATTAGTAGTATTTTAATTTTTTCTAATTTTCGTCAACAAATATAATTTGATTTTATTATTAATTTTCACTATAACAAATACACAAAATTAATATGATAAGATTAAAAAGTTAATTTAAAAATACAATACATAATATGACAATTTAAATACAACATAACAATACAATATATAACATAATAATTTAGATACAAAGATAAAACACAATACATAACATAATAATTAATTCGCGTTGAAACAAGAATCATGCCGAAAAGATGTAGAGGAAAATCTCCGATTTGAAGAATTTTTAGCTAGACATAAAATGCTCTTTTTGAACTCCGTAATGCATTAATAGAGCATTTATGAGAGCAACGTAATAATTTCGAAAATTAAATATTTATGTAATGTGTATGCAATTGTATTTCACTTTTATTTGAATTTGTATATTATATAATATTTTCTTGCAATTTATGTTACTAAAAATTTAGAATAAAACATAATTACATATTAAATAAAAAAATTCAAAAAAATAAAATTTTATATCAGATGAAAAATATATAAAGTAATTATTGAGAAAAAGAAATAAAAGATTTATATTATGAAATAAGAAAATAAAAATGAAATACAAATAATAATATAATTTTTCTCTCTCCTCAATATTATATTATTATTTCTATTTCATTCTTATTTTCTTATTTCATAATATATATATCATTTTTTCTTCTTCTTCTTTTCCAAATAATCATTTTATATAATTTTCATGTGATATAATATTTTATTTTTCAAATTCTTTATTTAATAAAAAATTACGTTTTATTCTAAATTTTTAAATAACATAAATTGTAAACAAATATTCTACAATATACAAATTAATGGACAATCAAATAAAATAAATCATTAATGAAATACAATTACGTAACCACTCAACTTTCAAGATTATGACGTTGCTCCCATAAATGTTCTATTAATGCATTACGGAGTTAAAAATAGAGATAAATTTCCAAAAACACATCTAAACTATATTATTTTTTTTAAGTTTCATACCTAAACTATTGAGAGTGTGAATTACATACTTAAACTATAACTTTTTAGTTTCAGAAACACACATCTCTCTTTTATATCACTCTCATCATGGTGTGTAATACACTCTCTTTTATTTTAAAAAATTGTCACATCACACTCCACATGGACAAAACATTCAACCTTGACAAAATTAAATAAATTATTAGTATTAATTAAAATTAAAAATTAAAAAATTATTATCCAAAAAAATAATATTTCTTTTATAAAATAAAATGTAAAATATTTTTCTTACCCCACTCCATCACTTCCTCTCACAGCCCCGACCATTTTTTTAAGTTTTTTTTTGTTTAAATTTATTTTATAAAAGAATTTAATTTTTTTTACTTCATCTCCTCCCCCCNCCCCCCCCCCCCCCCCCCCCCACCCTCAAATAGTATTTTAGATATTATTTTATTATTTTCAAAAAAATAATTCTACCCACCCACCTAACCCTCCGCTTTCAATTTTTTTTCTCATTTTGTGTTAGATATATAAATATCAAAAATATTTTTACATGCCACCGCAAGATATTTTTTTACTTATTTATGTTATATTCGGTACACTAGTAGAATTTTTTTTCTAAAAATATATGTACGTACATATCTAATACAAAATGAAAAACATGTAAAAATAAAATAAAAATTAGGAGCGGAGGGTTAATGTCACGACCAAGACCATCGTGATTGGCACCCACACTAACTCTCCGGTGGGAGAACCACTATTACAACTCAAACCAAACAACTAAACCAAAACTAAGGCAGTTAAGTTACGGAAGCAAGTTAAATACTAAGAAAAAAAATAGGGAGTTCCCATAAACTCCAACAAAAGTCTAACAACGAACTAAACAATGCGGAAGAAATAACCTAGGACCTGAAAGTCAATGTACCAAAACATCAAAAGTTCAACAAGTCTAAACAAGAAGAGATGCAATCCCAAATTAACTAACTAATCAACTAACTAAAAAAGTCTAAGTCTGAAAATGGTGGACATAGACGAAAGAGAACCCATGGTAGCCCGAAAGAATTGGCTCAACCTTGAATTCGAACAATCACTGATATTCTAAGCGAGGTCTGTTTAGCCGCTTGAAAATGCCCTGTACTCAACAAAAATAAGAGCAAGTGCAATATCAGTACACAATCACAGTGTACTGATAGGATCACGCGGCTATCCCACTAAGTGCAACATAAGCAAGTCAAGACAACAATAATCACATGCATATATATCAAACATATACAATATTATCAACATTACGAACAACTTCACATTTCGCAAAATACACAATTAAGTCACGTCATTGGTCCTCTCATGGAACCCAAACCCAAACAGTTAGCATACCGAAACACGATACACGATCCAATAATTATGTCGGAACGTGGCAAGCGATCCCATAGTTATGCCGAAACGTGGCAACTAATCCAAGTTAGTTATGTTGGAACGTAGCAACTGAACCATTCAACACACCACAATCACAAACACAAGTATATCTTCAAGATCATACATTTAAGTCATGATTTCATGACAATCATCATTCATCTATCTTATTTATAACAAGTGTGATCAACATTGCAATATTCATACATATACAAGTATCATAATGAAGCAAGAACAATCATACATCACACAATATAGAATCACAATCATCACCTACCTCGAAACAAGCTTGAAACCCTAAGAAACTTGATCCATCCCTTTTCGAATTCGTTCCGCTTATTCTTAGTCTACAAACAATCAATAATATATGAGAATCAATAAACAATCATTAATTACCCGAATTGCTAACAATTCTATTAACCCTAGTTCATACCCATGATCCCAAGCATCCAAATTAGCATTGTTTCCACCATAGAATCTAGATCAAACCCTCCCCCATCGATAATTACCCATTCTATTACATTCTACAGATCAAAAAATGGATTCGGGATGTGAAAAACTTACCTTTAGCCTCAAGAATGGGGGAAAACTGTCAAGAGTCGCCTGAGGTTCGTTCTTTGCTCTAAAAATAAAAAAGTGCAGAATAAAGTCATTCTGGGGTTTATTTACGACTTTAAGTCGCGTCTGGCCTTCCACAACAGCTCTCACTTCGCTACAGCGGCACTGCCAGAGAGACAAAACCCAGCACCAAAGCGGCTTGCACGAAACAGTGAACTATTTTAATAATTCCAAAATCCTCATTTCATAACACACCTCTAACCCACGATGCTCAGAAAATACTCTTCACTCTAAGATCGATTTCGGGAGTTCTACTCACCCGAATTCAATTTCGTAAAGGCGGACAGATTCATAAACGAGTTATTTAACTACTCATGTAATCAAAATCATAAATAATTCACTCAATTGTTACCAGATTTTCCTACACCTTAATGACTCCTATTTCATCCAAATCTGGACTAGGTTGCGTAATTTCAAAATACTACGAAAAAGTTTTTCGACCCAAAAATTTTCCCCGTTGGCTTTACTATAATGACGGAACCCGATCGTTACAATAGATACCAATTTACCCATCACTCGTCCCCGAGTGACAAACTTTGGAAAAATAGGCTAAGGAATGAATGACGTAGTACCTGAATCGACGAACAATTGGGGATACTTTTCTCGCATGTCCTTCTCAGTTTCCCATGTAGCTTCTTTAACTGGACGATATTTCCATTGAACATTCACAGACTTATCTCATTGGTCCTCAACTTACGCACATCACGATCAAGAATTGCAACCGATTCCTCCTCATATTGAGGGTCTTTGTCTAACACAATTGAATCTCATTTAATGATGTAATCCCCATTACCATGATATTTATTCAACATGGACACATGAAATAATGGATGAACCCTCGATAGATTAGGAGGTAAAGCTAATCTATACGCTACCGGTCCTACACATTCAAGAACTTTAAATGGACCAATGTATCGCAAACTTAACTTACCTTTCTTGCTGAATCTCATCACCCATTTCTTGGGTGATACCTTAAGAAGAACATTTTCACTGGTTTGAAACGTCATGTCTCTTACCTTATGATCCGTATACTTCTTTTGTCTATTCTGGGCTGCTAAAAGCTTAGCTTGAATACTCATCACCTTATCTTGAGCATTCTTCACTAAATCAACCCCAAAAGTTTCTCATCTCCAGCCTTAAACCATCCTATGAGTGATCTACATCCCCTCCCATAGAGTGCCTCAAATGGTGTCGTATCTATGCTGGAGTGATAACTGTTATTATAGAAAAATTCACACAAAGGTAGGAACTTATCCCAATATCCCCCAAAATCAATCACACAGGCCCTCAACATGTCTTCAAACACTTGAATAGTCCTCTCCGACTGCCCGTCTGTCTGTGGATGAAAAGCGATACTAAATGTGAGTTGTGTGCCCAATTCATCATGCAATTTTCTCCAAAACTTAGATGTGAATTGGGTACCACAGTCCGAGATGATAGAGAGGGGCACCCCATGCAACCTCACTATCTCTTTTACATAAACATTAGCCAATTGTTCAGCCTTATAATCTATTTTTATCGGAATAAAATAGGCTGACTTAGTCAATCTATCAACCACTACCCAAATAGAATCAAACTTCCCCAAAGAATTAGAAGACCAACCACAAAATCCATGGTTATTCTTTTCCAGTTCCATTCCGGAATTGGCATTCTCTGAAGCAAACTTGTAGACCTTTGATGTTCATACTTCACTTGGCAATTTTGACACTTAGCCACAAACTCCGTTATATCCTTCTTCATGCCCAACCATCAATAAATTCGTTTCAAGTCTCGGTACATCTTGGTCACACCCGGATGAATAGAATATTGCGAACCATGAGACTCTGCCAACAATTTTTGAATCAAGTTATCTACTCTAGGAACACATATTCCTTCTTTAAAATTGAGCACTCCTTCCTCATCAATAGTGTTTTTTTGTGCCTTACCAATCACAGTTTTCTTTCTAAGATCCTCCAAATTTTCATCTTCAAATTATTTGGTC
The DNA here is from genome assembly GCF_019186545.1 of Solanum stenotomum. Taxonomy (NCBI): domain Eukaryota; kingdom Viridiplantae; phylum Streptophyta; class Magnoliopsida; order Solanales; family Solanaceae; genus Solanum; species Solanum stenotomum. Next base: position 5,490,193 of record NC_064290.1, on the reverse strand, counting down.
TTGATCTCATCAATGAATGTGACCATCACTTCAATGTTAGCTAACACCCCACATCTTTTTAAGATGTCCAACTACATGAACTTAGACTCTAAGGTCTAAATTTCCTTAGCCAAAGGTCGCTTGGATACACCCAAGCAAGATAAACTACCCATACTCACCGTTTTTCGACTCAAAGCGTCTGCCAACACATTAGCCTTGCCCGGATGGTATTGAATGGTAACATCATTATCTTTAAGTAATTTCATATATACATATTCGTTGTCTCAAATTCATATCCATTTGAGTAAATACATGCTATAAACTACGATCATCAGTAAACACTTCACACTTAACACTATAGAGATAATGCCGCCAGATCTTAATAACAAACACTATCGCTGCCAACTCCAAATCATGTGTTGGATAATTTCTCTCATGCATCTTCAATTGACGCGAGACATAAGCTATAACATTCTTATCTTGTATCAACACATCACCCAAACCAGAATGTGAAACATCACAATAAACAATAAAATCTTTACCTTTCACCGGTAATGCTAGGATATGTGCGGTGGTCAAGAGAGTCTTGAGCTTTTGAAAGCTCTCCTCACATTTTCAGTCCATTCAAATAGTATCTTCTTTTTTATATCAAATTAGTCAAGTGAGTGGCAATAGAAGCAAAATTCTTCACAAATCAACGATAATAGCTAGCGAGCCCAACAAAACTCCTAACTTCTATCACAGAGGTAGGCCGAACCCAATTCTTAACCGCCTCAATCTTTTGAGGATCTACCATTACCTCTTCTTTTGAAACTACATGCCCCAAAAATGCAACTGATTTTAACCAAAATTCACACTTAGAAAATTTTGCATATAACATTTGTTTCCCAAGAACACCCAAAATAATATGAAGATGGTCAGCATGCTCTTCCTCACTTTTCGAATAGACCAAAATATCATCAGTAAAGACTATAACGAAAGAATCAAGAAATGGCTTGAACACCCCATTCATCAAAATCATGAAAGTTGCCGGTGCATTGGTCAAACCAAAAGACATAACCAAAAACTCATAGTGCCTATAACGAGTCCTAAACGCCATCTTGGACACATCCTCAGGCCAAATCTTCAATTGATGGTAGCCAAACCTTAGATCAATCTTAGACGCCTTTTGCAATTGGTCAAAAAGATCATCTATTCGAGAAAAATGATACTTGTTTCGAGTAGTGACCCTATTCAATAGCCGGTAATCTATACATATTCTCATACTACCATCCTTCTTCTTAACAAATAAAACTGAAACACCCTAAGGGGAAACACGAGGACGAATAAATTCTTTCTCAAGAAGTTCTTGGATTTGAGCCTTAAGTTCTCTTAATTCTGTTAGAGCTATGCGATATGGAATGATGGAAATGGGACGAGTACCAGGCTCTAAATCAATGCAAAAATCTATATATTTATTCAAAGGCATACCAGGAAAGTCATTAGGAAACAGTTCTCTAAATTCTGACACCACAGGAATAGGCCCAATGGATGGTGCATCAATCTCAACATCCCTAATATGGGCCAAATAAGCCAAACAACTACGTTCTACCAATTTACTAGCCCGAATAGAGGATATAATATTGGCTTGCTTAGGCTTGTACACCCCTTCCCACTCTAGTTTTTCCCTTTTCGAAATATCTAGAGTTATAGACTTAGTATTACAATTAAGCACAACATAATAGGGGGACAACCAAGTCATGCCTAAGATTATGTCAAAGTTAGTCAAATCTAAAATCACCAAATCAACCCAAGTCTGAAAACCCATAAACAAAATAGGACAAGAACGATAAACATGAGTAACTATGACTGACTCTCCAACTGGGATAAAAACATGAATAGGGGCATCAAGTATATCATAATATTATAAGGCAAATCTCCCGGATACATATGAATAAGTAGAGCCTGAATCAAACAACACATTAGCAATCCGGCCACAAACAAGAATAATACCTGTGATCACCGCGTCAGACACCTCTGCCTCATTTTTGCTCTGAAAAGCTTAACATTGAGCCTTATCATCTTGATGAGCCACTTCCCTACCTTGTTGCATGTTACCTCTGCTTGCATTACCATTTCCTATACCTCCACGGCCTCGTTGATTACCTCTTTGCCTACTTTGTGGACATTCTCGACCATTATTACCATTTTCCGTGGGTACCACTGCTCTAGACTGCTGTTGCGCGGAATCTAACACGCGTGGGTGGGGGAAATCTCTCCTCATATGCCCATGTTCACCATAATTGTAACATGTACGATCAAAAGATGGCTTATTGCCAGCTGAAGGTGCGGTTCCCTGGCTATCCTGAAAATTTTGAGATGGAGTTTCCGAGTAATTACCTGCAGAGGCAGGCATATCGGATTGAATTGGCTTTGCTGCAAGCGTTGGTCTTCCGAACCCCTTGGAGTAAGAACCTTGAAAGTTACCCGAGTTTTTGGCCCTTTTTGCCCATGCCTTAGCTTGACCGTCTCGCCTCACCCCTTCACTTTCTTAACATAGTATGTTACCTCATTAAAGCTCCTCCCTGCAGAAGTCATATGAACAGATAATACTTTCAACTCAGAATTTAGTCCCCTAATAAATAAGTGAATCCGCTCTTCCTCAGTAGCCACCAATTGAGTAGCATATCTAGACAAAGCATGAAACTTGGCCTCATAAGCAGCCACAGTCATACCACCTTGCTCCAAGGCCATAAACTCATCCTTCTTGCGATCTCTCAAAGTTCTAGGCACATATTTCTCTAAAATCAGAGCATGAAACTGGGTCCAAGTGAGTGGAGGTAAAACTGAAGATTTGCACTCCATATAAGCTCTCCACCATTGTTTGTCCTCACATTGAAGTTGGAAGGACATAAACTCAACCCTATGTTGATGAACAATACCCAATTTATGAAGCCTCTCATAACAATCTAAGATGAACTCATAAGCATTCTCACTCTCAGAACCAAGAAACACAGGAGGCTTTAGCTTCAAAAACTTAGTCAACATTTCATACTCATTACTAATCATAACAGAACCCAACAAAGGACGGAAGAAAGCATCATTACCTTCAGTCCAGCTCACCTTAGTCGCAGTGCTAACAACAGGAGAATTAGTAGGAGTTTGAGTTACTTCAACAGAAGGAAACACTTCAGGACCAACCAACCCTTTCAAAAATGACATGATATGTCGAGCTAACACTGGGTCTATGGAAGGAACATTGGTAGTCTCAGCCTGCAACTCTTTCTCTTGTCTAACCTCTTCAACGTTCTCAACATTAACATTTTCCTCTTCCATCTCTTCATGATGCGCATGAGGGTTCTCATTCACAGAAGCATTCTCAACAGGAGCTTCATTTCCAGCAGGCGCTACTCTTCCACGACCTCTACCCCTAGCTCTTCCTCTACCTCTACCTCGACTGTGACCTTTCGCTGCAGATTCCTTAGTTGGAGCATTGACGGGAGCTACGGGCCTAACGTCGTTGAATCTAGTATTAACCATGTGCGATCAGAAGAGTAAAGGAGGTTAGATACCAATTTGAATTGTCAGATACCAATTTGAATCAAGTCATAGCACGAAAGGAGACAAGAGAAAACATAGAGATTTCCTAAAGTCCTATAGCCTCTAGAAGAAAAGTAAAGGCGTCCTCGTACCATTTCGCGAGACTTTACTAGACTCGTTTTGGTACATCGAGATCAATGAACCTAAGCTCTATTAACAACTTTTTCACGACCCAGACCGTCGTGATTAACACCCACACTAACCCTCCGATGGGAGAACCACTACTACAAACCAAACCAAGCAACTACAATATTTAAGTTACAGAAGCAAGTTAAATACTAAGGAAAGAAATAGGGAGTTCCTATAAATTCCAACAAAAGTCTAACAATGAACTAAACAATGCGGAAGAAATAACCTACAAACTGAAAGTCAATGTACCAAAACATCTAAAGTTCAACAAGTCTAAACAAGAAGGGATGCAATCCTAAACTAACGAACTAATCAACTAACTAGAAAAGTCTAAGTCCGAAAATGGTGGACATAGACAAAAGAGACTCATGGCAGCCCGGAAGAATTGGCTTACCCTTGAATTCGAACAATCATTGATCTCCTAAGAAAGGTCTGTCAGTAGCCACTTGAAGATGCCCTGTACTCAACAAAAATAAGAGCAATTGCAGTATCAGTACACAACCACAGTGTACTGATAGGATCACGCGACTATCCCACTAAGTGCAACATAAGCAAGTCAAGACAACAATATAATCACATGCATATATATCGAACATATACAATATTATCAACATTACGAACAACTTCACATTTCGCAAGATACACAATTAAGTCACGTTATTGGTCCTCTCATGGAACCCAAACCCAAATAGTTAGCATACTGGAACGCGGTACCCGATCAAATAATTATGCCAGAACATGGCAATCGATTCCATAGTTATGCCGGAATGTGGCAACCGATCCAAGTTAGTTATGCCGAAACGTGGTAACCGATCCATTCAACACACCACAATCACAAACGCAAGTATATCTTCAAGATCATACATTTAAGTTATGATTTCATGGCAATCATCATACATCTATCTCATTTACAACAAGTGTGATCAACATTGCAACATTCATACATATACAAGTATCATAATAAAGCAAGAACAAGCATACATCACACAATCATAGAATCACAACCATCACCTACCTCAAAACAAGCTTGAAACCCTAAGAAACTTGACCCTTCCTTTTCCGAATTCGTTTCGCTTGTTCTTGGTCTACAAACAATCAATAATATACGAGAATCAATAAACAATCATTAATTATTCAAATTGCTAACAATTCTATGAACCCTAGTTCATACCCATGATCCCAAGCATTCAAATTAGGGTTGTTTCCACCATAAATTCTAGACCAAACCCTCCTTCATTGATAATTACCAATTCGATTACGTTCTACGGATTGAAAAATGGATTCGGGGAGTGAAAAACTTACATTTTGCTTCAAGAATGGTGGAAAACTGTCAAGAGTCACCGGGGGTTCATTTCTTAGCTCTAAGAATCGAAAAGTGCAAAATAAAGTCATTTTGGGGTTTATTTACGACTTTAAGTCGCTTCTGGCTCGCCACAGCGGCCCGTCAGAGCGACAAAACCCAGCGCCAAAGCGGTTTGCACGAAACAGTGAGCTATTTTAATAATTCTAAAATCTCCATTTCACAACACACCGCTAACCCGCGACGCTCAGAAAATACTCTTCACGCTAAAATCGATTTCGGGAGTTCTACTCGCCCGAATTCAATTCTGTAAAGTCATACGGATTCCTTAACAAGTTATCTAACTACTCATGTAATCAAAATCATAAATAATTCACCCGATTGTTACCAGATTTCCCTACACCTTAATGACTCCGATTTCGTCCAAATCTGGACTAGGTTGGGAAATTTCAAGATACTACGAAAAAAATTTCCGACCAAAAAAATTTCCCCGTTGGCTTTACTATAACGACGGAACCCGATCGTTACAGTTAAATAGGATGGGATAAACTTTTCATTTTAAAAAAATAAAATCATATGTGGGAGATGAGTGGGTGATTTTTTTTTGGGAGGGGGGGAGGGTGAAGTATGAATTTTTAAAAAATATTTTATTAAAGATTTTTTTTTTAAAATGATGGGGTATTGTGGGGGGGGGGGGGTACGTGGAGGAGGTGGTGGAGTGAGGTAAGAAAAATAATTTGAATTTTATTTTTTCAAAAAGGTATTTTTTTTTATGGATAGTAATGCTTTAATCATTAATTTTTAATTATTATTAATAGTTTATTGTTTTAATTTTTGTCAAGGTGGAATATTTTATCCATGTGGAATGCCATGTGTCAATGTTTTTTTCAAATAAAAGAGAGAGTGTATTACACACACCACTGAGGTGTGTTTCTCAATCTAAAAAGTGATAGTTTAGGTATGAAACTCACACTCTCAATAGTTTAGGTATGAAACTAATAAAAAAAAAGATAGTTTTGGTGTGTTTTTGACACTTATCTCTTAAAAATAAGCATTTTCGTCTTTGATTTTTTCATGTTTAGCTAAAAATTGTTCAAATCATAGATTTTCAAATTATATTAGTGACAAAAAAATTTTAAAAAAATATCATCAATTCGAGATGAAAATATTATATATTAAATAATATATTTCTTAAAATATTATATTATATTTAAAAGGAATTACAAATATTAGATATTTAATTAATAGCATTATATGTAAAATAATATGTTCATTACAAAATAATAATAATATTAAAATAATGAAAAAGTGAAATAAAGAACAAAGATTAATATGGAGGTGGATTGTAGTGCTCATTCTCTATTTTACTCTCCAAATATAGAGAATGGAGAGTAAAATAGAGGTGGGTTGGAGATGGTCTGAATAAACTATCCTAAGTTGACTGACTTTCTGGATAAACTATCATAAATTGAGTGACTTTCTAAGTGAACTGTCATAAGTTAAGTGACCAGAGATTATCTGATAAAATAAGAACTCACTTACTTTACTTTAATTGAAATTAATTTCTTTCGTACCGAATAGGTCCAAAATATCTAACTTAATTCTAGTCTCACAACATTGTCATTTCAACTTTTTGTCCAATTTAAGATCGACAAAATTAGTTAAAGTGAAACTATAAGCAAGGCCCCATATACATTGGATTTATTAGAAAATGTCAATTTTGTACAACCATTATTTACCCCAAACTGTACGATAAAACCAAAGACCTTAGTACACATTTTATGATTGTTCAGGTCGTTTGGTATATCCGATAAATATAAACGATCATGATATAAAAATTAATACTATTTCATTTCTTATTTAATTATTAATTTTGAAGTAAGTTATATGTATGATCGATATTAGTAATTAGTAGCAAGATATTATAATATTATTAGTGGATTTAAATATAACACTGTTAAAATATGTTAAATGACTTTCCAGATGATATATCGTGCGTATTTCTCCAAAATATGCTCCATGTAAGATTTTGAACTTTCCCATGAAATGATTAAAAAGGAATAAAATTATACTTTAATTTATTAAATTGCCTTCTTAATTACTAGAAAGCTTATTTTAGTTAATTGAAATGTCTGACTCCGTCATTTACTAAAGTATTCTATTGAACTTGTGACTAGGAGATACGATGTCTAACTTAATCACAATCTTACAATATTATCATTTTTAACATTTTGTCCACTTTAAGTTTAAGATAGACAAAATTAGTTGAAGTGAACTATCATTGCACGATAATAAAAAAGATATTTAATGATAATATATTTGATAATGTCATTGTATTTTATAATTACTAAAGTCTTTAGCGATTTTATATAAAGTATTAATTATTAATATTTATATTATATTATTATAGCTAAATATAATACAACAATAATTATATTATTGTCGTAAACTTCTTTTATTTGTTGTAATGTTTGAGTCCCAAGGCCCCCATATGCATGGGCTTTATTAGAAAAATGTCAATTTTGTACAACCTTTATTTCACCAACTTGTAAGCATCATCTTGCTATGTTAAAACAAATAATTTAAGCATAGGTTTAATGTCATCACCCAATTCCAACTAGATTACTTGTTTAATTTCTTTTCGATTGGCAAAATCTTTCCTTTCATTTTTAAACTTAATGATGTAATTGACAGCTTCTTAGTACACATTATATGACTCTTACCAAACTACTATACTTAATTTGCCACGGAATCAATTTTTTTCTTTAAAAAGAAATTTTTTTAAAAAGCATTTGACCATAAAAATTGAGACTCAAATTTAAAATTTTGATTTCAAATCACTTTTATGAACAAAGCATCAACTCTCATATTTATGAACTATAATTTACTCATTTTATAATACGTATTATATTTGAGTAGGAAAATTTCAATATTTTTCATAAATCTACTTGATTTAAAATTATATTCAAACGGGATCTATACTTAATAGGATCGAAGTATTATTTTGTTGTACATATAGTTTGAATTAAAATTAATTGTTTCAATCGAATCTAGCTAGCTACTTTTAATATATTGGAGTCCACTCATCATAGAGTTTCCACTTATAAATTAATTATATGTTCTATTCAAGAAAGCAATTTAGTTACATTGTTGAATATTTATTCGAAGTATATGATATATATGTGGCTAGTAAAGAAAGTCAATATTCTATTTTCAACATTGTATGTGTGAATAAATTTTGTGCCAAAGTTTACCACATGTGAAATTAATTGGAGTTCATATCATGATGAAGATAATGTAAAGTTATATGATATATATGTGGCTAGTAAAGAAAGTCAATAATCTATTTTCAACAGTGTATGTGTGAATAAATTTTGTACGAAAAGTTTACCATATGTGAAATTAATTGGAGTCCATATCACGATAAAAATAATGTCAAGTTATTATTCTTGTATAAAATCATATTTATGAATTGTTCAATCTGACAATATTTATGAATCACTAGTCTAGCTTTTCTTCAATAAAAAAAGTTTAAAATATCATGTATGATTATTCTCATTTATATCTGTTGTTAATGTTTCGTTGTTGTTCAAACAATTTGAATAACCGATGTTTTTTTTTTTGTTGGCAAGTCTGCTCTTTGGGACATTGTAGAGATTTCTTACTTGGTACTATAAATATTTAGTTACTAAAAAATTATGTTTCTTCAGTTTTGCCCAATGATCACAACGTTTTAAATTATTCTCAGGTTAATTTTGTGTTGTGTTTACTTATTAACATAAACTATATTCATGCTAAATGTGTTGTTTTATTATTTGACATATGAAGGTGCTGTGGATTTGGATTCAATCTTTTGCATTTTGTCTGGCCTTCTGCATTTGCTCATTGTACTTATCTTGTATGGTTATTTAATTCACAAATCCTCTATAACAATTCATTTCTCGAAATAGTCATATTTGAGGGGATAGGATAATGTGATGAGTAATATTGGCCAATGGAATGCACTGAAGCTCACCAACGGAATGAACATGAAAATATGTCGTAATGCTATACATAAAATAAAAAATCACAAAATAATCTTAAGGGTATAATTGGAAATAAGCTTTGTGTAGAGTCTTAAACCACACACAAGATTAGGTTGGAAATAATAAACCAAACACTTGATAAAAAATAATCCTTGCATTACTAATTCATGCATTGTTAATCCCTGCACTATCACTCTTTCTACCAAACGACCCCTTAGTATATCATAATGGGACCCTCTCTCTTGCTTTTTTATGGCAATCCTATTGCTTTCTGTAGGCTTCCAATTATCGTAGTTATTTTTAAGCAGCTAAAAGTTTTCTATATTTTCAATTTAAATTTTCTTTAATACTATAAAATATAATAATTAATAATTTAATATATTTAAAAATAAATAAATAATTAGTTGATTTTCGAAATTTTATTGACAGTATATAATAGGACAAAGGAAGCAACATATATTATTTACAATGACTTGAAAGGTATTAAAAATTACAATAATTAAAAATTTTAATTATTTAAAAGATATATAATAAAATAGGTTGACTCTCAGAATTCTATCGTGGTCATATATATTGGGACAGAAAAAATAACATATATCATTTTAAAATTATCAAAAAAGTATTATAAATTATAATAATTAACAACTTAAAATATCTAAAAGACATTTAAAAGGGGTTAATTTGTAATTTTATCCATATCACATAAATTAGGACAAAGTGATCAGTAATATATGTTATTTGAAAGTTACATAAAAATATTATAAATCACAATAATTAATAACTAAAACATTTTTTTAAAAAATAAAAAAATTTGGATGACCCTCCAAATTTCATTTGTGTCACATAAATTGAGACAATAAAAAAAAACATATATTGGGTCCATTTGAATTTATTTGTCTTATTTTTAAAGTTTTTTTTATAATTTAAAAATGCGTAAAAATACTATAAATCATGATAATTGACAACATAAAATATTTATTTAAGAAAAAACATATAAAAAATTCAAATGATTCTTGAAATTAATCTATCGTTAAAAATTGCATAAAAATGCTATAAATCATGATAATTGACAATATAAAATATTTTTAAAAAAAAACATAAAAATTTCTACTGATTCTTGAAATTAATCTATCGTTAAAAATTGCATAAAAAAATACTATAAATCATGATAATTGACACCTTAAATTTTTTATAAAAAACACATAAAAATTTGATTGATTCTTAAAATTAATCTATCAGTGTCACATAAAATGGGACAAAAGAAGTAATATGTATTATTTAATGTGAAATTATTTAATTTGAAAACTGTCACGACCCAAAAATGGACGTGATGGCACTCGTCTTAACCCACCAAGACAAGTCAGCCTAAAACTCAACCATTACAATAAAATGCGGAAATTTTTATAATAAACTCAAATATACCCCCAAAATCTGGTTGTCACGTGTACAAGCCTCTAAAGTATTACAATTGAATCAAAAGAAAAATACAAGTCTCATATGACATTGTTTCTAGAGTAGAACAAGATCATAAACAGGAGTAAGAAGGATCGTTGAGAAGACAACCAACTACCTCACAAATCTCCCAGAGGCCTCGGAAAAGAAGAGAATAACAAGTACCACAAAAATCCAGGCTCATAACCTACAAAAATTTGTAGAAGCAAGGGGTGAGTACCAAACCACACGGTACTCAGCAAGTAAACCTCTAAACACGAGTTAAGGGGATAGAATACAAGTACTCCTTACACCCCAACCGAACCTTCACAACTACAATCTGTATAAAACCAACCCAACCTAACAGTTCACAATTTACAAAGCACATAGCTCAACACAACACTCTAACAATCTCATATCCTCAACAACAACAATAGTTTCATATCCTCAACAACAACACTCTAACAATTGCATATCTTCAACAACAAGCTCAATATTTATCAGTCACAAATTCCATAGAAAGGCACTCACAAGATCAACAACACACAAGATCAAGTTCACCAATAATAAAGAAGTGCAATGTAATGAAATGCAATGTCAAGTATAGTGATGCATGTCTGACCTAATGATACACACCCGCTGTCTCTCAGTCCGGGACCCATGGGGAACATATCTGTCCATGCATCCATCGCGCGCGCGATACAACCCTCGATAATAGTAACCATCGCGGCGTGCGATACGTCCCTCGAAATATAGTATTCGTCGCGGCGCGCGACACGTCCCTCGAAATATAGTATCCATCGCGGCACGCGATACGTCCCTCGAAATGGTACATCCTCTTTATTTTCTTATTCTTTCTCAATGCACATAACATTTGTCAGAACCATGTCTCAGAACAATGCAAATGACATGTTCACACAAATAATGAGGAAATGACCATTTTCATAACATTGCACAATTCACAACAGACAATCAGGATACAACATCAACAATGACTCAACAAGCCCTTCAAACAACTCTCAACACATCACACAAACAATTGATCACATTGCCTTTTATTATCCCTTTTTCATCATTAGAATTAATCAATGTGGACAAGTCAACCCATCACCAAGCCTCATTACCCTAAACACATATTACAAGGAAATACATGAATTCCATACACTTAACAGGGGTTTAGAAATCCACTCGCCTGAAATAGTCGAACAATCACTCCGGGACTTGAACCCTCCCCTTTCGTTGAACTTCTAAATCAATTCGATCTATTCAAATAAATATTCACAATAAGTTTTCAAAACTAACAACACCCACATTACTATGTGTTTAGCCTTGAACCAAAATTCACCCAAATTTATAATCAAGTTCATAAATCTTGATGTCAATTAACATTTCAACTATCATACTTTCCAAGTTTCAAGTCTATGGTTAAGTTTTGATTCCCTCAAATAGCATAATTTTAATGGTATCCACATACTACAATACACCTAATATGTAATTAGGTATCTCAATATATTAAAATCTTGATCACAATATGCTAACCAAAAATAAACATAGAAACCAACTTGCTACGGAAGATAATACGCAAAACCTAAGCTAGCTACAACTTCTCTATTCCACTCATTATTATCTCATCATTAATTTCCTCATCATTACTCATCATGAAACATCAATCCACTGCCATAAATAAATACACCCAATCAAAAATAATTTACATTACAATATCTCCAACATTCTATAAATATTCAACTATTCCAACCTACCAATTTAATAATTAATTAAACTTACTCCTAAAACTAGAACATACGAATTACGGGATTAGAGATGAAGATTAGTTAGGCGAATTCTTGTTTTACTTGGAGCGAGAATGCTTTCCTGTGGCGCCGAATTATGCCTCTGCTTCTATCATAAATATTTTTCTTTTATTTGTAGTTAATAAAAACTAAACCCCAATCTACTTTAATTCATTCTCATACATGGGCCAAATGGGTATATGATATTAATAAAATTATATTCTTGGCCCATTAATTACTAATAATATTAATTATTAAAGAATTCTTATCAATAAAATAACCATAGTTAAATGAGTAATTCAAAATTCTCATTAAAAATTTCCAAAAAGGATCTTTTATGAAAGAGTGATGACTAATTTCCAAAATGACGTAACGGGTCATTACAAAAACTATATAAATAGTATTGTAAATCTTAACAATTAACAACATTTGATTCACTCTTGAAATTTTATCTATGCTACATAAATTGAGACAAGTGGAGTAATATACATTATTTAAAATTACGTAAAAAATATTATAAATTACATTATTAACAACTTAAAATATTTTAAAATCATATTAAATTTAAATAACTCACTATATTATATTTGTGTCACATAAATTAAGATAAAAATTAACCGATATTGTGCCGGGCAACAATGTCTAGTATAAATAAAAAAGTGAGATGTATGTGTGTTTCTTCTTATGCTTTTTCTCGACTTGTGCTATTAATTAAATGCAGATTAAGACAAACCAATTTGGATAAGCACAACTCCTAACATAATATACCACTAAATATACTTTCTACAATTAGTATAATAAACTAGTGAAAGTTTTAGGACTAATAATACACATACTAATTATTGATATGGTTTCATGATCTTATCAAAGCCCCCATGCACCCCTTATTCCCACTACCACCTCACCTTAAAAAAATATATATATATATTTAGTAGTTAAATTTTTCATAAATAACAATTAATTTAATGTCATTTATTCATAGTCGCTAATATTTTTAACGATATTTGTATAAAATGTTGATTATAAATACTCATATTATATTATTATCACTAAATAATTACTATAAAAAAAATCATCGGTGTAGTCATGAGTTGCAAACACATTCATTATTTTCAACTCACTCTGCTTCACCATTAATCAGAGGTTTTGGGTTCGACCTCTGGGTATGGAAATATTTTTTGTTGGAAGCGTCATCTCTAAATAGACCCTGTAGTGTGTGATCTGAATTTAATTGAGATTCTAATATGGAATCTGAACACCGGCAGGAAACCAAACCAAAATAATACTTTTTAATGACCACTTGACAGCAAGTAAGTTAAAATGCTGCTATTTTGATATAATACTACAATATCTTTATGAATTGTTTAAAAGTTTTCTTACATAATATTGGTTTTAGGTGTTTAACTAACAATTATTATTGTATATTTCTCCTTCTATATATGAATTTAAAATTTGCTTAGTTATATTTTAGATGTATAATGTCATGCATTTTTTCCTTTAAATGAGTTGATCTTTAATTTCAGTTATTTAGCAATTGAATTTGCCCAGTGAAAAATAAGTTCTTCCGAAATTGAAGTCATATTTGATTATAACTTATAAGATATTGTGATATGGAAATAATATAAACTTATCATCACACAAAAAAATATTTATTATGAGGAACAAAAATATAAATACAGGCACAAAATAGGAATAAAATTACAAATGACCCGTTTAGATGCCAACCAAATTAAATGGTTTTGCTCCTCATCGACATGGGTCTTTCTAGATAGCTTATATCTCAACTTAATTTCATAAATGATCACCTTTAATCTGTTAATTAAAATTTATAGGAGAACAAAACTTCTTCAATAAAATATTATTGTCCCTTGAAATTGGGACTTCTGAAAATACTAATTGATCTATCCTCCCTTCATTCATTTTTAGTTTTAGAAAATTAAGAAAAAAAATTACTATTATTTAGTTCCTAATTTATCATTGATATTAATTATAGTTATTCCTCAATATGTTTCTCAAATTATTAAATTTATTGTATTCTAATTGATATTGAATAAAAAATTATTGTTCCTTAACTAAGAAATATGTCAAATCAATACTGAATAAGTAAAAATAAATAAAAGGATCGAGTACTAATTATACGAGCTAGATGAGATAGTACTATATATCAACTATGGCAATGTACATGTTGCCACACAAAAATAGATAGAACTTAGAAGGATCGAGTACTAATTATATGAGAGCTAGTTCTTTGTACATATTGCCACAAAAAAATAGTATTCCTTCCGGGTCATTTTATATGGCATCGTGTTTAATAAAAAAATAAAGACTTTTAAAAGATGTGGTCACTTTGATTATTTCATTAAAAATAAAAATGAAATTTTAAAATTTAATTATTTTTCATTATAATAAGGTAACATTATTTTTTTCGGATAAACTAAAAAGAAAAGGACTTCACATAAAATGAGGCAAAGGGAGTACTATTAATATTTTGCCCTTACAAGCAAAAATTACCTAAATACACATCTTATTTTATCATAATCTCTAAAATTCCCTACCATTTTTTAAAAATTCAAAAATCTCCTCTCAGATACATCACTCTCCTCTCGCTGATACATCTCCATCCCCATCTTGGATACATCCATCACCTATTTTATGCATCCCTCACTTATGTATCGGATGTTCGTTGATGTATCTGGAAGGCCAGTGATGTATCAGGGTATCCTATCCCTCTCTGATACATCCCTGTATATCCTATCCCCTCTCTGATACATCCCTCACCTATGTATTCAGAAGTCCAGTGATGTATCTGGATGTCTAGTGATGTATCCGAAATTCATAAATTTTAAGAGATTTTTGTAATTTAAAAAAAAGTAAGGAAATAATATAATTAGTTGTTAACACTCTGGAATTTATGTCAATTATACTAAAATATATTTGTATTTTTTTTAATATTTTTTTAACAGAGTAACAACTTCTTCTCTTGTCAAATCGCTCATTATGGTGGTTGAATATTGAAATCACTGTCCTAACAAGAATTGTCGAATATATATATATCAATGTGACGGAATTAAAATTTTCACTAATAGTAAGAGTATTTAATACTTTTATTAATATTTTCTATGATAATATTCTTCCTGCTTTCGCCTAAATGTCTATGCAAAGTGTCAGCCTAAACATGTTGTCAATGGTGAGACAAGAAAGTTGTGTGAATTTGGGAATCAAACCAACTAATTCCAGGCAGGGTTGGTGGATCTAATATGTAAGGCAAATTAATATTTAAATTATAAATATTTAAATATGTCTTCAACTGTCGGTTTGATATTTAAACTTATTCGATATCATCCATTAGATATTTTAACTTAACATAAGTGTGTCTTGCAAACACCTTCGTTTGACAGGCTTAGAGCGTTGAGATGTCTAGATGCTCACCGGATAAATTTAAAGATCAAATTAACATTTGAGGATAAATTTAAGTATTTGTCTATGTATTTTGCCTATAGATAACATATGAATTCATTTGAATCAATTGTTTTAGCTTAAGATTCTTAGATATGTCGAAAATCTACCTAAATGAGTATAATTACTAGATTTGAAAACAATAAATCAAATAAATGTGTGAATAGAATTTCTAACCGTCAAACTAAATTTTTTTGGAAAATTACGTATAGACAATGTTTTTGGGTTATCTAATCTACAAAAGATATATATATATACACCACCAATATGTTAGATATTGTGTATACTTAGATCGTACTGATAAACTAGATGGTCGAATGATACAGTTAATTAAATAAAAATTGAATTTAAGCCAACCTTAAATTTGTCTTCGACTATGAAGTGGCGGCCACCAAACCATGCATGCCTTTTCATAGGCTGATAAAATGGAAACAAGACTAACTTATTGGGGACAGGAGATCCCCATATATAATTGTCTCCACAATTAGTCCACAAATCACAAATTTTCTTAATTAAAGTCAAAATTAGCTACAATAGAATTGACAGGAGTTGGTTTAAAGAGAAAATAATAACATTAGTGTAAAACGTAGGTGGTGTTGCCCATGCACGTACATATTTAGATTCTTGACCTTAATAAACTCCCGCATAACTTATGTGAGAATTTATATATTATTCTATATCATATATATGTAATAAAGAATAAGAACATGTACGTAGTTTGCTTTCAATTTTTTTCTATGCCTTAATTGAATTGCCTTATGCTCTTAGTTCGATTCGTTCTTACTTAGGGGAATCATCCCCAAGTAGGGGAATCTGTTATGCTTTAAGAAGTCAAAAATGTACTTAAAAACGCATTTTACGACTTTCTCAAGCTTCACATGATATATATAGGTAACAACAAAGCTAGAAATTTATAACATAAAGAGATTCAAAAATGCCATACTTGATGATATAAATATGTAACATAATTAAAGTAATTTTTGAATCCTTTTTACCCGTAACTCACTAGACTTTTTTGTAATTTTTATACATTAAAAGAATTCAACAATTTGCATACCATCAAAATAATTCATGTTCGTACTAATATTTAAGTACTAACCAATATGGGTTATGGTGTCGTCATAATGAAGTTGTTTTACTCTTAATTAATTAGAGATCTCAAATTTAAGCCCCGAAAATAATTAGTAGTCGATGTCATAATGAGCTAACTGATTTCACCTTTTGACATTTTCCCTACTTCACCTTATTTGGACTTGCTGTACCAATAATGACATACTTATCACATGTATAAAAAAACAATATATTCAGTACACAAAAATGGAAAAAGAGATTATGTGATTGTTGTTTTTTGTTTTTTTCTCTTTCTTTGGTAAAACCTCATGAGTAGACCAAGTTACTGTCAAAATCAAGTCAATCAATATATCATAGCTTTAACAATGTTTAGCTAAACTCTTGAAAAAAAATTATTTAAAAAATCAAATAAAGATCTTATTTTATAAGAAAATAAAGGTGTTTGGTCAAAGTTTGGTGAAATAAATAAATAATTTTGAATAGTAACAAAAGTTTGTTTTTAACTTATAAACAGAAGGTTGAAAAAAGTTAATTTCTTACCATGCAGTGAAATCTATCGAAAATC
The DNA here is from genome assembly GCF_019186545.1 of Solanum stenotomum. Lineage (NCBI taxonomy): Eukaryota > Viridiplantae > Streptophyta > Magnoliopsida > Solanales > Solanaceae > Solanum > Solanum stenotomum. Next base: position 5,472,868 of record NC_064290.1, on the reverse strand, counting down.
TTTACTTTTTCTTTCGCATGAAATTCATCAAATCTCAATTTTCGACGATGTTCAAAAAGGATGAAAACGGAAAAATTATTCTAGTAGTGACAAATACTTTAGCTTACGCACAAAACAGAATAATATTTGCCTGTTTTCAGTAATGTAAAAAATTGTTCTATTTCTAAAGAAAGAAAAATCAACAAACGTAAGGAAGTTTCCTATAAAATTAGAGATACGTGGCCTGTTTTTATTTTATTTTTATTAAAATAATAGACTATACACTAAAACTAACGTAACGCCCTTCTAGATATATCTTATAAGTGGTATATTTAATTATTTATGAGTGAACAATATTTTTTTGAAATATTAAATTTATACGTTCCTGTTTTTGGTGTAAGAATAAATGAAATTGACTTTGTCATAATTTCTTTGTACATTATCATTCTTCAATCTTCACCACAAATTAGTATTGAAGTTCTTGACCTCTTTGTCTATTTTTGAAAAATATGAACATGTATATAATAAAATACTATATAATATATATACACGAGACACGGTGTGAATGAAACAGTAAAAAATGTTACTTTTTTGTTGTTTTTAAATGTTAAATCAAATTTCTGTGTGGATTCAATATATATATATATATATATATATAGCGTCGTTAGTAAGTTACAATTCAACATGTTATAGTAAGTGATTTGTACAAAATTTGTAACTGAGCTTAATAGTGACATATGTTTTTATATATTGTTAGTATACAATTCTTTAGTTCCTTGTTGTTTTTAAAAATATAAATAAAATCCTCTAGAATACTTTGAAATTAAATAAGATATAGTTGTGCGAATTAATTAAAGGATCAAGGAGATGGAATAAGTAATCTCACCGACGGAAGAAAATATCATTCTTTGAATTATTTGTTGGATTAAATTATGATTTCAATATCCAATAAGATAATATTTGATTTTTCATGGAATTAATTTTTTTTAAAAGGATAATTTTCATTGACTATAAGTGGTTTGATTATAATAACTTATCTATTACTTAAATGATTATTGATTTATGGACAATTGATTCTTGTCATTTAATGACCACTTGTAGTGCTCCTGTTGGTTCTCCAACCCTTTTGATACCCAAGGGCAAATTAACCAAGTTGAATAATTAAAAAAAAAACTTTTGAAGAATCTTGGAGGTGTTTTTATTAAATAATTTTTCATTTAATTTCAAATTCAGTATTGGTCATAAAATTTCAAAATCTAACTTTGAGTTGAATTCCAAATTTAGAGAAGTGCTCTAAAGTTGTTTTCTGACGTCATTTTCATAAATTTTAAATAAAGTATTTTTTATTTTTTTGTGAAAAAACATATAACTTGATAAAGAAATTTAGGTCTGATTCAATTTTAGAAGTTAGCTCAAGTGGTGTTGATTTTACAAGTCATATTAAAGTGATTGCACTAACCCCTTAAAAGGTTGATGCGAGACTCTTCACACTTTCTTTATGCACGTGATCAGACATCTAATGCATGGACAATCTAAGAATTTCAACATTAAAAATGAGAATTGATATTGCTCCACTCTAATAACATGATAACAAAATAAATCTTATGCCAAACTAAATTTCAAAGCTAACTTAAAAGATGATAATTGTTTAATCATGCTAAAGACCTTTCTTCTTTGGCTTATCATAAATGTTAGCCATGGAATTCATAATTTAAAATTCAATTTAGAATTCGATGGCAAATGACATCATGTGCCAAATAATTTAGTTTGTGGCTTCTCGATAGTTCTAGAAGATCTTAATCATGGTTTTTCATTGTCATAATAAAGCTCTAGAGCAAATAATCTATCAAGTTATAAGTTACAACAATAAATATTTGGTGTATCTGATATGTCGAGTTTAGAGAAAGTAAAATATATAAGAACTTTATTCATATCTTAAAAGGATAAAGAAATTGTTTGTGACAGACTTTGATCTATACATGTATAAATTACGTTAAAAGTAAATAAAATGGACATGTGATTTTTTAGTTAGGATATAAAAATTTATATAAGGTGGCGTCATATATGATATAGAGGAAGCCTTAATCTTAAGAGATGATTTTAATTTTGAGTTATTCTCTTATTTATTTCATCATATATTAGACCACTTCTATAGCATGCATTAGACTAAACTTTTGAAATAGGAGATAAAATGGATTCTATTTATAAATGGAGATTCAAGGTATCATTTTCTTTATTCCATTATTTTTTTATTTGCAGGAAAATCAAGAGTTATATTGCTAATTTAATAGACGTTTTGTCTGATATACCTATATGTTGGGTACAAGTTAAATGAGGGTGATCAAATAAGACCTTGATGAAATTGGGTAACTTACATAATTCCTACTAGTTTATGAGTTAATTATTTATATTCACATTAATTAATGATATTATGCATTTTACCAGATTTTGGACTTTGGATACACGGGTAAAAATTAGATATAATTTTTTTATGAGAAAATTGTATATAATAGCAAACTATTAATTTAAATTAAATGCTATAAATATNGAGTTTAGAGAAAGTAAAATATATACGAATTTTATTTATATTTTAATAGGATAAATAACTTATTTGTGACAGACTTTATCCTATATATGTGTAAGTTACGTTGAAAGTAAATAAAATAGACATGTGACTTTTTTGTTAGGATATAAAAATTTATGTAAGTTGGCGTCATATAGGGGAAGCCTTAATCTTAAGAGATGATTTTAATTTTGAGTTATTCTCTTATTTATTTCATCATATATTAGACCACTTCTATAGCATGCATTCGACTTAACTTTTGAAATAGGAGATAAAATGGATTCTATTTATAAATGGAAATCAATGTATCATTTTCTTTGTTCCATTATTTTTTATTTGCAGGAAAATGAAGAGTTATATTTGCTAATTTAATAGACATATATGTTTTTGATCAAGCATTTGAAATCTTCTTATTTTTAAAAAGTGTTTTTCTAAATAAGTAGTTTTTTTTAATAAATAAATAAATCAATCTGTATTTGGTAAATCATTTTGAAAAGTACTTATGCAATATTAAAGTAACAAATTGTGTTTTGTCAAGATTTCAAAACACTTTAAAGAAGACACTACTTTATTTAGTTTACTGGTATTTGTTACTACTCAAAAGCACTTAGTTTTTTCCCCTAAAAACTCGATCAAGACATATTCAATTATCTAACATGAGCATTATTTTTAACTTTTCAAAAGCTTGAAAGCTCGACCAAACAAGCTAGTAATATAATACGTTTTACTCATATTTGCATCTTCTTCTAAAATATATTACGTGTATAGATATTTATTGTGGCATAGTTCATGTATTTTTTATTGTGTAGTAAATTGAAAACGAAACAAAAGGATAGAGTTTGTGGAATATACTATGGTCAATGTACAAGAAAAATGTAATAAATGGAGTATAGAGTATAGTTTTGGCTTGGCTAATTGCAGCATATCCATTTATAGATTGGGCTAAACCATATCCATCTAACAAGCCCAATGAGCTTCTAAGGCCCAAAATGCTATGGAGTATCTAAAATGAAATTTGATTTTAGACTTTAGATTCAATAAAGTTCTATATATCATAAAAAATGGAGTAAATCAAACTCGAATCATCACTTTTTCAAAATAACAATTCTTGTTTTGCAACAATAATAATTTGCCATTGTTTTTTATCTTTCCAAAAATTGATATACTTGCTCAAAACATTATACTTTAATTGATATGAATTCGAAAAACATTATTGTACAATACAACTACTAAGAAGAAGAAAGATGAGGAAAAGCGTAGAATATGTTTTGTCTAATGTACCTATATGTTGGGTACAAGTTAAACGAGGGTGATCAAATAAGACCTTGATGAAATTGGGTAACTTACCTAATTCCTACTAGTTTAGGAGTTAATTATTTATATTCACATTTTAAATGATATTATGCATTTTACTAGATTTTGAATTTTGGATACACGGGTCAAAATTAGATATAATTTTTTTAAATGCACCGTATCCAAGTAGATTCGCATGTATCTGACACTCTTGCTCATCTCTCTCCTATATCAGTTACCACTCTCCTCTCTCCCTATTTTAGTGTATCAGGTAGCAAAAATACATGTATCCAAGTGTATTTGACTTGAAATCAGATATAAAATTATTAACTAGTGAGACAATATGTAATTATTTTAGACTATAGGGAGAATCAGTAAATACTATAGGAATGTTTGTCTAATATGGTTGTTTCTCCATGAAAAAATTACAATTTTTCCTTTGGGCTAATTGCAGCATATCCATCTAGCAAAGCCCAATGAGCTTTGGAGGCCTAAAATGATACATATGAGCTTTTTGAGAGAGTGTATAACAAAATTGGGCTTAGATTTGATGAAAATTCAAGAATACAATGCTGATTTTTGCAACAAGACCCTTGAGCTTCATTAGCTCCTTCCATTTTCCACTTCAACAATTCTGCAACAACACAATTACTTCAATGGACTCCTCAAAACTCTTCTCCACAATGGCTGCAGATCATTCTTCTTCAAGAGAACCCCTTAAAGTAGAAAGCAATGGAGAAGCTGCAATTAGCCTTCAAGAATGGCGGGGTTGGGGGACTACATCAACTGTACCTTCCATGGTTACTCAGGTTGTTGAGGATTTGAATATGTTGGAGAAAAACGTTGATGCCCAAATGGTTTTTGGTGGCAACCATGGCAAACTTTCGGTAAAAGATTTGATTCCTTTTTTCCATTTGTGTTTCCCTTGTACTAATCAGACACTTAGGGGTCATTTGATTTGAATACAAGTTGAATTTGTTTATGGGTTACTCCTTGACAAGTAGTTAGGGCCAATGATTTTTTTTTTCATCAGTGCTTCTCTAATCTCTATGAGATAGGGATAAGTTCTATGTATACTTTACCTTCGCTAGACTTCACTTGTGGATTTCACTGGGTATGTTGTTGTTGTAATGCTAAACAAAGGAATACTGAATGTCACTAATGGACTTACTGTTATATGCCGTTTGTAGAACTGCTTCCCTATGGACCATTTATTCAGTAGTAGTTATACTGCTTGATAAAAAATAATAAGCTTCAGATGTTTTCTATTACGCCCTCTTCTATTTTATCCTTTCTAGTCCGGTGTGATGGGCCTGAATTTTGACCGAACCAGACTCTTCTTTGTTTGAGCTTGTTAAAGAATGACAAAGGTCCCACATCCGTGGTTAATGAGATGGGTGGACTCCTTATAAGGCTTGGGCAATCCTCATCCCTTTGAGCTAGCTTTTGGGGTGTGAGTTAGGCCTAAGACCTAATTTAACAGAGCTACTCCCAAGCACGCAGACTGAAGATCTCTCTTGTCCTAGACAAGTACGTAGAGATCTTTGTGGGACCGTGGAGGGAGTCTCAATTGATCTTTTTTGGGATTCCTTATCATGCTTCAAAGATGAGGTGTAGATGAGTCGGTTTGATTACCACACATATTGACGATTTTTTAATGCCTTATCCTAGGACAGTTCTCGTATTTTGAAACAATATTAATCAGCACCAACATATACTCCTCAATTCTGAATCGATTGGAGTCGTCTATATGAGTCATCTAAATCCATTATGCTTTATTCCGGTCTATTTCATTCTGGGTATTGGACTCTATTCATGTCTGTTTGATTTCAATAGTAAATATTTCCCTTTAAGGCAAGTTAGTTTGTCTAAATTGCACACTTATACTACATGATTAACTAAGTTTATCCCTCTAGAGATATACAAGCGTTAGTGTATTTGTTCACTAAGCTGGTATCACTTATAGAGGTACTATGCTTTCATTATGTTGTGTTCTTAATTAGGTTTGCATTGCTTATGGGTTTTTTAATTTTTTCTTAGGCAAATTCTGTTCAAGTAAGGTTTGTTCTACCACACCCATTTCTATTACTAACAATCATTGTAATTTCAAACCTACAAACCGATTCATTGGGAGGTCTACATTAAGAGGCTACCTTCTCTCACTTTATCCTCTCTGTGCTATTTCAATTGTCCTATCAGATTTGATCATTTATAATCTTGTCAACTCCTCTTAACATCCGTAGTGGTACAACATTTATATTTGTATATCGGGGTTCTAAAGTCTCACATTCACTCCCATATAATATTGCTAATTTCACAGTCTTCCTATAAAATATGCCTCTCACCTTATTAAGTATTTTTCCATCCCTTGCTCAAGGGTGTGGTCTAGTGGTCGACGAAGTGGGTGCAAACCTAAGAGACAAGGGTTCATATTTTGGAGAGAAAAAATCTCTAGATAGTTGTTTCCATCTCAACAGCAAAAAAATATATGTCTAAGCCCTGGTAAAATTACGATACTTATGCCAGTGGGAAGTAGCAGGTACCCCATTGGGATAGTCAAGGTGTATGTAAGCTGACCCAAACACCACCATCATTAAAAAAAGAATACTTTTCCATCCCATAGCACTCCCTTATCAATTCTACATTTTACAACAATTATTCAATAAAATCCTTTATTTGACAACATAATGTCCATACTAATATGTTGTATTTTGTATTTCCTTGGAATATCTCTTGTTTTTTATATTTATGAATATTTTGACTTTACTCTTGGATTGATTAAAATTACAATAATGTGTAAATGAAACTGATGGTTGAAAACGAAAAAACAATTTACTTCCTAGAGAAAATGAATAAGAGTATTAAATTACACGATAAAACTAATTTGGAGTTAAGTTTGTTACTTTTGAATGACACACCAACTTGTAGTCACTTCTTAACTGGGCAACATTAACTTGTCAATCCTCTTGAGCAAAAGAAAAGAGAGATCAGATAAATAATGCAGTGCAGGTTATGGTAAATACATGTATTTCGGTGATTTCAGTTGATAACGATTACCTATCCTTGATAAGGAACTTCATATCTCTACCTCAGGCTTGTTCACCTCTTTCAAAATTACTTGTGCTTTAACTGATCAAAAAATAACTAATTGCCCTTTATTAGCTCATAACTCTGATCTGATCTTTAGGGTGACTTCAAGGTGCAAGAGGATAAAAAGCATAGAGCAAAATATCAATCTTTAGGTGATTCTGAGCAGAAACTCCAGTTCTTTTCAGCTCGCCAAATTGCATGTCGTGTGCTTGGAAGTAGGGGTTACCTTTGTCAGAAGGTAAACATTTGCTCATCAAATCAGGGTTGTTTCACATTTTTATTCTTGTTTGTGGGATCTTTTCTGCATTAAAGCATGAAATATTGCTGTTATCTGCAGATTGTCCCTTAGAAAAGTTTGACTTTTTTTCACAAACGAATAGGTTTTGATTGTATCGCATTTGGTTTTGGTTCTGTTTTAAATTCTCAAGTGTTGGCTTTGCTCGGGCGATTGTATGTGCTCAAAACTTATTACATGTCCTCTTTGGAATCGGATGCGGTTTTGGTTGTACATGCACCCAAAGGTACAGAATTTTACCACCTGTCTTCATCTTCTTTTTTTTTCATTTTTTCATTTTTTCATTAAAACCTTTCATTTTCCTTACATTTTACTCCTTTTAATCTAAATGATCCATAATTGGTGTTTTTTCCATCTTTGCAGGATTTTTTGCGACAAAATAACACAGGGAAGTTGTTGTGGGAAGTATTTGGCATCCAGGCTGCTACTTTGTGTCTATATGGAATAACTGAACATGAGGATATGATGTGGGATGTACTCAAGCTTGCAGGTTTTCATTTGTTTTTAAATTTGTTCACCAATTTAACACTCTACCATGATGAAATAGCTCTAGAGTAGGTCCTAGCATGAATATTGAAGCCGTCCGAGAGTGCTCATAACCTTCACATGATTCCTAAAGTCGATGCTTGTCTTTTATGTGAAAAGGCCGCTTGTTTACAAAATCTTGGAGTGCACAACTTACTGTGGTTGGTAAAATGATACAAAATTGTTATGTGATTGAGGCAAGAGGGTGAGGGGTTGTGTCCTTGTACATGTGATTCTGTCTACCCCAGAACATATCGTGCCAATACTAAATATGAATAGCAAAATATCATACAATATGTAGCTAACAAGTATCAAAACAAAAGATGTAATTAACCAAATTGGACTGTGTAAGCATGCTAGGGTTAAAGACAGAATTGAGGTGTCTTGCCAAACTAATAGAAGGGGAGCCTTGGAACAATGGTAAAGTTTTCTGTGCGTGGCCTATAGGTCACAGGTTCAAGCCGTGTAAATAGACACTAATGCTTGCATTAAGGTATGTTGTCTACATCACACCCCTTGGGGTGCAGCCCTTCCCCAGACCTTGTGTGAACGCGGGATGCTTTGTGCACTAGGCTGCCCTTTGCCCCATTAAGCATGTAAATCACTTCAAGTAAATTAGTGGGTTGGTGGTCTGTTTCTAACATGCACAAGTCATGATAATGCCAAATTCTTGGATCACCGTATCTTCGACATGTCTGCGTTAGTAGAAAATGTTGCCAGCCTTTTGTTAGCTTCCTGCCTTCTAATTGTTTAACATGTTTCTCAGTTTTTCCTGACAATATCTCGACAACAGCAAAGAGGAAAATTCAGTTATTGGCATAATGGACTTGTTGACATAATTTTGTATGATGCATTCAAGAACATTAGATAATGGAAAAAATGAAGTTTAGATGTCATGTTTGAATATTCATGGTAATGGGAACATGATCACTATTTTATCTAGTTTCATGATCACAAATTTTTGGATGTTATATAATGCATCACTTATAATTGGCACCATCTATGTCGCATGAAAAGAGGAGATAGCTTATGGAGCCAAGTTAGTGTTATGTGTCCTGCTTATATATTTAAACAAGTTAAGCTTTACTTGATTGAATCTTGTTCAACCTTTTCTATCAGAATCTGCGATTACCTTTTGATTTGCATTTTACATCATTTTCAGGAAAAGACAAGGTTTGGTGTCTTTATCCCAACAAGAATGCACCAACAAATTCTGTCAAGGATAGCATGGCCGGGCTTTCTTTTGCAAATGTAGAAAACCATCCTGAGATGGTAAATGTAGAAAACCATCCTGAGATGGTACTATATCCTAACTTTCTAATTTGTAATATGGCTAAGTTGTCATTGACAAGATGATTGTGGGGAAGTAAAAGTAGAAACAAAAGAGCAAGTTATTTCCTAATTCTTTTCTTCTCTGGAAGCAATTCAGGGGAATGATGTCGAGACTGGGAAAAGTGAAAAGACATCCCAATCCCTTAGGCCTTAGTAGAAAATAATGGAGTTACCCACAAGGAAATTTTAGATATGTAAATTGGTTTTACTTCTCTATCTCTTCAGAATAAAACGAGGGATTAGCTATTTTGCTTCTTGTTTTTCTCAACTATTTTGCTTCCCTCAAGTGAAAGATACTGTCTTTATGTTTCTCGTGCCAGTCTTTGAGTTAACCATGTATTTTCTGTATGAATGCAATCTTTATTTAATATGGTAAACTTCACTCTCCCACCACACACACACAACTAGGAGCTCAAGAGGGGTCCTTTCCCGTTTAAATCCCTTTGCGATTCAAATTTCTCCCTAGTGGTTGGGGTGTGTGGGGTTTTTACATCTATGCTATCCATTCCTTACTGGCCAGCTAAAGTACAATGACAGAGACTTAATTGTGTGGAATGTACCTATTATGATAATGTTTCTTCATGGTGCTATGCAGCTTCTTCTTTTTTTAAACTAAAAAAGAAGTGCTATGCAGTTTCTTTTGAACAAGTGTTTGCCAATAATAGTTTCATATAATGGCAGTTTGACTTGTAGTTTTGCTTCTCAAACCACAAGGAAGTGATCATTCATGTGAACTTTTGTTTATGTGATGTTCTCATTTTCCATTGTATGAATATTGACGTTTATGCTGCTATATATAGGCAGATGGAGCCCATTCCTTGAATTTTATTCTAATTGATGGGACGTGGAGCAATTCGGGTGCAATGTTCAGCCGGTTAAAGGTAATTCAGCTCACAAACGTAACCCTTAATTTTAATTTTTAAATTCAATTCCATTATTAACTAACAATTTTTTGCCATGAACATTGTCGAAGAGNGGGGGGGGGGGGGGGGGGGGGGGGATGATAGGATTTGTGTTTTGATAACTGTGGTGTCGAGTCAGCTTGCGCGCACCTCAACTGTGGTGATTACTTCACTTGCTTTAAAGTTATTTATATTTTATATAATAAGTTGGAAAACCTTGGGGTGCAAAAGAATGATAGATAATAAGTTGAGGTTGAACCAATTAGATTGAAGTACTTATATTACAGGACATTTTTTGTTTTTTAAAAAAAAAAAAACTGCCGAAAGGGCAGAACACTCGTGTCTTTAATTTATATAGAACTTATACTTTATTATTTTTGAGACAAGGGTAACTATAGAACTTATACTTTAAAGGGCACCCGAAATCGCTAAAAGGAGATTCCACAGATTGGTATTCCAGTGAATGAACAAATGATTAACATCTTCATCAACTTGCTTGGACAAAACAACAGCAGTAAATATGTATTCTATTTCTCCTTAGTTGTTAAAGATGGCTCTTCCCTTTTAAGAGTATGTATATGATTTGACGGTGAACTTTCTAGCATTTGAGCCATCTCAAGTCTTATATGTGCCTTCGAAGCTGGATACCTCAAATGCCCTGGACACCATGCCTCCTAATTTCATTAGCCACACTTGCATTTTTCTCACTGGAGATGGAAAATATCTGTTATCTCTGACCTTAATGGTGTATAACCAAAGTCTGATACCACAAACTTATCCTACCTCCCCTCCCAGCAAATATGTTGAATCTTTTCGTCGAAGTCCTCCCATCCCTTTATAATCTCTCTCAGAAGGACTGAATTACATGGACCGATGTAGGAGAGGTTATTCATCTAGTGCTACTATCCACTCCATATTTGTATTTGCTTATTCGGGGTACTTCCCAAAAAATATCTTCTTCAGTAACGTGTATAAGAAGTACAAAAGAGTGGCACATGCATAAGAAGTACAAAATTGTTAGTTGGATTTAAATGAGTAAAACTTGGTACAATGAATTATTCACGATATTTCTTTAGTTTCAACTCTTTTGAGCCGAGGGTCTATCGGAAACAACCTATCTACCCTACAAAGGTAGGGGTAAGATTGCGTACATCCTGCCCTCCCTAGACCACACTTGTGGGAGGGGGGTATGTTGTTGTATTTCCTTAGGATTTATTTGAGTTTGGAAAATGTGAATCAATAAAGACAAACAATTGATCTGAGATGTTTAATGATTAGGATTGGTACAAGTTAATGTGGGGTGAGGAGGAGATTCCTTGCATAACGCTGAACACAGGAGCATCCTTGATGCATAAACTCAGGTAGGATACATGATCCCAAATCTGCAGCAATGGCTCATTCATCTTTATTACTTTCTCTTTGGCTTTTCCCAAGTCATATCTAACGTTTGGCCATGTGCAGACCCCAACCATCATGGGATCGTACATGTACAGCAGCAGCAGCAATAGGCCTCCTCGATGAGTTGCATGACCTTCCAAATTTTGTGTCCTATGGATTGGATAAACAGGCTAAAGCACTTGAAGATGCCGTGGAGGTTTTGTTCGAAGCACTCACAACTCGACGTCTTCGCATGGGCAGATCCATCACCCGTAAACAAAGACACAATCGTGACTTGTTTTAACAATGGCAGCAGTTGTTTTCACCTTTCTGGCAGATTAACGTCAGCAATTTTAAAGGTAAAAAACGCGTCTTTACAGACATTTCACTGTTGACAAATGGTGAGGCCAAAAGCGAGATACTAGGCCACACATATATACAGTAGAACATCAATAGGACTAACATGTTCTCATAGAGAAGTAATATTCGTTACAAGTTTGAGAGAAATCCAAATCATTTTGGACAATTTTGCTCAGATTTTTTGAAAATGTTGCGGAGTGTGTTGGAACCTCCAAAAGTAGGTACATTTTTAGGAGATCCGACACTAGTGCAGTAACATTTTTACCTCTACCAAGTTGTATGTTCTTTCTATAAATTATTTCCTTCCTGAAATCACTTAAGTCAGAGAGTTCAATTATTGAATAAAATTAATTGCAAGTATAGTATGAAATTCATTTAAATATGGACAATAGTATAACTTTTTAATAACACCAGGGTACATATCTTCTTCAATCATGAATCAATGTCTAGTCGGATGAGATTGAATTGATGTTCATACGAAATTGTTACTAAAATAACCTGTCTCTATCTTTTTGGTTGTTCGACATTGAGTATTATTAAGAGCATTGTAGCTAGGGAGGACGTTCGGATCGGATGTGAAAATTTTGGTTTTCGGACTAAAGAAATTACCAAAGCTATATTTTATTAGTATTAAGAAATTCATTTAATATGTTCAAATATGTGATTCAGAATTCATAATTTAAAAAAGCATTATACATAAACATAATCTTTAAAACTTGGTTTCAGTTGTCAACTATGACCTTTAACTTTGGTTGTGCACAAGTATGCACTTAAACTTGTACTAAATTGAACAAATAAACACATTTGTCCTATATGACAATTTTGTGTCTTATGTGACGTACTACGTGTATTATGACATGTAGGACACGCGTGTCTATTTGTTCAATTTTATACAAGTTCAAGTGCTTACTTGTGCAAACCCAAGTCATACTTTCCAACTGAAACCAAGTTAAGGGATATGTTTATGTATTAAAAAATATCTCTCTACTTGACTAACTAAACTTAGATACATACATCCCCGATTTGCCACTTGCTATGTCTTATACCTACTCTTTTCCAAATTACAAAAGCCCTTAAATTTGGACATCTCTCAACATCTCAATACATTACATACGTCCCGATACATCACTCAATTTCGAATACATCGTTCAACGTTTTGATACATCACACCAATTGATATATCACGTAAGGTAACGTTCCGATACATCACATAAACTAGAAATTTTTGTAACTTTTTCAAATGATAGAAAATTTTAGAGAATATAGTAAAATAAGTTGTGTATTAATAATACATCATGCCATTACAAAAAGAAGATAAAATAAAGTTGTCAAAGCTAAACAAATTTGAACCGCAACATCACAAGTACTTGGGTCAAATCTGATAAACATTGTTTTTTCCATCTTAAAAGGGGGGAAAAGGTTACAATTTGTATGGAATTTGATCCTTGAAACAATCGTATTGTTCTAGAAAATAAAATTTATAATAGGATTCTCAATTAATCATATTTAATTTTTTTCTCTAATATATTTCCATCCAAAACTTTTACTTTTTCCCTCTTTTGTAAACTTATCTGTGAGCAGTGACCAACGTCTCTATAAACCTCAATCCATCAAATCTGGGCGCAAATTTATCCGTAGATGTTGATGCTTTCACCGATTTTGAACAATTTTCATCCTTTTTCTCCAAATTATCGTCCTGAAACAAAAAGAAAGAAATTTAACATCTAAATCCATCTGAATTCAAAATAATTTTTTCTTACAAATCAAAATAACTTTTAAGCAGTTTTGTAGCAGTCGTAAATTTGAATTTCAAACAGGATCTAAGTTCCACGAATATTGACACTATTTCCACATAGATCTACTAACTCACAGCACCGGATAACTAAGTTCTCACGGACACTCGTTCTCACGAACACTCTATATATAGATTATTAATTTAGAACTCAGTAAGCAAAATCCATTACTTAACAAAATTTGATTTGATTTTAACGAAAAAACAAACGGAGATAACTTTCTCTACACACAAACGACATTAATTAAAGCTACATAGAACAGAGAAAACAGAGGAAAATCCATTAAAAAAAATTTGAATTTTTTACCTTGCGAAGAGAAATTCTAACTTTGGAAACAGAAGAGATGGTGGCGGTGGCGGTGGCGGTGGCGGCAGCAGAAACAGAGGCTGCTAAGAGAAGTGATTTCTTCATGTTGTTTTTGGATGGAGAGATTTGGGGGAATTGAATTGAATTGAATTTGATAGAGTAGTAGTTTAGAGAAAGTGGGAGGAAGTTGGGAAGTTATTTATATAGGAGTAATTGGGACCATATAGCATATGGGCTCACAAAAAGTACGCCGTAATACAAATACAACCATTCTCTGTTTTTTTATTCAAAACTAAATAAAATATATTTACTAGGGTAGGCCCCATGAATAATGTAGCACGCTCCTAGATTGGATGTAAATTATTAGTTTCATTTTGGAATTATTAACAACCTTAAAAACACTAATTCAGGTGTGTTTTCAATACTTCTCCCGACCTTGCAATAACTAACTGCACTTAGATACACTCTTGAATTCTCGCCAAGTTTAGTGGTGTTTTCAACACTTCTCTCGACTTTTTATTAAGAGTATCATGCTCATATAAGAGTTTAAGATTTCTTGTTATATTAGGTGGCAGATCGGAGGTGTATGTATCTAAGTTTAGTTAGTCAAGTAGAAATATGTTTTTAAGGAAGACAATAATTCGAGAGTAAGACTAATAATTTGTGTAAAGTTCAAAATGTTTTCAATATTTCTCTCATTATCTTTAATCAAAGACTTTGAATTTCAAGTATAATATGAAATTATTTTTCTTAGAAAATGTGTTACGTAATATTTATACTTCCAAAAAAATCAAGTATTAGACTAGATTAGAAAAAATTAATTAATTACATCTTGTTTTTTCATAAACTGACAAATAATTTAAAACATATAATTTTAATAATGTGAACAAATAATATAAAATAAAAGTAGTACCTCATAAAATAACTGAGATACGTACGAGCTTGCCTTACACCATTGTTGTAACTTGTAAGAAAGGTCCGATATATATTTATTTTTAACTCCATTGTAACCTCATATATAATGCACACGATGACACGAATGATATTTGCACGAGTATATTATTTTATTTTCTACGCCCTCCACTTATTATTACTTACAATATTAAATTGGCACATACTTTTAAAAAGAAGTAAATAGAATGACAATTTTATTGTCATTCTTTGAATATAATAAATTTAATATAGTAAAAGTTATTACAATTAATAATAAAAGTAAATTAAAAATTATATATTTTTTAAATTAGACAAGCAAATATAAATATTTTTTTATAAATATAATTAAAAAAGAAATTATTGATTAAATGACAAAAGAGTCTTTTTAGTTCTTTTAAATTTTATGGGTCAAAGGGAATAAGAATTTAGATTACGAACACCCTTTTATCAAGTGCACGCATTCCAACGATTGGCACTTCCCGGAGAAATTTGTCATGTAATAAATTATCCGGTAATCCTCAATGGTGCACTGGATTAAAGCCACCAGCCACCTGGCTGCTTATACATTTAGGATGTGTTTGGTATGAAGGAAAACAAAAAATGTTTTTCAATTTTCTCATGTTTGATTTGGTTAAATATTTTTCAAATCAACTCATTTTTCTCAAATTTAAGGAAAATAACTTTCCTTCAAAACTTAAGGAAAACATTTTTCAAAACCCTCTTCCAACTTCAAATTACAATTAATTTCTACTCTATTAAAAATAAAAGATATTTCTCAAAAACATTTTTCATTCATAAATCAAACACAAAATCTTTTCCAGAAAATATTTTCTACTCACCAACCAAACATGAGAAAATAAGTAAAGAATCAACTTGTTTTCCAGGAAAACATTTTCCTTCGTACCAAACGCACCCTTAATGGTCCGGATGAATTTGTGTTATACTATTTGGACATCCCTTCTATTTGTCTTCTCAAGCAAATAGAAGGGATGTCCAAATAGTATAACACAAATTCATCCGGACCATTAAATATATAAGCAGCAGGTGGCATTAATCCAGTGCGCCATTGAGGATTACCGGAGGCTTTATTACTGGACTGGATCCTTTTCCTGGAAATTCACCTGGTAATTGGAATTGGTATAATTATTAGGGTAGTAATTACACAGTCTAGTAATTACACTGACCTGTTTAATTACCACATTGTAATTACACTGTAATTACACATGTCATGTTTGGATGCCACATATAATTACACATGTTGTGTTTGGATGCACAATTGCAATCATAAAATTATATTAAATTTTAAAAATAAAAATTGATTATTTAAAATTTATACCAGACAAATAAGAAACTTTATAAATGATATTAAATTAAATACTTAAGATATATATTCTTTTTTGAAAATATTTTAAATAATAAACATGTTCTTAACTATTATTATGAAAAAATTATTGATTTATATTTTTTCAAATTAATATATTTCAATTGAATTAATCATAAAAACTAAAAGTATGAAGTTTTTATGAACATCGTGAAATGCATGTTTGATAAAAAGATTAATATATAAATAAAATGTCATAAATTATTAAATGTTCGATAAAAAGATAATCTATCAAGTCTAATTAAAAAATGACTTTCAATGTGAATTCAATATTACTAAAATAAATGAAACTGAAAATATAACATAAGTTATAAATTCAAAACAAAAAATTTAACATAACACTCTTATAGCAAATTTCAACATAGCATACATAAATATGATTCAAATTCATCTAATTCAAATTTTANAAAAAAGAAATTATTGATTAAATGACAAAAGAGTCTTTTTAGTTCTTTTAAATTTTATGGGTCAAAGGGAATAAGAATTTAGATTACGAACACCCTTTTATCAAGTGCACGCATTCCAACGATTGGCACTTCCCGGAGAAATTTGTCATGTAATAAATTATCCGGTAATCCTCAATGGTGCACTGGATTAAAGCCACCAGCCACCTGGCTGCTTATACGTTTAGGGTGTGTTTGGTATGAAGGAAAACAAAAAATGTTTTCCAATTTTCTCATGTTTGGTTTGGTTAAATGTTTTTCAAATCAACTCATTTTCCTCAAATTTAAGGAAAATAACTTCCCTTCAAAACTTAAGGAAAACATTTTTCAAAACTCTCTTCCAACTTCAAATTACAATTAATTTCTACTCTATTAAAAATATAAAAGATATTTCTCAAAAATATTTTTCATTCATAAATCAAACACAAAATCTTTTCCAAAAATATTTTATATTCACCAACCAAACATGAGAAAATAAATAAATAATCAACTTGTTTTTCAGGAAAACATTTTCCTTCATACCAAACACATCCTTAATGGTCCGGATGAATTTGTGTTATACTATTTGGACATCCCTTCTATTTGCTTGAGAAGACAAATAGAAGGGATGTCCAAATAGTATAACACAAATTCATCCGGACCATTAAATATATAAGCAGCAGGTGGCATTAATCCAGTGCGCCATTGAGGATTACCGGAGGCTTCATTTGGATCTTTTCCTGGAAATTCATCTGGTAATTGGAATTGGTATAATTATTAGGGTAGTAATTACCAGCCTAATAATTACACAGTCAAGTAATTACACTGACCTATTTGATTGCCACATTGTAATTACACTGTAATTACACATGTCCTGTTTGGATGCCACAGTGTAATTACACATGTTGTGTTTGGATGCACAATTGCAATCATAAAATTATATTAAATTTTAAAAATAAAAATTAATTATTTAAAATTTATACTAGACAAATAAGAAATTTTATAAATGATATTATATTAAATACTTAAGATATATATTCTTTTTTGAAAATATTTTAATTAATAAACATGTTCTTAACTATTATTATG
The DNA here is from genome assembly GCF_019186545.1 of Solanum stenotomum. Lineage (NCBI taxonomy): Eukaryota > Viridiplantae > Streptophyta > Magnoliopsida > Solanales > Solanaceae > Solanum > Solanum stenotomum. Next base: position 5,455,228 of record NC_064290.1, on the reverse strand, counting down.
AAAAAATTATTGATTTATATTTTTTCAAATTAATATATTTCAATTGAATTGATCATAAAAACTAAAAGTATGAAGTTTCTATGAACATCGTGAAATGAATGTTTGATAAAAAGATTAATATATAAATAAAATGTCATAAATTATTAAATGTTCGATAAAAAGATAATCTATCAAGTCTAATTAAAAAATGACTTGCAATGTGAATTCAATATTACTTAAATAAATGAAACTGAAAATATAACATAAGTTAAAAATTCAAAACAAAAATTTTAACATAACACTCTTATAGCAAATTTCAACATAGCATACATAAATATGATTTATTTATTTTTTTTTAAAAAGAAAGCGTAAGTTTATAACCTTACTTAACAATAAATTCTATTTTAATTTAAAAATTAGAATACTAATAAAATTATGCTAATGAAAAAATATGCATGGCATAAAGAAATAGATAATATGAAAAAATTACATAGAATCACGTGAAGTACGGTTGAGAACGAGAAGAAAATGAAATATAATAATATAAATTATAAAATAAACTTTTAGAAAATTTTAGAATAATAAAAATAAAAATAGAACTTAAAATAATAGAAGTAATTTTTTTTAAAAAAAATAGAATAAAAAAAAAGAAATTAAAAAGTAATCAGTTGGTAATTACACCATATAATTACCAACAATTCACAACCTCTGTCTGTAAATTGTAGAGTGTAATTATCCCCTGCCAATTACACCAATTACCTGCTGACCAAGTATCTATCCAACCAAACAGGACAGACAGTGTAATTACACTCAATTACACCAAGTCCAATTACCAGGGTGTCCTTCCAAACATGCCTTAATGGATATTAATTGCTCAGACTCAATTTGTGTGATATATTTTCAAGTTTTGAATTTAATTTAACTAATTTAATACTTCCCCCATTTCATATTAATTGAATTTTTGAGACATTTTTCATTTTTCAAATTAGCTTAATTGTTCAGTTTTCAAGATTACTTTTAGAGTGTTCTTCCAATTTTACCCTTCATTTGGATTTTCAATTTGATGACTTCAATAAATTTGACAATAATTAATAAGATGGAAAACTATGTTCAATTAATCTACTTTTCTTAAAGGGTGTGAAACACTTTAAAAATTCAATTAATATGGAATGGAGGGAATATTATGTAATTAAAATTTAAATATCAAAATATTATAGGATAAGTAGTATTAATAGTAATTCTTTTTATACCAATATAATATAAATATATATTTTAAAATATTGATTCAAATTCATCTAATTCAAATTTTAATATTTGAAAGGAATAATTAAATTTATATAATACTAAATTTTAAAATTAAATTTATAAAATTTAAATCGTGAACGTTACTCTAACGATTGTTTTGAGTCACATCTGCAGTGCCAGGTTGGATTACTTTGGGAGGCAAAGCTTCGGTTGAAGTTGAACGTCGAAGTTTGATAGGTAGATATTTTGAAGTTATAAACAAAGCAAATGAGGACACGTGTATGCATTTGACAACAGTCCACAACAACCTTATTTACAACTATACATTACTTCATCGGAAGTTTTTTTATTATTTTTTTATTTTTTATGTTAGTTACTTGCATCGAGGAGATTTCACATTAGAATGAAACGTTTCATAATAAAAATATTTCTATATAAGAAAAGACTTGAATCGAATTACTGACTCAGAATAAATGAGTACTTATTATTTCATCACGATAGAAGTTGACATCTCAGAATTCACAAAACATCGAACTCCATTTTCCATCTATTCATGTTTTCCCCGACAGATTACTATCCGTCAGCCGTATTCTGCGGGCTGAATGGATAAATCGAGTCAAAATCAGAATTTAAATTTTAAAATAAATAAAATCTTTCTTGAATATGGTTTTGTTATTTCTTGGCTGATTTGATTTTTTAACATTGACCTTGTAGTACCCTTCCACGTTTCTCCTTCTCTTTTCAATTTATAGAATTCACAAAATTTAAAAGACTTCTAAATACTTAACACGAATTCAATTGTATCTATTTATTTTTTTCGAAAATTCAAAAGTTATTCTACTCCAACGAATTTGGAATCACAAAATAATATATATATATATAAATTACAAAGTTAATGAAACAAAAACACTCAAGGAAGGAGAAAAGGACGCATTCGTCCAATTCCTAACCAAATGGAGATTTTGTTTGTAGTCGGTTAACAAATATTTCTTCCATCCCATTTTAAATGGTAGAGTTTGAGTTGATATAAATTTTTTTAAAAAAATAAGTATTCTTGAAATTTGTGATTTAAAACGATCCTTAAATGATAAAGGGGTATCATTAGAGTGTAACTATCATTTATTAAACTATCAAAATTCTGTACTATCATATCACCTAATTAAAAAATAATTATAGATAATTATTTATAATAAGTAAATTAAAAATCTGAAAAGCAATTTTGTTAAAATACAAAAATAAAATAGAATTTCTTAACGGATAAATGAGCTAAAATCATATTTATTGTCAAACTAAGACAATATGGACCCATTTTGGCTAGAAATATGTTCAATTTGTGAGGATATAATTTATACAGCAAAGTTTAATTGGTCAAGTAGGATCATGACATGTGGACGTCCACTTTCTTGTCACCCACTCTTTTTGCATCAATTATTAAAGAGTAAATTATGTGACTAGTAATTTGCCAAGTCATGGAAGTTGCAACTTTTTTTTTTTTTTTTATAATTGTAGTGTTCGCATCAACTTTTACACACCTAAACTAAATTCATGGGATATCCTTAACACCTCTATCAACAACTGGCATCAGGGTAATCACCATATCCATCAAGATTGAGACATGAGATTTCAGAAGGAATGACCTTGTAATTTTTATATTTTATATTGTGATTTGAATAAAAAACCTCATGATTTTCAATTCACAACTTCATTAACCACTAAAGTTACACCTTTTAAATGCGTAGTTATGCTTGATAATTAGTTAAACTATTACTATAATCAATAATTAGGACTCAAAGTAGAGTTATTTCAGAAAGTTATTGATTTTTTAAGTATATCCACTTTGCATGGCCTAAAATAAAAGAGAAAAAGGAAGATTACATCACACAGCAATAAAGTGGATCTTCAGTACTCCCAATAGCTAAACACTTCTAATTAGAAATATATGTAATCTTTGGTCCAACCACAAATTAACATGAAACATGTTTACTCAAATTTGACTAATTAATATAGTAAAATGAAACGTCATTACGATCGTATTGGTCACATTTATAATTTATTAACCACCATTCATTAAAATTTATGGTCAAAAGGCAATACAAAAAAGATTGCAACTTGTAGACCAATTGGATGAATATGTCTCTAAAGATAAGAAGATTATGTCAGTCTATCCAGTTCCTATTCTCAACTACTTTAAAACTTCATGGAGAATTTAGTAGCTCGATCGGTTGGTTGGCTATCTGAACTTTCTCTTGGTTGGTGAGGGTTCGATTCTCCACTTTGTAATCCTCTCCTCATTTCTCCTTCCTCTGAGAGAGGTCTATTAGCAGAGTATTGAACATATGTGAAAACTTTCGACAACAACAACAATAACATACTAGGTATAATCCCACAAGGTAGAGTTTGGAAAGGATAGAGTGTACGCAGATCTTATAATGTCTACCTTGTGAGGATAGAGAAGTTGTTCCAGTAGACCCTAGTCTCAATGAGAGAAGAAAAAGAATTTGTAATAACAAAAAGTAACGTCAAACAAGATAATAAGATAAACTTAGTGAAAGAAACGATAACCCATACAATAACCATACTTGCTATTTGCCTTCTTTTAAATCTACACAATGCTAGTAGTTGTGGAACTTTACTAGGGGAAAGCAAAAGAAATTCAATAAGACCATTGCCCGCTGATTCTGAAAATTCAAAAGAGTATGGAGAAAATTTTGTTAGGATCGTTATTCCTAAATGGATCCTGTAATGTGCGATTCGAATTTAATCAAAACAACAGATTTCTGGTGAAGGCTTTGTTAAGTCGAAGTCAAACAAATCATAATTACTTAAGCAACTTATTTGAGAGAAGTGACGATTGAAACCTACTAGCAATGCAATTATAATCTCGTCAATCAAATAAACCATAAATATATCAGTAAAATTTAATAAGTTAGGTTTGGGAAAAATAAACCGTAAACAAACTCAATATAAACTAAGAAAAAAGGACAAATATACCTCTTTACTTTCATCTATTAGCTAAATTCGTCCCTAATTATACTATAGATTAGAGCCAAATACACACATGTCATTACCAAAATGCTCAAAAATATCATTGGTTTGGGATTGTTTTCTTCTTTCAACTAGTTCAAAGTTGTTTGTAGTATTCATTTTCGATTCGAACATCTTCATTAGAACTTTATAGAACGAATAAAAGAAGGGAAGAGGGAGAAATTCAGTCTATTGTTTTTTGTTACATTTCAAGCGCATGAGTTCTCTCCTTATTCAACAAATAAAAGACAACGATTCAGCAGGAATTCAAATCGTCGTGTTTTTTTTTATTTTTTATACAAATTAAATTGCAAATATATATTTATTTACTATTTATATGAATTTAAATTAATCCACATGAATGATTCAAATCTAAATTCTTCCAATATATACAACTCAATATAGGAGAAGAATGTGAGATCGTGAGAAAAAAAAAAATGAAACGTCGAAAAATTATTGCGGAAATCTCCATTTTTCAGTAAAAACACTACTACCAATAATATGATATCTATGTAGTGACTATCTGTTTCAACACAGTACTTGCTATTTTGAGGGGAAATCCTATAAAATAAAATTTATTTAAATCTCATTATTTTGGCCAAATAACTAATTTATTTTTGGGAAAATTATATAAAGTAACAAACTATTAATTCAAATTAAATGTTATAACCACAGTTTGATTTAATTGTAACCCGTAGCAAACAGTTGTCATTCGCCTCTCTCCCTAGGTTTCTCGCTCGCCACTCTCACCAGTCTCTCCCTCGCCTCTCTCGCTTTTAACAAACACAAATGTATAAAATGCATTTGTGTTTGTATAAAGCGAGAGAAAACTGTATATACAAATACGATTTCTCGCTTTATACAAACATAGATTATACAAATTACAATGTATAATTTGTGTTGCATAAAGCGAGAGAGAGATTTGATATACAAATGTTTTATTTCGATTCAAATGTATACAAATTCAAATTTTATGCAGATATACAAACACATAAAACACATAAAATTGAATTGAGAGGCTGTCATCGATTTATACAAACGAGAGGCTGCCAACGATTTATACAAATGGCCTGCCAGCGAAATTATACAAATCTGAATCTCCTGCCAGAGATTTATACAATCTGATGTTCCATAGCAAACATGAAGTATGTTTGCTATGGAGCGCAATTGTAATACAAATATGATTTTTATGTTTGCTATATGTGAAAGTTGCTCTTTATTTTTTGCTTGAAAAGGAAGCTTAAGCAAAATTTATTATAAACTTGACCCCCAAAAAATCTAAAAAGTTATTGAATTTTAAAAAGTGAAATAAAATTTAAAAAATATCACATGAACAAAAATTATATATGTGACGAGTATGTGTATCTCACCCAATTGCAATAAAATTATGTATAAATAAAGACTATCAAATAAGTAAATTTAAATAAATAATTATATTTATTAATATTTTAGAGTTTAGAAAAAATTGAATAAAATTAACAAATTAAAGAGGTCTTTTATGTATTTTGTCAAACATACAATGTTCTGAGGATTGAAATTTAGTCAATTTCATTTATGATTTATTAACTTAATTTATCCTAATTGATAAAATAAATAAATGGACAATGACAAAAAAAAAAAGTAAAATTGTCAACAAAATTTAATAATACTTTAAAACACCTCCTAATAAAAATTGCGTTGTCTCTAAATGACCCCACCCCAACCCTACCTCATAATTTTTTCCCTATATATATACTCTTCCTCTCCTTAGAATGAAGAACAAAAAAATAACATTATGGAGGGACAAGGAGTACAACAACAGAGTTTTACTATCGATTCAATTCCCCAAAGGAGCTTTTCTGAAGCAGTATCTGACATCGATAACTAAACAGATGTGCAGTCGGAGCCTCCATCTTCAGCTTTATCTAGTAGACTCCCGCCAAGGCAACAATTGAGGTTTCGTGATGTGAAGACACTAGCCAGACTCATGGGTCGTCTTACTGAAGAGGAGAAAAAAGTCATTTTGCTCCTTTATAATAATAATAATTAATGTAAAAGGTTTATTATTTAATTTCATCATGCACTTGTTGCTTGATCTTTTAATTCCTTCATCACTTAGATGATTTATGTTTTGTTTTCCATTTTCGTTTGATTTTTATATTAATATGTTTTACAATTGAGTTCATGAGTTACGACGATACAAAAGAAGATCTGAGACAAGGGGGTCACCCTAATTTATTTATTTTGTTTAGAGCCGTCAAAATGAGTTTATCCCATTGGGCCGGCCTAACGCTACCTGTTATTGGGGGTAGGGTTGGGATAGGATTTTTCAGGCCTATTTAAAACTAAGGCTTATAAGCCCAATCCATATAAGTCTTTGGCCTTTGAGGCTTGATCAGGGCAGGGCCGAGGTAGGCCCATGAGCCAAAACTATTTATTTAAGGGTAACTTACAACAATCTCACTAGTATATGAACTAATTCAATAAATGCACGCTATGTTGTGATTTACAAATCTTACCAGATTGTGGTATGTCCAGATAAATGTACTCAAAATTAGGTTAATTTGTTCTAGATGCACTCTATCCATGTGGATTTGCACGTATCTTGGATACTTAGACAAATCTCGAGCTCTTGCCTTATTCTCATCTCGTTTGTCACTCTTATATCTCGCTTACATATCTGGGATGCATCACATCAGATACATGTATGTCATGTATTATCAAGTATCCTAGATACACGTCATATTTGATTTGAAAATCTTCTCATTTTCTTGATGTAATAGAATTTTAAGTTTGAAATTAAAAAAAGAAGGGCCAACCCACCCCAGTCCTCGACCCTTTTAGGGTTGTGTTGAGTTGAGAATTTTCAGTCCCCTTTCAAATGAAGGGTCATTCCGCCCTAGCCCATCGAATTCCTTGACCCGTGAGGCTTGGGTCGGGTGGGGTAGGACGACCCGTTTTGACAACTCTAAATTTTTGCTCCTATACTCATTCTCTAACTTTTTTTAGGTTTTATTTGATTCAAAAATAAATTTATATTAATTTTATATTTTATATAAGATAAGTGATACTATAAGATTTTGAAATAAAAAAATTACACAAATTTTAGGTAATATCTCTCACAAAATTCAAGATATATAAATTTAATTTCAAAATAAATACTGGAATAATCCACCTAATTTCTTGTACCAAAATACTCATTACGGATTTTTTTTACACCTTACTCTAATAAATTGTCATTCTATTTATTAATTTAAATAAATTTTCACCATTAATAATATATATAATTATAGTGTTCAAGTAACGTGTGGTTATCTTTTTAACCTCTTGTACCAGCAACATCTTTGGTCCTATTTATGAGTTCAAATCAATATATACTTAGAAGAAAATTTGAAATGTCGAATCATTGAGATGATAAGTTACAAAATCTAATACTTCAAAGGTAGATATTTTTCTAATTTTATAATTTTTGCGACTTCTAATTAATTTTGTACGCTTAATTCTTTTTTGATGGCCTTATATCATTCCAATTAAGCAATAAAAAAGGAATCGAAGCTAAATTAATGATTAATAGAAATATTATTTTACTATAGAAAAAAATAAGCAAGGGAGCACAATTATAATAATCTAAAAAAGATTTATAAGTGGCACCAATGATTAAAACTACCTACATTGAAAAGACGAATTATAAGTCTGAAAATATGTATGTATGGCTAGAACATATGATAGTATTGTTTCTTGGTTATATTTGCAGAAGGCGGAGCTAGGTGGGGTTTGTGGGTTCGGACAAATTCATTGATTTTTTTATAGACTCTGTATTTGTATTAAAAACTTACATAAATATATATATGCATATTAACTTGTAAAGCCCCTAATAAAATTGATTGACAAATTAGTGGTAAGGAAGGAGCGATGGAAATGTCTTTCACACTAATGTTGTGGATTTAAATCTCATTATTAATTTTTTGCACTAAAATTTAGAACCTCCAAACTCATAATTTTAGTTTCGCCTCTGTATATTTGTATACTTATAATTTTTGAAGATTGTTATCTATTATTAGTACTAATATAAATGATATATGTCTTTGCTTCTTAGGGGTCGTTTGGTGTGAATGATAGGTACAAATAGTTTTGGGATAATTATTTTGTGGCACTTAATTTAGTGTTTGGTTGGGAAGTTTGGGATAACTTATCCTGGGATTAATAATTAGTACCGGGATAAGTTATCCCTTCCCATGCGTGGTATAGTAATTCTGGGATAACTTATCCCGGGATAAAATGACTAAATGACAAAAATGTCCCTTTAAACACTTTTTATACATTATTTCTCACATCCATGAAGGGTATTTTAGTAAACTTATATGTTGTTCTTAAGATTTATTATTTTGAATACAACAAATCAAACATTCAATAAAAAATAATCTTAGTATAACTGATCCTATCATAACTAATCTCATCATAACTCATCCCATCATAACTAATCCCATCATAATTTGAATTCAAACCAAACGACTCCTTAATATCATATTTAGACGTGTTCTCTTTTAAAAGAAGTAGCGGACATATGTTTGTTTCATGATTTATTTTAATTTTTTTGACATTTTGTACCCAGTGGTGTTTGGTAAGTGTATTAATCATTATTTACTGTTTTACGGTTAATTTTTTGACATTTACGGACTTAAAAAGAAGTAAAATAAGCAATCAAATAAAATTAATCAATAACTCGTCCTCCTCAAGTTATCTATTGAGAAAATACATAAAAAAAATCTGAAGTTGGTCGGATAACTTAATTTAGCACTTAAACTACGCGGGCATTTAAATAACCCCCTTAACATCTTTGATGTGAATTAAATGCAACCCTAAGGGATGACATGGCAAAGAGAGTGAGTTCACTCACCTAAGAGCGTGTGAAGGAGTTTAAACGGGGATTTTTTTTATAAAATTATACACATGTCATTTTTTTATAGGTTAATATATAATTAATATTTTAAATATTATTTTCTAATTATATTTACTTTTATTAAACTATATGAATTTTCTTATTGGCCCACAAAACTTTTAATTTTTTTCTCTTCATTTTATTGTGTTCTCCAATAAGCTTCTTCTCCATTGAAGCATTCTTTTTTCTTTCATCTTTATCTTCAATCTATCAATTACTTCAATTTTACCATCTCTTTAGTAATCCACAAAACCCAACACCAATAGTGAATGGGCCGGGGAAAATAAAAAGGGGTTGGGTGGGGGCTGGGTATGGGGGAATAAAAATGGATCCACATTTTAATTTTAATTTTAAAAAATGTATTTGTAATTAATTACTTAGTGTAAATTAATTTTAAGAAGTGTTAAAAGAAAATTTTCTGAAAAATAATTAATAAAAAAATTAGTTAATGACGTGGTGCTGACGTGGCTATGTTGTGGCACTTACATGGCTATGATGTGGCAAGTGAGAGTGGTATAATAATCTCAGGGTGGTTTTTAATTCACTTCAAAGATGTTAAGAGAGGTATTTAAACGTCAATGTAGTTTAAGTGCTAAAGTAAGTTATCCGACCAAGTTCGGAGGGGGGTATGTGTTTTCTCTTATCTATTTGATAATTTATTTTATTTTTCAACTAGTTTAGAGTACGTGCAATGCACGTGTGTGACATGTCAATTTAAAACATTGCCAATAATAATAATATAGATTCTAACTACACACTCTCATATCTAAGATCATTAACTGGTTAACAGAAGTTGCATCATGTCCTATCTAATTACCTCTCTCAAATATTTCTTATGTCTATCCAACATTAATATGGTATTTATGTAGTGACTATTTATTTCAACATAGTACTTTTTATTTTGGGAGAAATCCTATAAAACAAAATTTATTAAAATCTCATTATTTTGGCCAAATAACTAATTATTTTTTTGCCTGAAAAGGAAAGCTCAAGCAAAATTTATTATAAACTTGACCCCAAAAAAATTTAAAAAGTTATTGACTTTTAAAAAGTGAAATAAAATTTCAAAAATATCACATGAACAAAAAATATATATGTGACGAGTATGTCTATCTCACTTAATTGCGATAAAATCATGTATAAATAAAGACTATCAAATAAGCAAATTTAAATAAATAATTATATCAATTAATAATTTAGAGTTTAGAAAAAATTGAATAAAATGCACAAATTAAAGAGGTCTTTATGTATTTTGTCAAACATACAATATTTTGATGAGGATTGAAATTTAGTCAAATTTAATTTATGATTTTTTTAAACTTAATTTATCCTAATTATTGAAAAAATAAATGTACAATGACAAAAAAATGAAGTAAAATGGTCAACAAAATTTTATAATACTTTAAAACCAATCCCTAATAAAAATTGAGTTGTCTCCCCCCACCCCACCCAACCCTACCTCATAAATTTTTTCCTATATATATTCTTCCTCTCCTTAGAATGAAGAACAAAAAATAACAAAATGGAGGGACAAGGCGGACAACAGCAAAGTTCTACTATTGATTCAATTCCCCAAAAGAGTTCTTCTGAAGTAGCATCTAGCATGGATAACTCAACAAACGTGCAGTCACAGCCTCCATCTTCAGCTTCATCTAGCAGACTCCCTCCAAGGCAACAATTGAGGTTTCGTGATGTGAAGACACTAGCCAGACTCATGGGTCGTCTTACTGAAGAGGAGAAAAGAGTCATTTTGCTCCTTTATAATAATAACAATAATTAATGTAAAAGGTTTATTATTTAATTTCAGCATGCACTTGTTACTCGATCTTTTAATTCCTTCATCACTTAGATGATTTATGTTTTGTTTTTCCATTTATGTTAGATCTTTATATTAATATGTTTTACAATTGTGTTCATGATTTACGGTGATACAAAAGAAAATAAAGAGACAAAGGGGCGGAGAGGTCGCCCTAATTTATTTATTTTTCTTAAAGCCGTCAAAATGAGTTTATCCTATGGGGTCGGCCTAACCCTACCTGTTATTGGGTAGGGTTGAGATATGATTTTTAAGCCCATTTAAAATTAAGGCTTATAAGCCTTTGGCCCTTGAGGCTTGATCAGGGCAGAGCCGGGGTAGGCCCATGAGCCATAACTATTTATTAAAGGGTAACTTACAATAATATCACTAGTATATGAACTAGTTACCTAAATGCAAGCTATGTTATAAGTTACGAATCTTACCGGATTTTGGTATGTCCAGATACATGTATCATGTGTACTCAAAATTAGGTTAATTTGTTCTAGGTTCACTCTATCCATGTGGATTCGCACGTATCTAGGATACTTAGACAAATTCCGGGACCTTGCCTCCCTCTCCTCTCGTTCGTCACTCTCATATATCTCGCTTGCGTATCTGGGATGCATCACATCAGATACATGTATCTCACATATCTAGTGTCCTAGATATATGCTAATCACATTAGTCTTTTTGCTAGTGTTATTGAAACAACACCATAATTTGCCATATTTGATTTAAAAATCTTCTCATTTCCTTGATTTAATAGAATTTTAAGTTTGAAATGAAAAAAGAAGGGGCAGTCCACCCCAGCTCCCAACCCTTCTAGGGATGGGTTAGGTTGAATATTTTCAAGCCCTTTCAAGTGAAGGGTCGGCCTGCCCCAGCCCTTCAAATTCCTTGACCCGTGAGGCTTGGGCCAAGTGGGTTGGGCCGACCCTTTTTGACAACTTTAAATTTTTGCTCCTATATTCCTTCTCTAACTCTTTTTTAGGTTTTATTTGATTCAAAATTATTTTTATATTAATTTTATATTTTATATGAGATAAGTGATACTGTAAGATTTTGAAATAAAAATGATACAATTTTAGGTAATATCTCACATAAAATTCAAGATATATAAACTTAATTTCAAAATTTATACTGGAATAATTGGCCTAATTTCTCGTACCAAAATACTCATTAAAGATTTTTTTAACACCTTACTCTAATGAATTGTCATTCTATTTATTAATTTAAATAAATTTTCACCATTAATTATATATATATAATTATAGCGTTCAAGTAACGTGTGGTTAGCTTTTTAACCTCTTATGCCAGCAACATCTTTGGTCTTATTTATGAGTTCGAATCAATATATACTTGGAAGAAAATTTGAAATGTCGATATTATTGAGATGATAAATTACAAAATCTAATACATCAACGGCCGATATTTTTCAAATTTAGAATTTCGACTTCTAATTAATTTTGTACGCTTAATTCTTCTTTCATGGCCTTATATCATTCCGACTAAAAAATAAAAAGAATTGCAGCTAAATTAATAATTAATATAAATGATATATGTGTATTTGCTTCTTAAGATCATGTTTAGAAATGCTGTTAAACAAAATGTATTTCCTTATTTTTTATATTCTCTTTTAAAAGAAGTAGTTGACATTTGTTTGCTTCATGGTTCATTTTTATTTTCTTGATATTTTGTACTCAATGGTGTTTTTGTAAGTGGATTAATCATTATTTACTGTTTTATGGTTAATTTTTTTTTATATTTACGGACTTAAAAAGAAGTAAAATAAGCAATCAAATAAAATTAGTCAATAGCTCCTCCTCCTCAAGTTATCTATTTGATAATCTTCTTTTATTTTTTAACTAGTGTACGTGCGATGCACGTGTGTGTCACGTCAATATAAAATATTGCTGACAATAATAAAGTAGATTCTAATCTAACTACATACTCTCGTATCTAAGATCATGTCCTATCTAATTACCTCTCTCAAGTGCTTCTTATATCTACAATATTTATTTTTTCTCATATCTAGTACTGCATCCAACCTCTCACGTCTCTTTATTGCCATACATATATTTTCATGCTTTATATGAAGATTTTCTATGTTATTTTTTTATTGATATGATCATGTAAAAAATGTCATATATTATAATTAATATAACACTTGTTTAGACTAACGAATCAAATCTTAGATTTATTATCATATGACAAACTGCAACATGATTATAAACTACCGGATGTGTATGTCACTCAATTGTGATAAAATCATGTGTAAACAAAGACTACCAAATAAACAAATTCAAATAAATAATTATACCTATTAATAGTTTAGTTTTTAGAAAAAAATTGAATAAAATTCACAAATTATAGAGGTCTTTGTGTATTTTGTTAAACATACAATGTTCTGATGAGGATTGAAATTTAGTCAATTTCATTTATGATTTATTAACTTAATTTATCCTAATTGATAAAATAAATAAATGCACAATGACAAAAATAAATGAAGTAAAATTGTCAATAAAACTTATAATACTTTAAGACATCCACTAATAAAAATTAAGTTGTCTCCAAATAACCCCACCCCATCCCCAACCCCACCTCGTAAAAATTTTCCTATATATATTCTTCCTCTCCCTAGAATGAAGAACAAAAAATAACAAAATGGAGGGACAAGGCGGACAACAACAGGGTTTTACTATTGATTCAATTCTCTAAAATAATTTTTTATAATTCAACAAACGTGCAGTCGCAGCCTCCATCTTCAGCTTCATCTAGAAGACTCCCTCCAAGGCAACAATTGAGGTTTGGTGATGTGAAGACATTAGCCAGACTCATGGATCGTCTTACGGAAGAGGAAAAAAGAATCATTTTTCTCCTTTTTAATAATAATTAATGTAAAAGTTTATTATTTAATTTCAGCATACACTTTTGCTTGATTTTTAATTCCTTCAACACTTAGATGATATATGTTTTGTTTTTCCATTTCTGTTTGATCTTTAAATTGATATGATTTACAATTGAATTCATGAGTTACGGCGATATGAAAGAAGATAAAGAGACAAGGAGGCAGAGAGGTCGCCTTAATTTATTTATTTTCCTCCTATAGCCCTTCTCTAACTTTTTAAAGATTTTATTTGATTCAAAATTATATTTATATAATTTTATATGAGATAAGTGATACTATAAGATTTAGAAATAAAATTATACTAATTTTAGGTAATACCTCACACAAAATTCAAGATATATAAAATTAATTTCAAAATTAATATTAGAATAATCCGCCTAATTTCTTGTACCAAAATATTCATTAAAGATTTTTTCTGTTTACATCTTACTCTAATAAATTGTCATTCTATTTATTAATTTAAATAAATTTTCACCATTAATAATATATATAATTATAACATTTAAATAACGTGTGGTTAGCATTTTAACCTCTTATACAAACAACATGTTTGGTCCAATTTATGAGTACAAATCAATATAGGCTTAAGATCATCTTTAGAAGTGTTGTTAAACAAAATGCATCTCCTTATTTTTCATATTCTCTTTTAAAAGTAGTAGACATTTGTTTGTTTCATGATTTATTTTTAGTTTTTTTTACATTTTGTGCTCAATGGTGTTTTGGTAAGTGTATTAATCATTATTTACTGTTTTATGGTTAATTTTTTGACATTTACGGACTTAAAAAGAAGTAAAATAAGCAATCAAATAAAACTAATCAATAACTCCTCCTCCTCAAGTTATCTATTTGATAATCTTTTTTAATTTTTTAACTACTTTAGAGTACGTGCGATGCACGTGTGTGTCACGTCAATATAAAACTTTGCCAACAATAGTAAAATAGATTCTAATCTAACTACGCACTCTCATGTCTAATTAAGATCATGTTTTGGATAACCTGAAGTTGTGTCATGCACTATCTAATTGCCTCTCTCAAATACTTCTTTTGTCTACATTTATTTTTTCTCATATCTACTACACCCAACCTCTCACGTCTCCATATTGTCATGCATATATTTGTCATGCTTTATTTGAAGATTTTCTATGTTATTTTTTATTGATATGGTCATGTAAAAAATGTCATTTATTATAATTAATATAACATTTGTTTAGACTATTAAATCAAATCTCAGATTTAATTATCATATGACAAACTGCAATAGGTTATAAACTACTAGAAAAATATTCTCAATCTTGTAATATTATTATCTCAAGGAAAGCTTATTATAAATTTGACCCAAAATATCTAAAAACTAATT
>NC_064290.1:5376727-5439723 GCF_019186545.1 Solanum stenotomum | reverse complement strand
AAAAAGGCACTAATCCCTATTATTTTCAATTCTAAAAATTATTTTATCTTCTTCTTTGTTGAAATCTTCTTGAACCTCTCTTACTTTTCCCCCCAAAATTTTGAGCATATTTTTTTGTTGAAGGAAAAAAACTCTCCCCATCTCTCAAATCTTGCACAAGTATGTTTTTCGCTCTTGATTCTAGTCTTTATATATACATATATGATTATTGTGGTTATTTTTTATTTCTTCAACTAAAAAATCCCTTATCATTCTAAAATCAACAAAAAATTACAAATAATATTAGGTATGTTTCTATGTATTCAATTCTGAAATTAAGGTTATAATTATTTTGTTTAATATTTTGTTTTTATTTGTTAACTGTTGAATGAAGAGAAATCATTCATAATATTCTTTTATCTTCTTAGTTTATATTGAAGCCTAGTTTTTCGTTCATCTTGTTATTTACCGTCTCATTCATAAGTCAATGTAATTTTTTTTCAAATTTATTAACATTGTTTAGTATAGTCAAATATGTATGTTGTTAGCCTCATAAAAATTACAAATAATATTAGGTATATTTTTATATCTTGAACCCACTTCGTGAAAATCCTGGGTCCGCCACTGGCAGTCACAATCTCCATCTTCAGCTTCATCTAGCAGACTTCCTCCAAGGCAACAATTAAGGTTTCGTGATGTGAAGACACTAGCCAGACTCATGGGTCGCGTTACTGAAGAGGAGAAAAGAGTCATTTTGCTCCGTTATAATAATAATAAGAATAATTAATGTAAAAGGTTTATTATTTAATTTCAGCATGCACTTGTTGCTCGATCTTTTAATTCCTTCATCGCTTAGATGATTTATGTTTTGTTTTTCCATTTCTGTTAGATCTTTATATTAATATGTTTTACAATTGAATTCATGATTTACGGAGATAAAAAACAAGATAAAGAGACAAGGGGGAAGAGAGGTCACCCTAATTTTTTTATTTTGCTTCAAGCCGTCAAAATGGTTTATCTTATGGGGCCTGCCTAACCCTACCTGTTATTGGGTAGGGTTGGAATAGGATTTTTCAAGCCCATTTAAAACTAAGGCTTATAAGCCTTTGGCCCTTGAGGCTTGATCAGGGCAGGGGCGGGATAAGCCCATGAACCAGAACTATTTATTAAAGGGTAACTTACAAAAATATCACTAGTAGATGAACTAATTACCTAAATGCACACTATGTTATAATTTACGAATCTTACCAGATTTTGGTATGTCCAGATACATGTATCTCAGGATACATGTACTCACTGAGATACATGTACTTAAAATTAGGTTAATTTGTTCTAGGTTCACTCTATCCATGTGGATTCGCAAGTATCTAGGATACTTAGACAAATCCCGGGCCATTGCCTCCCTCTCATCTCATTCGTCACTCTCATATATCTAACTTGCATATCTGGGATGCATCACACCAGATACATGTATCTCACGTATCTAGTATCCCAGATACATGTTAATCACACTAGTCTTTTTGCTAGTGTTATTGAAACAACACCATAGTTTGTCATATTTGATTTGAAAATCTTCTCATTTCCTTGATTTAATAGAATTCTAAGTTTGAAACGAAAAAAGGAAGGATCAGCCCACCCCAGCCCCCAACCCTTCTAGGGATGGGTTGGGTTGAGCATTTTCAGGCCCTTTTAAATGAAGGGTTGGCCTGCCCTAGCCCTTCAAATTTCTTGACACATGAGGCTTGGGCAAGGTGGGCTGGGAAGGCCCTTTTTGACAACTCTAATTTTTTTCTCCTATAATATTCCTTCTCTAACATTTTTTAGGTTTTATTTGATTCAAAATTATATTTATACTAATTTATATTTTATATGAAATAAGTGATACTATAAGATTTTGAAATAAAAATGATACAATTTTAGGTAATATCTCAAATAAAATTCAAGATATATAAACTTAAATTCAAAATTAATAATGGAATAATCTGCCTAATTTCTCGTACCAAAATACTCATTAAAGGTTTCTTTTTGCACCTTACTCTAATGAATTTTCATTCTATTTATTAATTTTAATAAATTTTCACCTATAATTATAGCGTTCAAGTAACATGTGGTTAACTTTTTAACATGTTGCACCTGCAACATCTTTGGTCCTATTTATGAGTTTGAATATAAATATACTTAGAAGAAAATTTAAAATGTCGATATTATTGAGATGATAAATTACAAAATTTAATACTTCAACGACATATATTTTTAAAATTTAGAATTTCTATGACTTCTAATTAATTTTGTACGCTTAATTCTTCTTTCATGGCCTTGTATCATTCCGACTAAGAAATAAAAAAGAATCGCAGCTAAATTAATAATTAATATAAATGATATATGCATTTGCTTCTTAAGATCATATTTAGAAATGCTGTTAAACAAAATGTATTTCCTTATTTTTTATATTCTCTTTTAAAAGAAGAAGTTGACATTTGTTTGTTTCATGATTTATTTTTATTTTCTTGATATTTTGTACTCAATGGTGTTTTTGTCAGTGGATTAATATTATTTACTGTTTTATGGTTAATTTTTTTTTTTTTTTTTGACATTTACGGACTTAAAAAGAACTAAAATAAGAAATCAAATAAAATTAGTCAATAACTCCTCCTCCTCAAGTTATCTATTTGATAATCTTCTTTTATTTTTTAACTAGTTTACGTGCGATGCACGTGTGTGTCACGTCAATATAAAACATTGCCAACGATAATAAAATAGATTCTAATCTAACTACATACTCTCATATCTAAGATCATGTCCTATCTAATTACCTCTTTCAAGTACTTCTTCTGTCTACATTAATTTTTTTCTCATATCTACTACATCCAACCTCTCACGTCTCTTTATTGTCATACATATATTTGTCATGCTTTATTTGATGATTTTCTATATTATTTTTTATGATCATGTAAAAAATGTCATATATTATAATTAATATAACATTTGTTTAGACTATCGAATCAAAACTCAGATTTAATTATCATATGACAAACTGCAACAGGGTTATAAACTACCGGATGTGTATCTCACTCAATTGCGATAAAATCATGTGTAAACAAAGACTACCAAATAAGCAAATTTAAATAAATAACTAGATGAGTGTTGCCGTGCTAAGCACGGGGCCAACATTTTAGGCCAAGTAATACTAATATTTTGCACCAGCAATGGTGTTGTCATTCGGTCAGGACTTGACTTTTAGTTCCTTGTTTGTTTGCTATAATAAATGTCTAAAATAATAGAAATCATAAAAGCATAGGCATTCTTTTTAACATAAGGCAACAATCTTCAAAATTACACGTGTCCAACTCTTCCCATAAAATTTATTGCAACCATAGCTTCATGAACATACTTCATAGGTAAGAACCAGTAACCCCATCACCACCATTTGTATACATCTAAGTGAGAATTAACTTTGAATTCACACACAATAAAAGGAGCCACAAACAATGTGTTTGCCTACATTTTGCCCCTAGAAAAATGAATACATTTATCACTTGTCTCTATCATCCATCATCCAAACCTGAAACAACAAACCTATTAGCATGAATAACTTCATCAGTAGTACTTCAAAAGTGTTATTCCAAAAACAAATAAAAGACAGATTTTAAAAAAAGAAAACTTTAAATTGCCAAATTACAAGCAGGCATGTTGAAACTTGAGAAGTTATTCAAAATTTTATATGATTTTTAAAAATATTTTAAGTTATTAATTACTGTGATTTATAATTTTTTAAGCAATTTTGAAGTAATATATATTATTTTGTTCACCCAATTTATGCGGCATAGATATAATTTCAAAGATTAATCATTTTTATGTCTTTTAAATATTTTAAATTGTTAATTATTGTAATTTGTAGTACCTTTTACGTAATCTTAAATAATTTTGTTTATTTCTCATGTCCCAATTTATGTGATATTGATATAATTTTGAAAGTTAGCCAATTTTGTTTATGTCTTTTAAATTTCGAAGTTATTAATTATTGTGATTTATATACTTTTTACGGCATTGTCAAATAATAAATGTCATTTCCTCTAACCCATTTTATGGCCTTATATCATTCCGACCAAGAAATAAAAAAGAATCACAGCTAAGCTAATAATTAATAGAAATATAGTTTTACTACAGAAAAAAAATAAGCAAGAGAGAACAATTATATAATGATCCAAAAAAAATTATAAGTAGCACCAATGATTAAAACTACCAACATTGAAAACTCTAATGATAAGTCAGAAAATATGTATGTATAGGTAGAGCATATAATAGTATTGTTATCAATTATTAGTACTAATATAAATTATATATATCTTTGCTTCTTAAGATCATATTTAGAAGTGTTGTTAAACAAAATGTATCTCCTTATTTTTCATACTCTTTTGAAAGAAGTAGCAGACATTTGTTTGTTTCGTGATTTATTTTTAGTTTTTCTTACATTTTGTGCTCAACGGTGTTTTGGTAAGTGTATTATCATTATTTACTGTTTTATGGTTAATTTTTTGACATGTACGGACTTAAAAAGAAGTAAAATAAGCAATCAAATAAAACTAATCAATAACTCTTCCTCCTCAAATTATCTATTTGATAATTTTTTTTATTTTTTAATTACTAGAGTACGTGTGTGTCACGTCAATATAAAACATTGCCAATAATAATAAAATAGATTCTAATCTAACTATGCACTCTCATATCTAATTAAGATCATGTTTTGGATAACCTGAAGTTGTGTCATGCACTATCTAATTACCTCTCTCAAATACTTCTTTTGTCTACAACTATTTTTGCTCATATCTACTACATCCACCTCTCACGTCTCCATATTGTCATACATATATTTGTCATGCTTTATTTGAAGATTTTCTATGTTATTTTTTATTGATATTGTCATGTAAAAAAAATCATTTATTATAATTAATATAATATTTGTTTAGACTATTAAATCAAATCTCAGATTTAATTATCATATGACAAACTGCAATAGGTTATAAACTACTAGAAAAATATTCTCAATCTTGTAATATTATTATCTCAAGGAAAGCTTATTATAAATTTAACCCAAAATATCTAAAAACTAATTGAATTTTAAAAGTAAAATAAAATTTAAAAAATATCACGTGAACAAAAGAAATATATGTGACGAGTATGTGTATCTCACTCAATTACGATAAAATCATGTATAAATAAAGACTATCAAATAAGTAAATTTAAATAAATTATTAGATCTATTAATAGTTTAGAGTTGAGAAAATATTGAATAAAATTCACAAATTAAAGAGGTTTTTATGTATTTTGTCAAACATACAATGTTCTGATGAGGATTGAAATTTAGTTAATTTCATTTTTAATTTATTAAATTAATTTAATCTAATTGATAAAATAAATAAATGCACAATCACCATATAAAATGAAGTCACATTGTCAACAAAAAATTATAATACTTTAAGACATTTCCTAATAAAAATTGAGTTGTCTCCAAATGACCCCACCCCAGCCAACCATATATATGTATATATATTTATTTTTTATTTTTGTTCCTCTCTCTGGGATGTTGAACAAAAAATAACAAAATGGCGGGACAAGGCAGACAACAACAGAGTTCTATTATCAATTCAATTTCCCAAAAGAATTTTTCTGAAGCAGTATCTGACATTTATAACTCAACAAACGTGCAGTCACCTCCATCTTCAACTTCATCTAGCAAACCTCAACCTAGGCAACAATTGAGGTTTTGTGATGTGAAAACACTAGTCAGATTCATGGGTCGTCTTACTGAAGAGGAGTAAAGAATCATTTTTCTNAACGTGCAGTCACCTCCATCTTCAACTTCATCTAGCAAACCTCAACCTAGGCAACAATTGAGGTTTTGTGATGTGAAAACACTAGTCAGATTCATGGATCGTCTTACTGAAGAGGAGTAAAGAATCATTTTTCTCCCTTTAAATAATAATTAATGTAAAAGGTTTATTATTTAATTTCAGCATGCACTTGTTGCTCGATCTTTTAATTCTTTCATCACTTAGATGATTTATGTTTTGTTTTTCCATTTTTGTTTGACCTTTATATTGGTATGTTATACAGTTGAATTCATGAGTTACGACGCTACAAAAGAAGGTAAAGAAACAAGGGGCCGGAAAGGTCACCCTAATTTATATTTTTGCTCCCATACCCCTTCTCTAACTTATTTTTAGGTTTTATTTGATTCAAAATCAACATTTTCTATATTTATATTAGTTTTATATTTTATATGAGATAAGTGATATTATAAGATTTTGAAAAAATATATATTAATTTTAACTAGATCTCGAGAGGTTAGATTTGATCTCTAGAGGTTGTGATAAGAGAAAAAGTTGAATAAGAACATAAATATTGAAGTACTAAAAGGTATTGAAAAATTTTACCAAACACACCGTTTGAACGATAATTAAATTTATTTAATTAGTATAATAGTGAAATCATATATATAAAAATTCGAATATCATTGAAGAATTACGGCTTATGAATCGTACCTTGCTATAAAGTTATTTAAAAATTATTCATAGAAAATATCTTTATAAAAATCTTCACTAGAACTTTATAGGAATATACAGAGGGAGAAATTTAATCTATTGTTTTTGCTACATTTCAAGCACATGGGTTTTCTCTCCTTATTCCACAAATAAAAGATCACGGTTCAACAGAAGTTCAAATTATCGTATTCTTTTCGTTCTTTAATACAAATTAAATTACAAATATATATTTATTTACTATTTATATAAATTTAAATTAATCCACATGAATGATTTGAATCTAATTTCTTCAGATATATACTATTCAATATAAGAGAAGAATGTGACATCGGGAAAAAAATAAAATGAAACGTTAAAGAATTATTGCCGAAATCTCCATTTTTCGGTAAAAACACTACCAATATTAATATGTATATTCCATTAATATGGTATTTATGTAGTGACTATCTGTTTCAACATAGTACTTTTTATTTTGGGGGAAATCTATAAAATATATTTTTTTTAAATATCATTGTTTTGGCCAAATAACTAATTATCTTTTGACTGAAAAGGAAAGTTCAAGCAAAATTTATTATAAACTTGACCCCGAAAAAATCTAAAAAGTTATTGGATTTTAAAAAGTGAAATAAAATTTAAAAAATATCACATGAAGAAAAAATATATATGTGACGGGTATGTGTATCTCACTCAATTGCGATAAAATCATGTATAAATAAAGACTATCAAATAAGCAAATTTAAATAAATAATTATATTAATTACTCCTAATAGTTTAGAGTTTAGAAAAAATTAAATAAAATTCACAAATTAAAGAGGTCTTTATGTATTTTGTCAAACATACAATGTTTTGATGAGGATTGAAATTTAGTCAATTTCATTTATGATTTTTTTAAACTTAGTTTATCCTAATTGATGAAATAAATAAATGTACAATGACAAAAAAAATGAAGTAAAATTGTCAACAAAATTTTATAATACTTTAAAGCACCCCCTAATAAAAATTGAGTTGTCTCCCCCCACCCCACCCCAACCCTACCTCATAAATTTTTTCCTATATATATTCTTCCTCTACCAAGAATGAAGAACAAAAAATAACAAAATGGAGGGACAAGGCGGACAACAACAAGGTTCTACTATCAATTCAATTCCCCAAAAGAGTTATTCTGAAGTAGTATCTGGCATGGATAACTCAACAAACGTGCAGTCGCAGCCTCCATCTTCAGCTTCATCTAGCAGACTCCTTCCAAGGCAACAATTGAGGTTTCGTGATGTGAAGACACTAGCCAGACTCATGGGTCGTCTTACTGAAGAGGAGAAAAGAATCATTTTGCTCCTTTATAATAATAATAAGAATAATTAATGTAAAAGGATTATTATTTAATTTCAGCATGCACTTGTTGCTCGATCTTTTAATTCCTTCATCACTTAGATGATTTATGTTTTGTTTTTCCATTTCTATTAGATCTTTATATTAATATGTTTTACAATTGAGTTCATGATCTACGGTGATACAAAAGAAGATAAAGAGACAAGGGGGCGGAGAGGTCGCCCTAATTTATTTATTTTGCTTAAAGCCGTCAAAATGGGTTTATCCTATGGGGCCGGCCTAACCCTACCTATTATTGGGTAGGGTTGGGATATGATATTTCAAGCCCATTTAAAACTAAGGCTTATAAGTCTTTGGCGCTTGAGGCTTGATCAGGGTAAGGGCGGGGTAAGCCCATGAGCCAGAACTATTTATTAAAGGGTAACTTACAATAACATCACTAGTATATGAACTAATTACCTAAATGCACGCTATGTTATAATATACGAATCTTATTAGATTTTGGTATGTCCAGATACATGTATCTCAAGATACATGTACTCAAAATTAGATTAATTATTTGTTCTAGGTTCACTCTATCCATTTGAATTCGTACGTATCTAGGATACTTAGACAAATCCTGGGCCATTGCCTCCCTCTCATCTCATTCGTCACTCTCATATATCTAAATTACATATCTGAGATGCATCACACCAGATACATGTATCTCACGTATCAAGTATCCTAGATACATGTTAATCACACCAGTCTTTTTGCTAATGTTATTGAAACAACACCATAGTTTGTCATATTTGATTTGAAAATCTTCTCATTCCTTGATTTAATAGAATTCTAAGTTTGAAACGAAAAAAAGAAGGGTCAGCCCGCCCCAGCCTCCAACCTTTCTAGGGATGGGTTGAGTTGAGCATTTTCAAACCCTTTTAAATAAAGGGTTAGCCTGCCCTAGCCCTTCAAATTTCTTGACCCGTGAGACTTGGGCAAGGTGGGCTGGGCCGGCCCTTCTTGATAACTCTAAATTTTTGCTCATATATTCCTTCTCTAACTTTTTTTAGGTTTTATTTGATTCAAAATTATATTTATACTAATTTTATATTTTACATGAAATAAGTGATACTATAAGATTTTGAAAATGATACAATTTTAGGTAATATCTCACACAAAATTCAAGATATATAAACTTAATTTCAAATTAATACTGGAATAATCTGCCTAATTTCTTGTACCAAAATACTCATTAAAGGTTTCTTTTTACACCTTATTCTAATGAATTGTCATTCTATTTATTAATTTAAATAAATTTTCACCTATAATTATATATATATATAGAGAGAGAGAGTTCAAGTAACGTGTGATTAGCTTTTTAACCTCTACAACATCTTTGGTCCTATTTATGAGTTCGAATAAATATATACTGAGAAGAAAATTTGAAATGTCGATATTATTGGGATGATAAATTACAAAATCTAATACTTCAACGACATATATTTTTCAAATTTAGAATTTCTATGACTTCTAATTAATTTTGTACGCTTAATTCTTCTTTCATGGCCTTATATCATTCCGACTAAGAAATAAAAAAGAATCGCAGCTAAATTACTAATTAATATAAATGATATATGTATTTGCTTCTTAAGATCATATTTAGAAATGCTGTTAAACAAAATGTATTTCGTTATTTTTTATATTCTCTTTTAAAAGAAGTAGTTGACATTTGTTTGTTTCATGATTTTTTTTTTCTTGATATTTTGTACTCAATAGTGTTTTTGTCAGTGGATTAATCATTATTTTCTGTTTTATGGTTGATTTTTTTTTTTTTGACATTTACGGACTTAAAAGAAGTAAAATAAGCAATCAAATAAAATTGGTCAATAGCTCCTCCTCCTCAAGTTATCTATTTGATAATCTTCTTTCGTTTTTTAACTAGTTTACGTGCGATGCACGTGTGTGTCACGTCAATATAAAATATTGGTAATAATAATAAAATAGATTCTAATTTAGCTACGTACTCTCATATCTAAGATCATGTCCTATCTAATTACCTCTCTCAAGTACTTCTTCTGTCTACATTTTTTCTTTATCATATCTACTATATCCAACCTCTCACGTCTCTTTATTGTCATACATATATTTGTCATGCTTTATTTGAAGATTTTCTATGTTATTTTTATGATCATGTAAAAAATATCATATATTATAATTAATATAACATTTGTTTAGACTATCAAATCAAAACTCAGATTTAATTATCATATGATAAACTGCAACAGGGTTATAAACTATCGGATGTGTATCTCACTCAATTGCGATAAAATCATGTATAAATAAAGACTACCAAATAAGCAAATTTAAATAAATAGTTATATTCTCTTATTATATAAGAGGGAGTTTATGATGGGACATTGTAATGTCCAATCATAAACTCCCTATATAATATATAATATATAATATATAATATAATAAATCATTTTTTTTACTATATAATATATATTTATTTTTCTACTATAAGGGAGTTTATATAATATATAATAATATAATATAATAAATCATTTACAAATGACTTAAACTATTTCATATTTAAAGGATATATAATAAAATATGTTCACTCTCAAAATTCTATTCGGGTCACATATATTGGGACAGAAAAAATAACATATATCATTTTAAAATTATCAAAAAAGTATTATAAATAATAATAATTAACAACTTAAAATATCTTAAAGACATTTTAAAAGGGTTAATTTTGTAATTGTAATTCTACTATTATATAAGAGGGAGTTTATGATGGGACATTCTATGTGTCCCATCATTCTATGTGTCCCATCATAAACTCCCTATATAATATATAATTTAATAAATCATTTTTTCTACTATATAATATATATTTATTTTTCTACTATATAATAAAAGGGAGTTTATATAATATATAATATCATAATAAAACCCCTTTTATTATATAGTAGAAATAAATATAATATATATATATATATATATATAATATAATATATAACAATATAATATAATAAATCATTTACAAATGACTTAAAACATTTAATATTTAAAAGATATATAATAAAATAGGTTGACTCTCAAAATTTTATCCGGGTCACATATATTGGGACAGAAAAAATAACATTTATCATTTCAAAATTACCAAAAAAGTATTATAAATAATAATAATTAACAACTTAAAATATCTGAAAGACATTTTAAAAGAGTTAATTTTATAATTTTATCCATATCACATAAATTAGGACAAAGTGACCAGTAATGTTGGTTATTTGAAAGTTACATCAAAATATTATAAATCACAATAATTAATAACTTAAAACATTTTTTTAAAAAAAATTAAAATTTGGCTGACTCTCCAAATTTTATTTGTGTGACATAAATTGAGACAACAAAAATAACATATATTGGGTCCATTTTAATTTATTTGTCTTATTTTTTTTGGGTTTTTTATATTTAAAAAATGCGTAAAAATATTATAAATCATGGTAATTGACAACATAAAATATGTTTTGAAAAAAAAAACAAAAAATTCCACTCATTCTTTAAGTGAATCTATCGTAAAAATACTATAAATCATGATAATT
Source organism: Solanum stenotomum (assembly GCF_019186545.1). NCBI lineage: Eukaryota > Viridiplantae > Streptophyta > Magnoliopsida > Solanales > Solanaceae > Solanum > Solanum stenotomum. Next base: position 5,428,283 of record NC_064290.1, on the reverse strand, counting down.
GACAACATAAAATATTTCAAAAATTTTATATGTGGATAGTCTTATTGTGCCTTGAATAACGTCAAATAAAGTACAAGTTTTGTGATAAAAAAACTTATTCCTTTATCCACGCAAACAATCGCTTCAAAATCTCCGTTATTAGCTCCAAAACATACCATTTATATTATTGGGCCCGTGCCCGTGCACAGCACGGGCAACATTACCTAGTCTATTAATAGTTTTGAGTTTAGAAAAAAATTGAATAAAATTCATAAATTATAGAGGTCATTGTGTATTTTGTTAAACATACAATGTTCTGATGAGGATTGAAATTTAGTCAATTTCATTTATGATTTATTAACTTAATTTATCCTAATTGATAAAATAAATAAATGCACAATGACAAAAATAAATGAAGTAAATTGTCAACAAAAATTTATAATACTTTAAGACATTCCCTTATAAAAATTGAGTTGTCTCCAAATAACCCCACCCCAGCCCCAACCCCACCTCGTAAAAATTTTCCTATATATATTTTTCCTCTCCCTAGAATGAAGAACAAAAAATAACAAAATGGAGGGACAAGGCGGACAACAGCAGAATTTTACTATCGATTCAATTCTCTAAAATATTTTTTTTCAAACGATATCTGGGATCGATAACTCAATAAACGTGCAGTCGCAGCCTCCATCTTCAGCTTCATCTAGCAAACTCTTCAAGGCAACAATTGAGGTTTCATGATGTGAAGACATTAGCCAAACTTATGGATCCTCTTACTGAAGAGGAAAAAAGAGTCATTTTTCTCCATTTTAATAATAATTAATGTAAAAGATTTATTGTTTAATTTCAGCATTTACTTGTTGCTTGATTTTCAATTCCTTCATCACTTAGATGATTTATGTTTTGTTTTTCCATTTCTGTTTGATCTTTAAATTGATATGATTTACAATTGAATTCATGAGTTACGGCGATATAAAAGAAGATAAAGAGACAAGGAGGCAGAGAGGTCGCCCTAATTTATTTATTTTGCTTCTATACCCCTTCTCTAACTTTTTAAAGATTTTATTTGATTCAAAATTATATTTGTATTAATTTTATATTTTATATGAGATAAGTAATACTATAAGATTTAGAAATAAAATTATACTAATTTTAGGTAATACCTCACACAAAATTTAAGATATATAAAATTAATTTCAAAATTAATAGAAATATTATTTTACTACAGAAAAAAATAAGCAAGAGAGCACAACTATAATGATCCAAAAAAGATTTATAAGTAGCACCAATGATTAAAACTATCAACATTGAAAACTCTAATGATAATTCTGAAAATATATATGTATGTATGGCTAGAGCATATGATTGTTTGGTGATATTTGTATAGTTATAATTTTTTGAGATTGTTATCGATTATTAGTACTAATAAAAATTATATATGTATTTGCTTCTTAAGATCATATTTAGAAGTGTTAAACAAAATGTATCTCCTTATTTTTCATATCCTCTTTTAAAAGAAGTAGTACACATTTGTTTGTTTCATGATTTTATTTTATTTTTTGACATTTTGTGATCAATGGTGTTTTGGTAAGTGTATTAATCATTATTTACTTTATGGTTAATTGTTTTTGACATTTACGGACTTAAAAAGAAGTAAAATAAGCAATCAAATAAAATTAATCAATAACTCCTCCTCCTCAAATTATCTATTTGATAATCTTCTTTTATTTTTCAACTGGTTTAGACTACGTGCGATGCACGTGTGTGTCACGTCAATACAAAACATTGCCAACAATAATAAAATAGATTCTAATCTAACTACACGCTCTCATATTTAAGATCATGTTCTGGATAACCGAAAGTTGTGTCGTGTCCTATCTAATTACCTCTCTCAAATACTTCTTCTGTCTACATCTATTTTTTCTCATATCTACCACATCCAACCTCTCACGTCTCCTTATTGTCATACATATATTTGTCATGCTTTATTTGAAGATTTTCTATGTTATTTTTTATTGATATGATCATGTAAAAATGTCATATATTATAATTCATATAACATTTGTTTAGACTATCGAATCAAATCTCAGATTTAATTATCATATGACAAACTGCAACAGGATTAAAACTACCAAAAAAGCATTCTCAATCTTGTAATATTAATATCTCAAGAAAATTTTATTATAAATTTGACCCAAAATATCTATAATGTGATTGAATTTTAAAAAGTAAAATAAAATACAAAAAATATCACATGAACAAAAAAAAATATGACGAGGATGTGTATCTCACTCAATTGTGATAAAATCATGTATAAATAAAGACTATTAAATAATTAAATTTAAATAAATAATTATATCTATTAATAGTTTAGAGTTTAGAAAAGATTGAATAAAATTCACAAATTAAGGAGGTCTTTATGTATTATGTCAAACATACAATGTTCCGATGAGGATTGAAATTTAGTCAATTTTATTTTTGGTTTATTAACTTAATTTATCCTAATTGATAAAATAAATAAATGCACAATGACAAAAAAAGATCAGTAAAATTATCAACAAAATTTTATAATACTTTAAAACATTTCCTAATAAAAATTGAGTTGTCTCCAAATGACCAAAGCCCAGCCCCAACCCCACCTCATAAAAATTTTCCAAAAAAAATTCTTTCTCTCCCTAGAATGAAGAACAGAAAATAACAAAATGGAGGGACAAGACGGACAATAACAGATTCAACAATCAATTTAATTTTCCAAAAGAGTTTTTCTGAAGCAGTATCTGGCATCGATAGCTCAACAAACGTGCAATCGCAACCTTCATCTTCAGCTTCATCTAGCAGACTCCCTCCAAGGCAACAATTGAGGTTTCGTGATGTGAAGACACTAATCAGACTTATGGGTCGTCTTACTGAAGAGGAGAAAAGAGTCATTTTGCTCCTTTTTAATAGTAATTAATGTTAAAGGTTTATTATTTAATTTCAGCATGCACTTGTTGTTGGATCTTTTAATTCCTTCACTACTTCGATGATTTATGTTTTATTTTTCTATTTATGTTTGATCTTTATATTGATATGTTTTACAATTGAATTCATGAGTTACGTTACAACGCTACAAAAGAAGATAAAGAGACAAGGGGGCGGAGAGGTCACCCTAATTTATTTATTTTGCTCCTATACCCCTTCTCTAACTTTTTTTAGGTTTTATTTGATTCAAAATCAAGATTTTTTATATTTATTTAATTTAATATTTTATATGAGATAAATGATACTGTAATATTTTGAAATAAAAATATACTATGTTAGGTAATACCTCACACAAAATTCAAGATATATAAATTTAATTTTAAAATTGATACTGAAATAATTCGCCTAATTTCTTATACCAAAATATTCATTAAAGATTTTATTTTTACACCTTACTCTAATGATTGTCATTCTATTTATTAATTTAAATAATTTATTTTATTTTTACGCCTTACTCTAATGATTGTCATTCTATTTATTAATTTAAATAATTTTTCACCATTAATTATATATATAATTATAGCGTTCAAGTAACGTGTAGTTAGCTTTTTAACCTCTTGTACCAGCAACATGTTTGATCCTATTTTAGAGTCCAAATATATATATACTTAGAAGAAAATTTGAAATGTCAATATTATCGAGATGATAAATTACAAAATCTAATCTTCAAAGGTAGATATTTTTCTAAATTTAGAATTTATGCGACTTCTAATTAATTTTTAATTCTTCTTTAATGTCTTTATATCATTCCCATTAAGAAATAAAAAAGGAATCGTAGCTAAATTAATATTTAATAGAAATATTATTTTACTACAAAAAAAAAAAAGATGCAAGAGAGCACAATTATAATGATCCAAAAAAATTATGTATGTATGGCTAGAGCATATGATAGTATTGTTTCTTGGTTATATTTGTATAGTTATAAATGATATATGTCTTTGCTTCTTAAGATCATATTCTCTTTTAAATGAAGTTTGTTTCATGATTTTATTTTATTTTTTGACAGTTTGTACTCAATGGTGTTTTGGTAAGTATATTAATCATTATATACTGTTTTATGGCTAATTTTTTTACATTTACGAACTTAAAAAGAAGTAAAATAAGCAATCAAATAAAATTAATCAGTAACTCCTCCTCCTCAAGTTATCCATTTGATAATTTTCTTTTATTTTAAAACTAGTTTAGAGTACGTGCGATGCACGTGTGTGTCATGTCAATATAAAATATTGCCAACAGTAATAAAATAGATTCTAATCTAACTACACACTCTCATATTTAAGATCATGTTTTGGGTAATCTGAAGTTGCGTCATGTCCTATATAATTACCGCTCTCACATACTTCTTCTGTCTACATCTATTTTTTCTCATATCTCGATCTACTACATCCAACCTCTCACGTCTCTTTATTGCCATACATATATTTTTCATGCTTTATTTGAAGATTTTTTATGTTATCTTTTATTGATATGATCATGTAAAAAAATGTCATATATTAAAGTTAAAATATAACATTTGTTTAGACTATCGAATCAAATCTCAGATTTAATTATCATATGACAAACTGCAACAGGGTTATAAACTACAGGATGTGTATCTCACTCAATTGCGATAAAATTATGTATAAATAAAGACTATCAAATAAGCAAATTTAAATAAATAATTATAGCTATTAATAGTTTAGAGTTTAGAAAAAAATTTGAATAAAATTCACAAATTATAAAAGTCTTTGTGTATTTTGTTAAACATGCAATGTTCTGATGAGGATTGAAATTTAGTCAATTTCATTTATGATTTATTAACTTAATTTATCCTAATTGATGAAATAAATAAATGCACAATGACAAAAGTAAATGAAGTAAAATTAACAACAAAATTTTATAATACTTTAAGACATCCCCTAATAAAAATTGAGTTGTCTCCAAATAACCCCACCCAGCCCCAACCCCACCTCATAAAATTTTTCCTATATATATATTCTTCCTCTCCCAAGGATGAAAAAAAAATAACAAAATGGAGGAACAAGGCGGACAACAACAGGGTTTTACTATTGATTCAATTTCTCAAAATATTTTTTCTGAAGCGGTATCTGGCATCGATAACTCAACAAACGTGCAATTCCCCAAAATAATTTGTCTGAAGCGATATCTGGCATCGATAACTCAACAAATGTGCAGTCGCAGCCTTCATCTTCAGCTTCATCTAGCAGACTCCCTCCAAGGCAACAATTGAGGTTTCGTGAAGACACTAGCTAGACTCATGGGTCGCCAACTGAATAGGAAAAAAGAGTCATTTTGCTCCTTGTTAATAATAATTAATGTAAAAGGCTTATTATTTAATTTCAGCATACACTTGTTGCTTGATTTTTAATTCCTTCATCACTTAGATGATTTATGTTTTTTTTTTCATTTCCGTTTCATCTTTATATTGATGTGTTTTACAATTGAATTCATGAGTTACGACGATACAAAAGAAGATAACGAGATAAGGGGGCGGAGAGATCCCCCTAATTTATTTATTTTCCTCCTATACCCCTTCTCTAACTTTTATTAGGTTTTATTTGATTCAAAATTATATTTATATTAATTTTATATTTTATATGAGATAAGTGATACTATAAGATTTTGAAATAAAATTATACTAATTTTAGGTAATACTTCACACAAAATTCAAGATGTATAAATTTAATTTCAAAATTAATACCGGAATAATTTGCCTAATTTTTTGTACCAAAATATTCATTAAAGATTTTATTTTTACACCTTACTCTAATGAATTGTCATTCTATTTATTAATTTAAATAATTTTTCACCATTAATTATATATATAATTATAGCCTTCGAGTAACGTGCGTAGTTAGCTTTTTAACATCTTATACCAACAACATATTTGGTCCTATTTATGAGTTCAAATCAATAAAAAAAATTAAAATGTCAATATTATCGAGATGATAAATTACAAAATCTAATACTTCAAAAGCAAATCTTTTTCAAATTTTGGGATTTATGTGAATTCTAATTAATTTTGTCCGTTTAATTCTTCTTTCATGGCCTTATATCTTTCCGACTAAGTAATAAAAAAGAATCGCAACTAGTTTAATCATTAATAGAACTATTATTGTACTATAGAAAAAGAAAAAAAAAACAAGAGAGCACAATTATGATGATCCAAAAAGAACCTATAAGGCCTTATATTCTCTTTTAAAAGAAATAGTTGACATTTGTTTGTTTCATGATTTTTTTTTCTTGATATTTCGTACTCAATTTTTTATGATTGATATCGATTATTAGTACTAATAAAAATAATATATGTCTTTGATTCTTAAGATCATATCCAGAAGTGTTGTTAAACAAAATGCATCTCCTTATTTTTTTATGTTCTCTTTTATAAGAAGTAGCAAACATCTGTTTATTTCATGATTTATTTTTATTTTCTTGATATTTTGTATTCAATGGTGTTTTGATAATTGTATTAATCATAATTTATTGTTTTATGGTTCATTTTTTGACATTTAGGGACAACAATCAAATAAATTTAATCAATTACTCCTCCTCCACAAGTAGTTATCTATTTGATGATCTTCTTTTATTCTTTAACTAGTTTAGAGTACATGTGATGCACATGTATGTCACGTAAATAAAAAATATTGCAACAATAATAAAATAGATTATAATAGATGAAATAATATATTTTTTATAATGCATTAAACATCATAATAAAAATTGAATTGTCTCTGAATGACCTCACCCTACCTCATAAGTTTTCTCCCTTTATATATTTATATTCTTCCTCTTCCTGGAATAATGCACAGAGAACAACAAAATGGAGGCACAAGGCGAACAACAACTTGGTTCTATTGCCGATTCAATTTTTTAAAAGAGTTTTTTTGTAAAATTATCTGACATTGATAACTCAGCAAATGTGCAGTCGTAGCCTCCATCTTCAACTTCGTCTAGCAAGCTCCCTCCTAATCAATAATTGAGATTTCGTGATGTGAAGACACCAATCAGACTCATGGATCATCTTACCGAAGAGGAGAAAATAGTTATTTTGCGTTTTTTTAATAATTAATGTAAAAGGTTTATTAATTAATTTTAACATGCATTTGCTGCTTGATCTTTTTAATTCCTTAATCAATTTGATGATTTATGTTTTTTCTCCTTTTCAATTTGATCTTTATATTGCTATGTTTTACAATCGAATTCATGAGTTGCGGTGATAAGAAAGGAGGTCTTTCAGGAAGCGGGCGGGGGGAGGTGTGACACTAATTTTTTTTTTTTCCTCATATGCCCCTTTTCTAACTTTTTGATTTTTTTGAACTGGAAAGAGAAGTAAAACAAATAATCAAATAAAATTAATAATTTTTCTTCCACAAGTTATCTAATTGATAATCTTCTTTTATTTTTTTAATTAGGTTAGAACATGTGCGACGCACGTGTGTCACACTAATATAAAATATTACAAATAATAACAAAATAGTTTATAATAAATGTAGTAATATATTTATTTAAATGAAATTACAAGATATGCAATAATAATTTTATTTAAATGAAAAATATGTGTTTTTCTAATTTTTGTATACGTGTGTTATTACACGTGTATGTCGTGTCAACTAATTAACACTTATACATAGGCCCTTTTCTAACTTTTTGACATTTTTGGACTGAAAAGAAAAGTAAAACAAACAATCAAGTAAAATTAATAATTCTTCTTCCTCAAGCTATTTAATTGATAATTTTTTTTTATTTTTTTAACGGAAAAGGGTTAAAATTGCCTCCGAACTATATGAAATAGACCATTTATATCCTTCGTTACAATTTGGGATAAAAAAATGCCTCTGTTGTTATCCTAAGAGACCACAAATACCCTCAAGAGTTAACATCCCAAATTTTGTTGACGTGGCAAGCCACGTGGGACTAATCCTTCCACCTAAGCGTTGCCAACTAGGATTCACTACAAAAGAACTAGACCTTTAGCGGCAACAACAGTCGCCACAAAAGTCCAGAAAATCGTCACTAAAAGTTTTTAACATTAAATTCTAATTTTGTGTTTTTTTCTTCATTGTTTTTAAAAAACCAAATATGATATCGATTAAGTAGGAGTTTGAAGACACTATATGTTTTATTTTTATGTCATATGTAAATGTATAAAATGTACAATGATGTATTATACACACACACACACACATATATATATAATAGGAGATTTGAATAGAGAAGTAATTTTGATTATTTTTCGTAATAATATTGGATGTTTTTAATATGGATATTGCAAGTTATTTATTTTAGAAAATTAGGTCGCAATCGAAAATTAATTATCATATTTTTTTGTTGAAAAAATAGGTTTTACTAGCGAATGGTTGTTGGAGCCTTAGTCGCCACTAAAAATCACTCATAACCTTTAGTGGCTATATTTTGGGATTTTGTGGCGACTTTGTCGCCACGAAAAGTCAAGTTCTTTTGTACTGAATTTTAGTTGGCAATGCTTAGATGGAGGGATTAGTCCCATGTGGCTTGCCACATCACTAAAAATTTGGGGTGTTAACTCTTGAGGGTATTTGTGGTCTCCTGGGATAATTGCGGGGGTATTTTTGATCCCAAAATGTAATGCAGGGTATAAATAGTCTATTTCGCATAGTTCAGGGGCAATTTTGACCCTTTTCCATTTTTTTAATTAGGTTAGAACATGTGTGATGCACGTGTGTGTCACACCAATATAAAATATTACAAATAATAACAAAATAGATTATAATAAATGTAGTAATATATTTATTTAAATGAAATTACAAGATATGCAATAATAATTTTATTTAAATAAAAAATATGCGTTTTTCTAATTTTTGTATACCTGTGTTATTCACGAGTATGTTGTGTCAACTAATTAACACTCATACATACAAAAATAGTAGATTATCTTAAAATAGTAATTGACGATAAAAAATGAGAAAATTCATGTACATGGTTAAATCCACAAAAAAGTGAGTCAAAACTGAGCTATCTATTAACCTTCTAATTCAATCCTTGATCTACATAACCTTCTATCTATAATCATATTCTTAGTACCTAAAGTAGCGCCACAACCAATTTAATTACCTCTCTCAAATACTTTTTTATCTACGTTTATTTTCTTCTCATATCCATTACATCTGACCTCTCACATCTCCTTATTGTTCTATAATTTGTAGGAATAATTTCTTAAAATATATTTAAAAATTAAATAAATCAAAATAAAAGTCATTATATATATCTGAAGCTTGTCAAGATCATAATTTCAATTAAAATATCATAACTAAATTTTTAATAATAATAATTATTATTATTATTATATAATATAAAAATTAATTAAAAAGTAAAATAGTAATAATTAGAAAACATAACCTACCACATAATAATGGTGGTCGGTCATATTTATTTTTTTAAAGGTCGGTCAATAGGTTTATCCTAATCTTAACCTATGTCTTTCTTTGTTTTTTAATTTCATATTACTTGGTCATTAATGATTTGACACGCTTGTGAGAAATCTTTAATAATTAAAAATGTATTTTATTAATAATACTTAAATTTAATTATTATTATTTTATATAATTATTTGTTTTATGAATACATGATAGATAAAATTATCTCATCAGATGTATAAATAACTTATTCCACCAACATGTGTTGTGTTGCACTGGTGGGAGTGTTTCACCCTTAATCAGAGTTTTCGGGTTCAAGCCCGAGAGAAAACTCTGATCCGGTAACTTTACATTGTCAAGGATATGATTCTAGTTAGGAATAAATAAAGTTAATAAAATATTATTTTTAATATAAATAAAAAAAATATAAGTATTAATTACCTTAATTATTAATCATATATAAAGTTATAGTCAAATTAGAATTCTGTTTACAAATCTACAATACGACGAATCCTCGTGTTTAGCAGTAAAGCTAAAGCAAAGTACACTATTCTCGATAAATCTCTTATCTTCTCTACCAAGAAAACTTTATCAATACGTTATACCTGTTCAAAATCTTGATTTTCTATAATTATTTATCTTGGTTTTGATAATCGAAGCGAAACCCTAGATTTTGGATCATTGAAAAATGGCATCTGGATCATCTGGTAGGTCAAACAATGGGGGTTCTAAGGGTTTTGATTTTGCATCTGATGATATACTTTGTTCTTATGAAGATTATGCTAATCAAGATCCATCGAATGGAACACACTCTGATCCTGTAACCGCTGCCAATTCTGCTAAGGTAATCACTATTATTTTTGATAAGCTAGTTGACCTTTAGGGTTTTGAGATTTTCGGGGAGATTTGGGAAATTTGTTGTTTGATTGTGGTAATAGTTACTGAATTTGAAATCTGGTAAAGATTTTTTGTGTTTTTTTATAACCCCACAAAAAAAAATGTAATCTTTTGGCTGGTATGTAAACGATGTAGTTCGTTCTTTTGTTGTTAGGATTGCTTGACAAATCGTATTTTTGGGGAGTACAGCTGAGGTATGTAAACATTGTAGCTCGTTCTTTTGTTGTTAGGATTGCTTGAGAAATCGTATTTTGGGGAAGTACAACTGAGGGGAGAGATGGGGAGAAACAAATTTACAGGAAATAGGAAAAACAATGAAACGCCTGCTGATTTAAAGAGTACGGGATGGAAGAGTGTTTTTGTATAATTGTTTATATGATTATTCACTCTACCCTCCNTTGCTGAATATGGAATCTGGTAAAGATTTTTTGTGTTTTTTTATAACCCCACAAAAAAAATGTAATCTTTTGGCTGGTATGTAAACGATGTAGGTCGTTCTTTTGTTGTTAGGATTGCTTGACAAATCGTATTTTTGGGGAGTACAGCTGAGGTATGTAAACATTGTAGCTCGTTCTTTTGCTGTTAGGATTGCTTGAGAAATCGTATTTTGGGGGAGTACAGCAGAGGGGAGAGATGGGGAAAAACAGGAAATAGGAAAAACAATGAAACGCCTGCTGATTTAAAGAGAAGGGGATGGAAGAGTGTTTTTGTATAATTGTTTATATGATTATTAATTTGATATGAGAGAACATTGGTGGTTCTTTCCCTAAATTCAGTGGTTTATGGACAGATGTTTTTGGCATCATTGTTGATGGTGCTTGCCACGCTGTGGCTTATGTGCATTTGTTGAAGAAAGAGTTTGATTTCCATTTCTGATATGAACTCTGACTGCTTTGACTTTCATGCTTGCATTTTCATCTTGTTCTTTTATAGTAATTGTCATCTTTGAGATATTGGACTTCAACGGGAGCTAAGGTCTGATGGTGAATTTTTTCTCCCTGGATTGGAGTCTAGGTTTTATCTGGCACAGTGAAAATAACCATGAAATAGTTGCACTTATGGGCCATATTTGGATCATTTTGCATTGCCATAGAGATTAAGTTAGTTCTACTCCACCAACCACCGTAATGGTTATGTAGTCTTTGTAATATAGTTACTAAGATCCATGCTATTATATGCATCTTGCTTAACCAATTCGTTTTCTTCATTTAGTTGGTAAGGTGTAAAAGTTTACACTCAATGTATTCTCAAAAAAGTTTACACTCAAATGTATACTCAAAAAAGTTCACACTCAATGTAACTCACTTATAAATATATAGAAGCAGTCGCTTTCTTAGAATTAACTCAATTTTGCTCTTGTTTTGAGTAGGAGTTCCACAAAAGCAGAATGACAAGGTCATCAATGTTTCCTGCTCCAGCATATAGTCCTCCAGAAGAATCTTCCTTCAACCAAGACATGATATGTACTATTGAGAAGACCATGAAAAAATATACGGACAATCTCATGCGCTTCCTAGAGGGAATCAGTTCACGCTTGTCGCAGTTGGAATTATACTGTTACAATCTTGATAAGTCTATTGGAGAAATGCGCTCTGATTTAGTTCGGGATCATGGTGAGGCAGATTCAAAACTGAAGGCTCTAGAGAAGCATGTCCAAGAGGTTAGTTACCTGTTTTCTGTGGGACTAAAGTTAAGACACTTAAAAATTACTGCTCCCGTGTGTCTTGAACTAGTTTCAAGACCTTTCACTCATAATAGGCAGCATGTAAGTTAGTGTAACTGAGAGACACATTGGGAAATGTGCTTGGTTCTTTACTTGCAATTAGCAGTTTATGAATGAAGAATTATCTTGAACCAGTAGTTGCTGGAGAAGTTTGTGTGGTGCAGAGCTGTTTTTAGCTTTAACATGTGACCACCTTAGAGAATTTTCTAAATTAGACATCTTCTCCATTAGTTAAAAATGGAGTGTTGACTAATTGACTTGTATGGTTTGCTTCCCTATTCCTCTGCAGGTGCCTTTCATTTTGTTTGTACTTGAAGCTTTAGATGCACTTTCTGATATATACTAATAACTCTGACTTTTGCTTTTGTTGGTTCTAAGGCATATGAATGGTTTCGTTCTTAACCACTGGCAATTTTCAAGTTGCTCTTTGGTGTTCAGCGGTTTTTCCATCACATCATGTCAACTTAAATAGCTCTTGATTTCAATAAAGAAACTTAAATAGCTATTGACTAAACTGTTCTTCCTGCAGGTTCACAGATCTGTACAAATTCTAAGAGATAAACAAGAACTTGCCGAAACTCAAAAGGAGCTGGCCAAGCTTCAGCTTGCACAGAAAGGATCAACTTCATCCAGCAATTCTCAGCAGAATGAGGAGAGAAGTGCTCAACACCTGTCTGATGACAAAAAAAGTGACGATTCACCTGAAGTGCATGGACAGCAACTGGCTCTTGCACTACCCCATCAAGTGGCACCCCAGGCTTCTCTTACTAACCGACCTGTGGAGCAGCCACAACAGCCACCTGTGCCTCCTCCACAATCAATTCCATCCCAAAGTATGGCACAGTCACAAGGCTACTATCTACCCCCTCCTCAGATGGCAAATCAACAAGCTCCAACTCAGTTGTCTCAAGGTCAATTTTTGTCGTCTGATCCGCAGTATCGAAATCCTCAAATGCAAGTAACACCACAGCCGGCACCACCTCAGGTGAACCAGACACTACAACTCCAATCAATGCCCCAATATCAGCAGCAGTGGGCACAGCAGGTACCCCAACAGGTTCAACAGTCGCAGATTCCAGCTATGCAACAGCAAGCTAGACCTACATCACCTGCTGTTTATCCCTCTTATCTGCATAGTCAACCAAATCCTACTCCTGAGACAATGCCCAATAGTATGCCAATGCAAGTGCCATTTTCTGGAGTATCTCAACCAGTTGCTAGCCGTCCCGAAGCAATGCCTTATGGCTATGATAGGTCTGGTAGGCCCCTTCAGCAACAGCCTGCAGCGCCGCATCTTAAGCCTTCATTTGGTGCACCAGGCGATGGGTATGCAGCTAGTGGAGCTCATCCAACACTCTCTCCAGGAAATGCATATGTGATGTATGATGGCGAAGGAACAAGGGCACATCCACCGCCCCAACCAAACTTCCAACAAAGTCGTTATCCTCCATCCAGCTTCCCTCCCCAAAATCAGCAGCCTACCCCCAGTCCAAATCTGATGGTTCGTCCAACTCAGCAGGTGCGCAACCATCCATACAATGAGTTGATTGAGAAACTAGTGAGCATGGGCTACCGGGGTGATCATGTTGTTAATGTGATCCAAAGGCTAGAGGAAAGTGGCCAGCCTGTTGATTTCAATGCCATCCTGGATAGTATGAATGGACATTCATCTGGTGGTTCTCAGAGAGGATGGTGAGGTTAAGTGATCGGGCCCCAATCTTTCTAGTAAACCTTTCATGAGTGGTCTGAGAAACTAAAGAGTAGTAGTACATGTCACTCAAAACACTATCTATTACTGAATAAGGAGTCATGTTAGTAGCGTGGAATCTGGTGTATATGAGATCTTTTGATGCGTTGTATATTTGTCAAGTCTTCTGAAGCTTTGTTATTTTACCTGCAAACTTCTGAAGCTCTCGTATTAGTTGTAACTTGTAAGGGGTTTACACTTCTGTTTGAAATTGAAAGTTCCTATGGATATCCTCTTACCCACTGTGTACTCTCTATATATCCGGTAAAAACATGTACTTGTGTTGTTGTATGTACTATGTATGTCGTGTATATGTCAATGTATGTCTACTGATACATTGGACATACAAATAACATAACCCTAACTAGGGTCCAAGAAAGGAACTACAATTTCGAACTCATAAGCTTCAAATTTACCAGTGTCTTTTCCTTGACATACAGTCAAAGCAGCGATGCTTGTGTCGTTGTGAAAGAAAGGGTTCCATTCTTTGCAGCTAAATTCATCTAGTAGGTTCAATTGTTATGTTTCTTTAAGAAATTTGTTATATGAAGTAATTTTAGTACAAATATGCTTCATAATGATCATTAGGCTTCCAAATTTGCATCTCTAGATAGAATTCTCTTTGGGGATTTGCCTTATATATTTGTATTAGCCCAAATAATAGTTGCATAATATAAGGTTTAGATCCAAATTGTTAGCCATAACTCTTAGATGTAAGTTTAGTTCTCTTGGTTATTGGAAGATTAGAATAATTGCTGGGAGTGAAACACTGAACACATGAAATTAGTACGTCAAAGTTTGTTACACACCTAAATCCAATCCCTGAAAATTTGAGTGGAAACAAACTTTGGATGAGTGAATTTAGGTATTGCAGTTTGACACTCTATTTCTCGATGGCTCTATCACTTTTGAGCATTTATGATTTATTAAATTATGCAAGAAATAAATATGATAACTAATATGAGATGGAGATAAATATAATTTTGGATGATAAAAAATAATCAATATTTTAAAATGGAGGAAGTTTATATCTTTCAACAAGTGGATGGATTAAATGTATATTAGACGTAAAATTCAACCAAAAGATTTTTCTAATTAGTTGGAAGTGTCAATAACGTAAGACGACGTTGGTTTGTTTTATTTGAAAGTTTTCAGATTAATGTCAACGTGGTAGCTTCAACAACTTATATCACCACAGTAGATAACGATGCTCCTTCATTTATTAAAAGGTTTTAATTTTGAGTTTGGGTATATATATAATAAATTTATTTGATAGAGAGCGTTTTCTTTGAATTAGTTTTATGTGACGTAAATGTAGATTAATCGTGCTTTAATACGGATATCGTACACTGAATAAAAAAAATAAATCAACGTGCACTTGTGATAGAACTATTTTATTATATCTATTATTGACTATTGAAACTTTCACCTCATTAGTGAGGATTTGATTTCTAGAAGAACTTTCTGAATTAATTTAATGAAAAGAATTGACGCAGCATTTGACTTTTGTAATCTCATTTCTGACGTGGCAATAATCAACCAATTCATATAGATAAGAGCATTTTAATGTGCAAATTAAGTGTGATAGCGCAATTTCGACTGTGACTTCATTGATTAGAACATTTGGAAAATATAATGTTCTTTAATGAACCAGGACTTAGGTCTTGTTTTTAATTTTTTTTTTTTCAAAAGAAAATAAATTGAATTGGTTGGAGTACTTCAAAATGTAATTTAATGTAATTTTGGTGGATGCAACTTATAATTAAATGGGAAATGCACCTCATTTAACTAGTTGGAAATGATCCCGGTGAACTTTTAATTATGGAAAAAAAAAGGTTAAGAAGTTAAAAGTTAAAACTTGTTAAACTTTGAAGTTTTGTCCGTAGGACAAGCAAAGTTAAAAATTCAAGATCATTTTTGTAAATCATCCCAGGACAAAGAAAGTATTACTCTCAAAAAATGTTGTTTATGATAAATATCAGTTAAAAAAATAATAAATGTGAAAAAATCAAGATAACAAATTATACAAGGCATGACAAAGAATACAGAAGGAAAAATAACTATGATAGAATAATATGATAAACGAATTACTAGGAACAATATATAGTAATAGATATCAAAGGAACAAAAACCTACAAGAATAATAACGCAACTATTAGTATGAAGGAATAAGCGAGACTTTATCTTTATGAATATTTCATGAATTTGAGGTGGAATTTTCGAGATTTTGATCTCTTCTGAATCTGCAAAGGTGGAAGAATGAGTACTTCAAGCCTCGTTTTTGAGTTTCATCAAGTCTACCCTCTGACAAGCCTTGAAGCAGAGGACATTTGTAGACATTGAAATTTTTTGGGACTTTACAAGATGTGTTCAATTCAAATTGGGACTCTACAAGGTGTGTTGAATTTCAATTAGGATTCTTGGAGGCTACTCAACCCTAAACCCTAGTTCATGCCTATATAAAGGGTATTATATTCCCGAGAAAAGGCATCTCGAAAATTCCACCACAAATTCATGAAATATTTATAAAGAAATCAAATTCAAATCATCTTAAGTCGAGAAATATGCTACTAACGGCCTCGAGTTATGAAGATCAAGTCCAAATCATCCTAGTTCGAAAAATACGCCACTAACGGCCCTCAAATTATAGAAATCAAGTCCAAATCATCCAAGTTCGGGAAATATGCCACTAACGGCCCTTGAATTGTGAATAAATCTCATGAGATAAGAATCAAGGGAGGAACATAATTGTACCCACAATATTTATCAATAAAATCATGTTTCTTTATATTTTATTTGTAATTGCAATTTATTTTCTGTCACTTTAAAATTTATTTGTTTGCAACAAATTTTAAATATATGGAAAATAAATCAACCATAAATATAATCTGAATAAACAAGAATACTTTATTGATAAATCAGTACGGGTACAATTCTATTCCTCCCTTGATTCTTCTCTCATAAGATTAAGATTTATCCATGATTTAACCATGACTTGAGGGTTGTTTATGATTTGACCTTTTTATGAATATTTCATGAATTTGTGGAATATTCGAGACGTCTTTTAAGGGAATTTAGTATCATTATATAGGCATGAACTAGAGTTTAGGGTTTAGGATTGAGTAGCCTCCAAGAATACTAATTGAAATTGAACACACCTTGTAGAGTCTCAACTTGTATTGAATGCATCTTGTAGAGTCCACAAAATTTCAATGTCTACCATCATTACAAAATTAAATAAACATATGAACAAGTAAATAAAGCTCTAATGAATGACAAATCACTTGTAAAATTGATATTATGCTAAATCTAGTTTACTCCCTTCCCCACTTTTTAAATTTATTTAAAAGGATGAGATCTAAAGTAGGAATATATTTAATTCAATGTTTTGAGTAGTAGGGGCACCAGGCATGTGCTGCCCATCAACAAGTAGTATTTATTTTATTTGAAAACAGATAACCTAAGTTTCTCTTCTTCATTTTTTTCCTTGTTCTGTGTACAATATTTATATCGTATCGAATATGATTAATTTAAAAATTTGCACAAAAGAAAATTATATTAGTTCAAAACATAGTTCACTAAATAAATTATATGGATTTGAATTAAAGATGTATAATTAAAGATGAATAAATATTTAGCTTAATATATTGCTAACTTTTTAAATTTATTATTAAATTTTATTTAGACATTTTAATTTTGAACTATGACTTGTTCCAGTTAAACACTTGATAAAGTATTCATAGAAAAAATATTCAATTTCAATTTTTTTTTAAAAAAAATTACATGTGGTTTTAACTGTGTTTATTAAGTAGTCAGGTTCACTATATAAAATATACTATTTTAATAACACATCCGTCTCAATTAGAATATAGTTGTTGTGTTTTGCAATTTATTGAGATTAACGTATATAATTAAAAGATATAACATATTTTAAGAAGAAGATAACGATGATTATTCAATCTTATCCTTTCTTCGTGAAAAAGGAAAAAATGCTAAAAAGTAATATTTACTAAAATTTAATTTGAGCAGAATATTCATTTCACCAAGAGTGCACACCTATTAATCTATCCTTCAAATAAGAAAAAAATTGGGGAAAGTAAAATAAAATAAGACAATTCCAAAGAAATTGCTATTTTTAGTTAAAAGTCGGTTGGAAAAAAAAGTGGATTTTCTTGTCTGAATCTACTTTACGTGTCCTAACGTTAGAAATATTTATGAACTGATAGGCTAACGAAATATAAATATAATCATATGAAACGAATTATAAATGTAAAAAATATTTTTGACTCATTTCCATAAAGTAAAAAAGATGGAAAAATTAAATTAATTTAACCGTTACTTTTTTTAAAAAAATTACTATGAAAATTGAAGAGTTATATGGCTGAAATACAATTAGATTTTATTTAAGCTACACTTTCAAATACACAGACCAATTAAGAAGTTTTTAAATTAGAGTTAAGAGCGCCTTAAAACAAGGGATTATTAATGCAATATATTTTAATTCCACCTTTTAAGGAATCTTGTCCCCTTTATTAATAAGGATTTATTTTCCTTTGTCTTAATATAGACTCATAATTAATTAAATTAATTAATTATTTTGGTTGTTATTTGTGAAGTAGCTAGGACACTAGTTCATTTGGCTACTGTGAGGCTTCTTTATTTTATTAAAAAATGCAAGTTCGACCAGAAAAAAAATGTAGGGTAAAGTTTAATGTTGAATTAAGTAGAATAATTTTTTACTATTATTTATACTTTTATGTAGAACAATTTGTAAAAGCTTTTACGTTTAACCTAGTATATGAGTGTTCAAATAAAACAAGATATATATATAAATAAACAACAGTAATAACATATTTAGTATAATCTCATATGGAGATTTGAATGAATAGCATGTAACTTACTTCGTAAAAATACATAGATAATTTCTAATAAACTCATAACCTATATATATATATATATTTATTTTTATTTTTATTTTTTAAATAATATGAAAATAAAAAGAATATCACAACTAATAAAAAAGTTATATAATCTCAAAAAATAAATCATAAAAACATCGAACTAATGAGATAATCGAACCAACAAACAAAATATATATAGTATAATCTTATTTAATTATCATTTGTGATTTGGCAGTGAAATTCCTCTGACTTCCTGCTTAATTAATAGCTTCTTTGTGATCATTTCTTTTAAAACTAAAATATAATACAAGTTTAATAAATTATTTATTAATAGGTAATAAATAAAATAATATATGAATTAGTCATGGATTTACAACGAACTTAATTATGCACAATTTTTCATAGTAAAATAATAAAATAGATCTGTTTGTTAGTGTTGAGAAAACAAGCTTCAATGCTCTGATTACTCCTATATGTCACATAAATAGACTGAATATTTAATGAAAATAGATTATATTTTAAGATATAATTAAACGTAAGATAACTAAATACTTTTTTTAAAAGACGTGTAAATAAAAAATGCAATAAGTATTTCAAGACTGAACCAATAATTTGTCAGTACCTAAAAATGTTTTACATAAATTCATGCATTTTATTCTACTTTACGCGTTTAAGGTATAATAATTGTTTGTATGAAGGAAGGCCTTTTAAGGAAATAAATAGTAATATAAGGGACCATCATATTATTAATCATGGTAAAAAGGCTAACATGCCTTAATTAATAAAGCACTACTATTATAATTTTCATTGAGATTTGATTGTTTTGGGGAATTTATTGTTTTTTAAAGTAATTTCTCAAATGACTAAATTTGAAACTTAATGGTTAATTCTTATAACAACACAATGTGAATTGATAACATTTATTCGAATTGACTTATTGTCTCATCTTGACAACTTGACAACCTATGCGCAATTGGCTTGAAACTCTACATGTTTGAAAGCGATCTTTTTCCTCCCTATTTCATAGTAGTAGTTATCATT
The DNA here is from genome assembly GCF_019186545.1 of Solanum stenotomum. NCBI lineage: Eukaryota > Viridiplantae > Streptophyta > Magnoliopsida > Solanales > Solanaceae > Solanum > Solanum stenotomum. The sequence continues at coordinate 5,408,582 of NC_064290.1, read as the reverse complement.
TGGTATAACCATTGATTTAAGACGTGTTTGATATAAAGAAAAATATTTTTTATATTTGAAACATATTTTCTCTAGAGAATAAAATTTTATTAAAAATAAAGAAAATAATTTTCTTAATGAAAGTAAAGAAATATAAGTTACATTAGTGACATTTCAAGTTTATTGTCTTCTCTTATCCATTCAATCCCCCCAACCCACATTCCCCATCTCATCCCACTATAACATATGAATTTTTTTGGGTTAATATTTTCTTACTTACTTACCAAATACTAAAAAATAAGTAAGAAAATTATTTGTTTTCCAAGACAACATCTTCTAAGAAATCATTTTTGGTGGATAATGTTTTCCAAATACAGCGTTAGTGTGATCGCTCATTATCTTATTTTTATTTTTCATTTTATATTTACTTATTATATAATAATCTTAATTTATTCTTTATCCTACCTTTTATAGTAGCACTAAAGTACTTTTCTTATAAGCTTATCCTTCAAAATGGTAAAGTATACCATTGTGTAATGATATAAAACAATATAATTCATTTAAATATTATATTTATCAAAGTAATACAATACAATATATTATAAAACAATACGTAACAACCCTCCAAACAAAATGTAAAAGCAAAACAAAGTGTAAAAGCAAAAGTTGAACTTTAATTTTTCAATTTCCTTTATAATCTTTATAAGAATATACAAATAGGTCCCCATTGAAATTTTCTTTTCCGTGGGCTCTCAGAAATTTCAAACAATTTCACCAACCTTCAGACTTAAGAAAAGGTAAGAAATAGCCGCAAAAGAATATAGATTTAGTATGAAGTACAAAATTTTGATATATTTGAGGGTAATTATATTTTATTTGATTTTTTTTTAATTATAAAAATTTCAAGTTATTTATTGTTTTTAGATATATTTCTTGATTGATCAACATTGTAAATAATATATCACCTAATAAGAGAGATGTATCTGAGAGGGATATGAAAGTATGCGAGAGGGGATGAATGTATTTCAAAAGGAATGACTTGTATATAAATTACGGAGATTTTTGTAATTCTTTTAAATAATAAAGAATTTTAGAAAATATTGTAGTAATAACTTAAGTTGTGTATTTATATAATTTTTTGACTTGTTTAATTTTTTTTTTTATATTTGAGCTGACATTGACCGTTAATATCTTTTTTCTTCGCCTGAGGCGAAGTACTAAAAATATTTCTAATTCAAAAAAATAGAAGCTACTCATTGTTTGCCACGCGCCACTCCCCATTTTTGCCATTCATCTTCTATGCTCTGTATCCGTTTCCACCCAGAAGGGGATTTTCCTTTTTAGATCTCTCCGAATGCTACAATGAGCCTCCGGCAACGTTCAACGCCGGCGGCGAGACAAGTTTCTATAGATGAAGAACCATATAACATCATTCCGATTCATAATCTTCTAGCTGACCATCCTTCTCTACGTTTCCCTGAGGTACGCGCTGCGGCGGCGGCTTTACGCTCCGTAGGTGACCTAAGGAGACCTCCATTTGCACCGTGGAAACCTCACTATGACCTCCTTGACTGGCTTGCGCTTTTCTTCGGGTTTCAGGATTCTAGCGTTCGTAACCAACGGGAACATATCGTGCTTCATCTTGCTAATGCTCAGATGCGTCTATCTCCGCCGCCGGACAATATTGACTCTCTTGACCCTGCTGTTCTCCGTCGGTTCCGACGTCAGCTTCTGAAGAATTACTCGTCGTGGTGCTCTTTTCTCGGTCTCAAATCTAATGTTTGGCTTTCCGACCGGCATAATTCATCTGACCACCGCCGTGAGTTGCTTTATGTCTCGCTTTACCTTCTTATATGGGGTGAGTCAGCGAATCTACGTTTTGTTCCTGAATGTTTATGCTTTATTTTTCATAATATGGCTATGGAGTTGAATAAGATTTTGGAGGATTACATTGATGAGAATACTGGTAGGCCATTTTTGCCATCGATTTCTGGTGAAAATGCTTTTCTGAATCGGATCGTAACGCCAATTTATGAAACAATCCGAGCTGAGGCTGATAATAGTCGGAATGGTACTGCCCCACACTCTGCGTGGCGGAATTATGATGACATCAATGAGTATTTCTGGAGTAAAAGGTGTTTTGATAAGTTGAAGTGGCCTATTGATACTGGGAGTACATTTTTTGTGACCACTAACAAGGGAAAGAAGGTTGGAAAGACGGGGTTTGTGGAACAGAGATCATTTTTGAATTTGTATAGGAGTTTTGATAAGCTATGGATCATGCTGGCGTTGTTTTTGCAGGCTGCAATTATTGTAGCTTGGGAAGGGAAGCCGTATCCATGGCAGGCTTTGGAGAGTAGGGAGGTTCAGGTGAGGGTATTAACTGTCTTCTTCACCTGGAGCAGTATGAGGTTTCTGCAGTCGTTACTTGATGCAGGAATGCAATATCGTATCATCTCTAGGGAGACCCCGTGGCATGGGGTGAGAATGGTGTTGAAGAGTGTGGTTGCAGCTACGTGGATTGTGGTCTTTGGTGCATTCTATGGGAGGATTTGGATCCAGAGGAATAGGGATGGGAATTGGAGCAGTGCTGCTAACAGGAGGGTGGTGAATTTTCTTGAGGTTGCTCTTGTTTTCATTGCTCCAGAACTGTTAGCCTTGGCACTCTTTGTTCTGCCATGGATCAGGAATTTTCTCGAGAACACGAACTGGAGGATATTTTACCTGTTGTCCTGGTGGTTCCAGAGTCGGACGTTTGTGGGTCGTGGACTCAGGGAAGGCCTTGTCGATAACATAAAGTATTCCCTCTTTTGGGTGGTAGTGCTTGCGACCAAGTTTTCCTTCAGTTACTTCCTACAGATCAAACCTATGATCGTTCCAACTAGAGCACTGTTGCGCCTCAGGGATGTGAAGTACGAATGGCATGAATTCTTTAACCATAGCAACAGGTTCTCAGTAGGATTGCTTTGGCTTCCTGTTGTACTGATTTATCTTATGGATATTCAGATATGGTACTCAATCTACTCTTCTTTTGTTGGGGCAGCTGTTGGATTATTTGATCACTTGGGAGAGATCCGAAACATGCCACAGTTAAGGTTGAGATTCCAATTTTTTGCAAGTGCAATGCAGTTTAATCTGATGCCAGAAGAGCAGTTGTTGAATGCTCAAGGAACACTGAAAAGCAAGTTCAAGGACGCCATGCTCCGTTTGAAACTCAGATATGGGTTTGGTCGACCATTCAAAAAGCTTGAATCAAACCAGGTAGAGGCGAACAAATTTGCCTTGATTTGGAATGAGATAATTGCAACTTTCAGAGAAGAAGATATTCTGAATGACCGTGAGGTTGAGTTGTTGGAGCTGCCCCAGAACATGTGGAATGTTAGAGTGATTCGTTGGCCATGTTTACTCCTCTGCAACGAGGTGCTGCTTGGTCTCAGTCAGGCGAAGGAGCTGGTGGATGCTCCTGATAGGTGGCTCTGGCATAAGATCAGCAAGTATGAATACAGGCGATGTGCTGTTATTGAGGCTTATGACAGTACAAGGCATTTGCTGCTGGAAATTGTCAAATTGAACAGCGAGGAGCATTCCATCATAACAACCTTCTTCCAGCAGATTGATCAGTGGATTCAGCTGGAGAAGTTCACAAAATACTACAATCTGACTGCTCTGCCCCAGATCCGTGGAAAGTTGATTGCTCTTCTGGATCTGATACTCAAGCCAAAAAAGGATGTTGACAAGATTGTGAATGTTCTCCAGGCCTTATATGAGGTTGCCACTCGGGATTTTCTGAAAGAGAAGATGACTGGAGATCAGCTGAGAGAGGAAGGTCTGGCTCTTCAGGCATCTGCGACTAGATTGCTTTTTGAGAATGTAGTTTCATTGCCAGATCCAGAGAATGAGACATTTTATCGGCAGGCTCGCCGCTTGAACACTATTCTTACATCTCGGGACTCTATGAGTAATATTCCGAGAAATCTTGAGGCGAGACGTCGACTTGCCTTCTTCAGCAATTCTCTATTTATGAATATGCCACATGCACCCCAAGTTGAGAAGATGATGGCTTTCAGTGTTTTGACACCTTACTACAATGAAGATGTACTGTACAACAGGGAACAACTCAGAACTGAGAATGAAGATGGGATTTCTACATTATATTACTTGCAGACAATTTATGCTGATGAGTGGGAAAATTTCTTGCAGAGAATGCGTAGAGAAGGGATGGTTGATGAGAAGAAAGAGTTATGGACTACAAAGCTAAGGGATCTTCGTCTTTGGGCATCATACAGAGGGCAGACTCTTACTCGCACGGTTAGGGGGATGATGTACTACTATCGAGCTCTCAAAATGCTGGCCTTTCTGGATTCTGCATGTGAGATGGATATCAGAGAAGGATCAGTGGAACTTGGTTCCATGAGACATGATGATAGCATTGGTGGTTTAAGTTCAGAAAGGTCTCAGTCTTCGAGGAGGTTGAGCAGAGCTGACAGTTCAGTGAGTTTGTTGTTTAAAGGCCACGAGTATGGGACTGCTTTAATGAAATTCACATATGTGGTAGCTTGTCAGATATATGGGACTCAGAAGGCCAAAAAAGATCCACATGCAGAGGAAATTTTGTATCTGATGAAAAATAATGAAGCTCTTCGTGTAGCTTATGTTGATGAGGTTCCCACAGGAAGGGATGAGAAGGATTATTATTCTGTGCTTGTGAAGTATGATCAAAAACTTGAAAGGGAAGTTGAGATCTATCGAGTTAAGTTGCCTGGTCCTTTGAAGCTTGGGGAGGGGAAACCAGAAAATCAAAACCATGCCTTTATCTTTACCCGTGGTGATGCAGTTCAGACTATCGACATGAACCAAGATAATTACTTCGAGGAGGCACTGAAAATGAGGAACTTGTTGGAAGAATTCAAACGCTACTATGGAATTCGCAAGCCTACAATTCTTGGAGTTCGGGAACATATATTTACTGGATCTGTGTCATCCCTTGCTTGGTTCATGTCAGCTCAGGAAATGAGTTTTGTAACCCTGGGACAGCGTGTGTTAGCCAACCCCCTGAAAATCCGAATGCATTATGGACATCCAGATGTCTTTGACAGGTTTTGGTTTCTAACTAGGGGAGGAATAAGCAAGGCATCTAAAGTGATCAACATCAGCGAAGACATCTTTGCTGGCTTCAACTGTACATTACGAGGTGGCAATGTCACTCACCATGAGTACATACAAGTTGGCAAAGGAAGGGATGTTGGGTTGAATCAGATATCTATGTTTGAAGCCAAGGTTGCCAGTGGTAATGGTGAACAAGTTCTTAGCAGAGATGTCTACAGGTTGGGTCATAGGCTGGATTTCTTCAGAATGCTTTCTTTCTTTTATACAACTGTAGGATTTTTCTTCAATACAATGATGATTGTCCTCACTGTATATGCATTCTTATGGGGACGGCTTTACCTTGCACTTAGTGGGGTTGAGGGCTCTGTTGCTTCAGATACCACCGACAACAACAGAGCACTTGGTGCCATACTGAACCAGCAATTTATCATCCAGCTGGGCCTTTTCACCGCATTACCAATGATTGTGGAGACTTCTCTCGAGCATGGTTTTCTTACATCTATCTGGGAATTCCTAACAATGATGCTCCAACTTTCATCTGTATTTTACACATTCTCAATGGGAACTCGTGCTCATTACTTTGGTCGTACCATTCTCCATGGTGGCGCAAAATACCGGGCAACTGGGCGAGGTTTTGTCGTGCAGCACAAGTGTTTTGCTGAGAATTATCGGTTATATGCTCGTAGCCATTTTGTCAAGGCAATTGAACTTGGTCTGATACTTACAGTGTATGCTGCATACAGCCCTGTTGCTAAAGGAACTTTTACATATATAGCACTGACTATCTCAAGTTGGTTCCTGGTGGTGTCATGGATCTTGGGGCCCTTTGTGTTTAATCCTTCTGGGTTTGATTGGTTAAAGACAGTGTATGATTTTGATGACTTCATGAACTGGATTTGGTACCGTGGTAGTGTTTTTGCAAAGTCAGACCAGAGCTGGGAGAAATGGTGGGAGGAGGAACAGGATCATTTAAGAACGACAGGTCTGTGGGGAAAGATACTGGAAATTATCCTAGACCTTCGCTTCTTCTTTTTCCAGTATGGCATTGTATATCATCTGGGTATTGCTGCTGGAAGCAAAAGCATTGCTGTTTACTTGCTTTCATGGATTTATGTGGTGGTGGCTCTTGGCTTTTTTAATATTACAGCTTATGCTCGGGAAAAATATGCTGCAAGGGAGCACATATACTTTCGTCTTGTGCAGCTCCTTGCTGTACTCTTTTTCATAGTTGTAATGGTTGCTCTACTGCAGTTCACAGCTTTTAAATTTGGTGATCTCTTTGTCAGCCTGTTGGCTTTCGTTCCTACTGGTTGGGGTTTCATTTCAATCGCCCAAGTGTTACGTCCCTTTTTGCAGAAGAGTATGATATGGGGAACTGTTGTGTCTGTGGCGCGACTATATGAGATAATGTTTGGGATTATTGTCATGGTACCTGTTGCAGTACTGTCTTGGTTGCCTGGTTTCCAACCAATGCAGACAAGGATCCTATTCAATGAAGCATTTAGTAGAGGTCTGCGGATATTCCAGATTGTGACAGGAAAAAAGCCTAAGAGTGACGTGTGATTTGAGGTAATCTTTTTAACATTTAGGCATACAGAAATGTTGTATATAATTTTTATATCCTGCTGCAATGCATGTCTTTTGTGTGTTTCACATATACATGTTGTCATTGTAAGATCACCTCTTTTGTTGATCATTCTTAGAACCTCACACATTTGCTATTAAAAATAGATTGTTTCTACTGCCTGCTATGAACAGTTATTTGATTAATAATTCTGTCACTTGTACTTTCTCTTCTTGTTGTCCGACTACAGCTTGCTTGCCCAGTTGTGGCACTTAATTAGTGTCATTGAGTTCTTTTGTTTATTTTTGGTCTTCCTTCTTTTATTTTTTTTTTTTGGGGGGGGGGGGGGGGGGCTAGTCAGCAGTAATATGGCTTCATATTGAATCTGCTTATACTCATGTATGGGGGATTTTATAGATATTGTTAAGAATCCAATATGTTACATGTATTAATTTGCAATGAAGCAAGTATATTGCTCAGCTGCATCCGTTTTGGTTTTGCTTTCATCTCGTTTTGAGCCAATTATAGAGGATGAAAAGAATCAAAACTATATGAGTCCTGGTTAACTTGGTTCCGCTAGGAACTGTACTCTGTTCTTGCTCAAGACTCTCCCATAAATTGCTGGATTCCACATTTAAAAATGATGATAGTTACTAAGTGTTGTCTACATATTCTATTATGGACTACTTCATAAGAAAAACGTATCCTATTGTGGACTAACATATGTAAAACTCACAAGCTTTAGTTTGGGATCTATTTCTTGACTTGTGCTTTCTGATTTCCCTGAAAAGTTTCAATCAGTTGATATAATATATAAAGTAATATTACTCATGTTTATGTACTGGAGCTGAGGTTCTTAAAGTCTGGTCTTTGCTTTGGATTGGTGAAGATTTTGGAAGATATATAATAGTATGCATAAGTTGCTATCTACGTCAGTCTTCTTAAATTGTCCAATACACCATTCTTTTTTACCACCATTGAATTAATCCTCTTCAACAAAAACTCTTCTGTCTGCATAGCTCAACTTATGACTAGTCACTACTCACTAGTGTACCCTATATATATGAAGATATACAATGTTTCCCACTATATAGCAAGAATATTAACAGTTTTGACTTGAAGGGCTTTCTTGTTTTAGTAGGATGCTTCTATCAAGTTAGCATACCTCTCGTGGACGTTGATTGTCTAATGCTACTTTCTAAAACTTCAGAAGCTAATTTACAGGTCCAATTTCCATGGAAACTAGTTATCTTCTAGCTACCTATAGCTCCTAAAATAATTTTGTTTGATTAGCTAAAATATCATCCTTTTTGTTGCCTCTCCTGGAATTTGTGTTTTTGATCATTCCTCGATTTCTGGAATTTTTTATTATGTTACAACAATTCTATTCTTTCCTCACTTTCAGGGTTCACAGGAACATTAAGTATGAGTGCTCCATGTACTTCAATGTCCAATATACATGTGGCAATTAAGGGATGGTATGAAAACCTTCTCAATTCTTAGATTTGTTGTTAAATATGGTCTAGTTTGGGTTTTCGTCAGTTATTCAACTATTTGTTCAGTTTACCAACCATCTTGTTTGGAGCTGAATCATGCATACTGCTATTTTTAGTGTTAAATTAAATATCATGAAGTTACTTTTAAAAAGTTTACTTAAGATAAACTTTTTAGAAGTTACATATGAAAAAATAACAGTAGAAGTTACTTCTAAAGAGATAACATTAGATTTTCACTTTCCTGTGAGCCTTTTCAACTATCCTTCATATGGATTTTTAATTTTTTATTCTTCTTTCAAATTGAGGGTAGTGGAAGGGGAAATGTGGGAGGGGTTTACAATGTGGGGAATCAAACCCTCATCAACAAGGTGGAAGTTTAGGTAGCCGACCAATTGAGCTACTAAGATTCCTCCTTTCATATGGAGTTAATCTATGGTTTAATCTGATTTTTCGTAAGCTTGGTTATGTGTAAATCTATTTGCTAGCACTAAATCTGAAGCTGACTCTTAAGTAGAGATAATAGGATAACATTTAGCTGTATGTTAAATTTCGAAATATTTGCTGCTCTAATTATTGCAATCTTTTTACACGTTCACGATCACTTTTGTTGAGAACTGATTTACTAAAATGTCCAGAATAATTTGCCACATTCAAGATATCTCTGGAGTGTTTCCACTTCTCTCTTCTTTTTTTTTTTGATGACGGTAGTGTCCGTCTCAGCTTTTGCGCACCTCGGCTAATTCCTATATCTCTGGAGTGTTTCCACTTTCCCTTTTCTGTACTAGTCAGAAGCCCAAAATTTTATTGGAAAAGCACAAGGGAAGTAGATTCGAGTAAATAGTACACCGACCAACCAACTCTTTACTCATTTATTCTAGAATCTTACAGTAATAGTAGGCTGAACTAGTGACATTGAGAGAGAATCAATACTATTAGTTGGATTTATGCTAATATCTGAACTCCAGAAGGTATAGCTCATTTTGTAACCATACAAAGAGACTGAAGCTTTTAGTGTCAACCAATGTGGGACTTCAACACCCCTCCTCTGTTAGAACTGGAAATTGGAGCACTGATAACAAAGTATTGAGGGGGGTGGCCTACATTGGATAACTCAGTATTAGGGATATTGGTGGTTCTGACTCCATGTTGGTAAAACTGGAACTTGGACCTAACTCAACCCCAAAGCTAGCTCAAAAGTTAAGTATTATCCAGCGTAATGTACTCGAATGAACAAGAATCAAATGGGAAATTTATTAACTATCTCACCTCACTGACCAGAATACAGACTTGATAATTTGTTAGGACACCGAAGATAAGGGAAAGATTGGGAGAATAAGAGTAAGAAGAAAGAAAGAGAGGAGCAAGAGGAGGAAGAATCAGAGGTGAAGAAGAAAGATATAGGGAGATTTTTTTTTCAGATTTTTCATTCTTCTTTCTCACTTGTGGGACACTCCATAATTACTGCACTTGAGCCGAGTTTCCTTCAGAAACAACCTCTCTAGCTCCATGAGGTAGGGGTAAGGTATGCGTACACTCTGAACTCTCCCCAGACCATACTAGTGGAATTTCACTTTGACTGTTGTTGTGACTGGGTAGTTGATTTTCTTAACTAGCTATTTCCCCTATACCTAACAATCCAAATCATATAATGAGACTAAAACCCATAACCTTTGACCAAACACGAGACTCTAAAGACACGTGCTGAGTTGTTATTTGCTTATTTGTTTATATTAGCCTCTTGTTTTTGTTGAAAGATGTTTAAGTAGTTGCTTTGCTTTTGCAGGGATGAACATTAATGTGAAGTAGTAGATACAGTACAGAGTTTGAAGAGGCTAGAAGGTTAAATATTTTTTTTTATGTAGAGCTTGTATTGTGAATTATACCGTTTACTTGGGATTACTATTAGTTTGGTTGACGAGTTTTCATTCATCTTTTGTAATTGTTGTTGTATTTTGTTGTCATACTAGTGCACAGATGAGGAGCATTATCTTATATTATTGTAGAACCCCCAAAGTTCATTTTTGTACTTTTTTTGTAGTTTCTACTGGGGAACCACGTGAAAGTATAGTAGCAATTCCTTCTGTATTAAATGCATTTCTCAAATGTTCTTGAATTATTAGAGTCCTTTGTCCTTGTTCTAGATAGAAACTGTAGCCATTTCTCCTTTTTTTATTTTTATACCTCATGCCTGCTCTTTTTACTTGCCCCTAGATAAGGATGAACTTCAGTTACTCTTCTTGTGGTATTCTTTTTTTGGCTGTATTATACAACCACCTGTGGCAAAGCGGGAAAAGTTATGATTGACAGATAATTTACATGGCCAAAAATCTTGTCATTACCAGTAATAACTTACCATGTCAAATGTGATAATATCTGCACCATAGGACCAATTGTATATATTCAGATAAAAACAAGGAGAAGTGAAAAGTTTATCAAACAGCACAAATCCTACTAGCTGAGGGCCTACTTACATTCGTATGAATTTTCGAATTAACATTTGTGCCATTATGGTCCGCATTCAAAATTATGTGTAATTTGTTTAAATATTTTGTATCCAAGTGAATTCATATGTATATGAGATACGATGACTCACTCACTCGCCACTCTCCATATGTATCTATATATCATAATGTATTTGGTATTCTAGATATATGTATCTAGTGTGATTTTACATGTATCTGGGATACATTGACTCCATCGCTCGCCTCTCTCCCTATGTATTTGTATTTCAGAGTGTATCTTGGGGCAAAAAAAACATGTATCTATGTGTATCTAACTTAATTTTTATATAAAATTATTAATTAGTGAAACAATATGTAATTATTTTAAATTATAGGGAGAATTAGTAACTATAGTAAGAACGTTTGTGTAATTAGGTAGTTTTTCCAAAGTCTATACGTACATACTTTTGCTGTGAGATGTTTAAGTTGTGATGGGCTAATCCGTTTCTTCATTTACTTGATCATAATTAAGTAATATATTGTTTATTGTATTTATCAGAGAAAAAACCCAAAATAGTCCCTCATCTTTGGGTTAAGACTCAAAGTCATCCTTGAGTTTTCACATGGAGCATTAATAGTCTCTCATACTTGCAATATTGGTGCATTTTTGGTCCTCCTTCAAAATTTTGCCTTTTTTTTAACATTGATTCTTTTCATAATTTATGTATGGAATGTTTAATCGTCATTTTATATATTTAGTAGAAATAATAACTCCATGTTAGAGATTGTGAGAAGAAAAACACCTTGTTTTGTTTAGTAGAAATCATATTGCAGGTAAAGTCGAGAAGTTCGTCACGACGATTTCACATGCAATAGTACAAATTTTTCTTTTCTTGCAACGTCATATGTTAAAATGTTCTTAGTTTAGCTGCAATAATATTTATACTGAACAGAACAATGTGTTCTTCTTCTCACCTACTCTAACACAGAGTTATTATTTCTACTAAATATATAAAAAGACTATGGAACATTCCTTAATTATGAACAAAATTAATGTTAAAAAATAGGCAAAAATTTAGGGGAGGACCAAAAGTGTACCAATTTTACAAACACGAGGGACTATTAGTGCTCCATGTAAAAACTCAAGAATGACTTTGAATCTTAATCCAAAGATGAGAGACTATTTTGGGACTTCTCTCTATTTATCACTTACTAGTGACGAAGAGCCTGTGCGCAATATCTATTATTTTTTGTCCTAATATATGTGATACAAATAAAATATAGTGAGTTATTTAAATTTACCTATATTACTGGTCACTTTGTCCTAATTTATATGATATGGATAAATTACAAAATTAACCATTTTAAAATGTCTTTAAGATATTTTAAGTTGTTAATTATTATTATTTATAATACTTTTTTGGTAATTTTGAAATGATATATGTTATTTTTTCTGTCCCAATATATGTGACCCTGATAGAATTCTGAGAGTAAACTTATTTTATTATATATCTTTTAAATATTTGAAGTCATTTGTAAATGATTTATCTTTTTAAGTCATTTCTAAATAGATCAGTCAATTTATTTTTTTTGTGTTTTTTTAATAAATATTTTAAGTTGTCAATTATCACGATTTATTGTATTTTATACATAATTTTTAAAGATAGATTAATTTCAAGAATCAATTGAATTTTTTTATATGTATTTATTTTTGAAATATTTTATGTTGTCAATTATTATGATTTATAATATTTTTACGATAGATTAACTTCAAGAATCAGTGGAATTTTTTGTATCTTTTTCAAAACATATTTTATGTTGTCAATTATCATGATTTATGACAAATAAATTAAAATGGACCCAATATATGTTATTTTTGTTGTCTGAATTTATGTGGCACAAATGAAATTTGGAGAGTCATCCAAATTTTCATATTTTTTTTAAAAATGTTTTAAGTTATTAATTATTGTGATTTATAATATTTTTATGTACCTTTCAAATAACCTACATTACTGGTCATTTTGTCCTAATTTATGTGATATAGATAAAATTACAAAATTAACCCTTTTAAAATGTTTTTCAAATATTTTAAGTTGTTAATTATTATTATTTATAATACTTTTTTGGTAATTTTAAAATGATATATGTTATCTTTTAAATATTTTAAGTAATTTGTAAATGATTTATTAAGATAATTTTTAAGTCATTTGTAAATAGTAGAATGTCCCATCATAAACTCCCTTTTATTATATAGTAGAATAAAATAGAAAATAATAAGAGAAAAATCTAGTAATTCCACGTGTCAAGTTAATGGGTAGCCTCAACTCCCACTTATATAATAAAAAAAAATAAAATAATAGAATGCATACATGATTTTGGTGTAATTAGTGTGTGGCTAAGTTTTTGGCTTGGAACCAAGAATATCAAATGGGTGGAATTGACTTGAGTTGCACATGTATTGTGGCCTGTGGCCTTCCAATTGGCCAAATGCCAAAAATCTCATTGATTTCTTGTACCAACCGTACTAATAAGTGTTTATGATTTCATTTTCTTCACAGGTGTGTCCACATTAGGGGACCTTTTGAACAGTTCAATAAGTGTTTATTTGACTTTTTTTAGCCTTGTTAAGCTAGCTTGTGAGTTGTGTCCTTTTCAAGCTTTAATAAGTTGTACAAACTTATTTGGAATGAGAATATCCAATATCTAGTAGTGCAAAAGTAGATTAAAAACAACTTCATTCACCATAGCAATGGGGAATTGACTATCTCATGGACAAAGTTATTTGATGCGTTTTATTGATAAAAGGTGATAGGTATTCTCTAAAATTAATTGAGACGATAATAAAAAAAAGAAATGATGAATTAACATTCAAGAAGGCAATTGAAATTAATTTTGACTAAAACCTAGTAAAAACATGTTGTCATTAGCAACAAAGTCATAATTTTCTCGATGAATTCAAAATATGAAAAAATAAATTTAAAATATATATATATAAAAAAATAAACGAAAAAATCAAGGTGATTCAAATCATACGTTTGATACTTTTGAATTGTATGAAAAAATACGCTCCTTAATCAAGACAATTCCATACTTAGAAAGAATTTAACTTGAGACTTCTAATCTAGAATATTTACCGCTCTATCACGATTGATGCATTGAAATAAACTTTAAAATTGAATGCAAGATGGTCAAAGACTAATAAATTATTAACAGTACTACTTGTATAGAGCTGTCGGCAATGCATATATATATATATTTATTAATGGGTCAAAAATGTGTGTGGGTTGGTGGACTAGTGCGAGGGGCACGAAAAAACCGCAAAAAATTGTATTATTTATATATAATTAAAATTATTATATTTTTATATATTTAATAAATATTAAATTTACTAATTCTTTCATATTTTAAACCTCTTAATAAAAAAATCTTAGATTCCACTTAAGAAGTGGATATAATTGTTGATCCCATCATCATTCCTGACTACTTCACATTGGGTTACTGATGCACGTCTGCTCTTTTAATTTTTTATTTTATTTTGTACAAATACTTATATTTTTTTGTTTTTTTCCACCAATATTTAAATAAATATAAAAAAAAATCACATGTTGAAGATCTGATAATGAACACTAAAAAAAAATATAAAAGATTCAAATGGATAGAAGTCACATGATACAGTAAAATTTGAATTAAGAACCATGCATTTTTTTTCTAACTCACCATAATTACCTTATTCCAATAAGATCAATAGTTAGTACATACTAATTTTTATTTAACCCCAATGTAACATAATCGTGACATTTTTTATTCGATGTTAAATATTTATATTGAAATTCGATTAATTTTAATTCGCATTGAATAAGACCAATTTAGAGGTAACCTCTCTATTAAAAAAAATTCCACACAAAATCAAGATCCTGATTAAGATACAAACAATAACCTTTTGAAAGTAAAAACGTTTCACAAGTTGAGTCAACTTCAACTATTTTTTCCCCAAATTGTTCCTTACATTTTCTCATTACCACAATTTTCATAATTGTGTCACCCCTTATGAGAAAAATGACGAAAATTGTCTTTTATGTTTGAAATAAGTTTGAAATAGTCTATTAAATATAAGATATTTATCAAGAATTCACATTTAAATACCTAAAGCTAACATCATTATTCTTCATCAAATATTTAACGAACTCTATTGAATAGATTTAACGGTAGCTGAGATAAAAAGAAATTTATCAGAAATTTATATTTGAAGGTGCAATTTTTAAATTTATTTCTAGCATCTAATATAACTTTAAAAAAAATAAAAAAATTCTACTATTTTTATATTATAGTTTCTTGAATTTAATAAGACTTTCTTAATATTTCTCATTTAATAAAAAGTTGTAACACTATCCATCAATTTTAATAAACAAAGTCTGTTAGATAATTTAAAAAAAAAAATTCAAAAAAACCTTGAACTTGACGCAAATTATTAGTTTCGTCCTCAAATTATTACTCCCTCCATTCCATATTAAGTTAATTTTTGAGGTGTTTCACATCCTTTAAGAAAAGTAGATTAAGACATAAATTGAACCTAGTTTTCCATTTTTACCCTTATTAATTATTGTCAAATTTATGATTAAAATAACTAAATATTAATTAATCACTAATTCCAATACTAACTAATGAAGGGTAAAATTGGAAGAACATTCTAAAAGTAGTTTTGAAAACTGAACAATTAAATTAATTTGAAAAATAAAAAATGCCTCAAAAATTAACTTAATATGGAATGGAGGGAGTAACAGCCATAAAAACACCATTTTATTTGACTATGACATAACAATTAGTCTCAAACTTCTATAGAAGCATGAAACTTTTAAAAAAAAGCTGAGAAAAATGTTGAAAACACCCATAAAGTTAATGGGTATTTAGGGGTGTATTTCACTCATGCTATAATATTAGAGGAGATTTAAGTTCATTTAGTTAAGTAAATGAATGTTTTAAGAAGGTTAATAATTCGGAGATGAAACTAATAATTCGCCGTTTGAATAAAAAAAAAATTCACTTCTAATGAACTTTTCAAATATGCTTTTAGAACTACAGTAATATGAATCTACCTCAAACATAAGGTACCATATTTTTGTTACCTTTTCCCACGTATGCGGGTCTCTCTTCTTGATGGTGACTAGAACAACATCCACAATAGTGTAGAGTTGTTCTTTTGGAATTCTCTTCAAAGTATATACTACTATTATGTATCTTAACTGAACCCCAACTACCCTTTTCTCTACTGCATTCACTCTTCTTCTTCTTGTCATTTCTGCTTCAGTTTCAACTATGGAAGAATCTCTGTTGCCCGGAGAGAGTAGCAGCAACAGTTGGGGTCGGATTCGGAATCGGAGGAGGGTTGGTTCCATGTTTGATCCTAGAGACGCTATTGCTCATGGATCTGCTTATCAAAAAGCTGCTGCTTTAGTTGATCTTGTATGACCCTTTTCTCAACTTTTCCTTTTTCTTACAAAATTTGGGGCAGGGGAGGGGAAATGGGGTTATAAGGAGTCGTCAACTAACTGAGCTACCAAGATTCCTGTTAAAGATTTTAAATTGGGTGTCCGAACAAAATTTCAACTTCAAATCAACCTGTTATGTCCAAATGGGCTATATGTTTCAATGTTATATTGAGTTTCATTTTTGACTTCCCTAAGACTGGTTTGTTTAGTTGTCTTTCTTTCCTGACTTAATTATGCAGTAAAATAAATTTCTGTCCCTTTCTTTGTTAATGTTTAAGTAGAGATCTTGATAGGTAGTTTGCAAATTGTTTTGAGAAATAGTGGAATGGTGATATGGGTACTTTTAGTAGTTGGGTTATTGAAAGATTGGATTCTTGATAATGGGGTTGTGTCTAGTAGTTGAATTCATGAAAATATTGACACTACTATGAAAAAAGAAGGGATTTTTGGATGACCTGAGCTGAGATGAGGCACACTAGAGAAGAAAAAGAGAGAAGACATCTTTTCTCCTTACTTTTGTAGCTTTGTTCTGTTTTAGCCACACTTAAATGCTTGCTGGCTATTGACTTTCACTTTTGACCTCCCTAAGACTTATCTGTTTGTCTTAATTCTTGAAGTATGCAGTGGAATCAATTATCCTTTCTTTCTTTTTTTTTTGTCAATGCTTTAATAAATTAGAGATTTTAATAGGTAATACTTATGCAAAATTGTGGAAAGATAGTGGAGTAGTAGTAATGTATGGGTACTGTAGTAGTGTTTGGGTTGTTGAAAAATTTGAATTTTGAAATCAGATGCTTAGAGTGGTAAAATGGTGGTAGTGTCTAATGGTCCAAGTCAAAAATATATTGGTACACCATTCTAGAAAAAAAAGAAGGGAATTTTGGACAATCTGAGCTGAGATGAGGCACCACAAACAGGTGTCTGCATCTCCAAGGAAATTAATTTAGCTGCAGGAAATTTAAAGAATCAAAGAGTACTGTGAAAAATGTGGGATTGATCATTTCTCTATATTCCATGGTGAATACAGTGGGGGAGACAACAAGAAAAAAGAGACAAAACATTGAGGAACTTAGTGACTTTTCACAAAAGTTCATGCGTAATGTTTTCAGACTGGACCTTTTTTTTTTAATTTGGCTCCATTTTTGGGAAAGTGAAGGTCTTTTTTTATTTGGTCAAGAATTCCATGTCCAACATACTACATTGTGGCAGGTTTTATTGAGAAATCACCTTTCACAAGGAAATAATTCTTCTTTTGTATGTCTTTTTGACTCTCAATACACAAAATCCCTTCTATTTTTCCAGTGAAAGAAGTTAAGGCAGACAGTCTGATATAACTTTTATACTGAAGGGCGATAGCTGAATGTTCTATTATGTTTGCCTCCAAACAAATACTTTCTTGTCTCAATAGAATAGGTTTGGTTTGACCTACAGGGTTATTAGTAATAAAATGATTTAATCCACAATAGATTACTGAAATTAATGAGAATTAGAACTAGAGAAACAGTAAAAGAAGAAGAATAAGAAGTAATAGATGAGGAAGAAGAAGAAGAATCAATCTAAGATAGAAGAAACTGATTTATGAGAGTTAGAAAATCTTTCACAATTCTCTCTTATTGATTTATTTAAACAAATGAGTACAAGAGTCATTATATATATACAACATTTTTGGAACTTAGTTAGTTAGAGATCCTAACTAACTTTTGGATAGGTAGTTATGTAACCAACTAACTAACTTATTAACTTCCTATTTTTGAACATTGAACTAACTAAGTTTGCTCACTAATCTTAACAATTACACTATTTAGTTATTTAGTAGAAAAGCCTTGAGAACAATGGTCTGAAACGTGAAATAGTTTTTTGGATGATAAATGCTGAAATTTCAATGTTTTCCTTTTAGTAATTGTTTGGTGAGATATTAATCCTGGAAGTTGCACTTGCAGGCTGAAGATGGTGTTGGTCTACCTGAGGAAATTCTTGAGGGAACGAGCTTTGAAAAGGCAGCACAGTTGTACTTCATGTTTACTCGTTTTGACTTCCTCTGGTCACTTAATTATCTTGCACTAATACTTATAAACTTCTTTGAGGTTTGTACAGTTACCTTGCTGTCTATTCCAGTTTCAGTCCTTTGTATTTTTCCTGCATGTTAGATTGACTCCATACTTCTTACTTGTTTGTTGAATTTAGAACTGGAAATTATAGTTTCACTTATTTCCTGTTCATTTTGCTCAGAAACCATTGTGGTGCTCCAGGCATTTAGCTGAGTCATGCAATAATAGAGACTACTACTATCTAGGACAGCTGCCATTTTTGACTGGTGCTGAGTCCCTTATATATGAGGTAAGCTGTGCGTGTCTGGTTTGTTTGTTAAATATATTAGTTTTTAATTGAAGTATGTGAAGAAGCTAAACTGTTAAGCAGAACCATCGATGATTCCGAATTTGGCCTAATTAACGGTGAATTTTATTGTTTTGGATATCGCAAGTTTGATTATTCTGAAGAACCTTAGGAGATTGTTGCCTCCTAGTAGTATTCAGAACTGATGCATGTGCTTTTGCATGGTAATTTAAATTTAGTTTCTACAGGAAGCAAGACAAATTGTACTAAAGACTGTTCCCGAGTTCTCAGCAAATGTTGGCAGAAAATATTTTTTTTTGTTAAAATAATGAGATCAAGAGAGGTGGATAAGCTATTTTGATCAATTGTTCAACTCAAATCATGAGGAGAACTCTATAGATCGGTACAACTTTGCAGGATGGAATTTTTTGCTACACTCATAATATAAGATTGTCAGAAGTAAAGGATGCCATGACAAATATGAGGATTAGAAAAGCTGTCAGGTATAGAAGGTATCTTATAGAGGTTTGGAAGTGTCTTGGGGAGGTTGGAGTAGTTTGGCTGGTCTAGCTATTCAATGTTATACTAAGAAGTGGTAGAATATCCGATATCCAACAAGTGGAGAAAGAGTACATGATCCCAATATATAGGACATAAGAGATATTTAAAGTTGTGCGAACTATCAGGACATTGAAATTATGAACCAAACAATAAATTTTTGGGAAAATGTGATAAGAGTGTAGAACTAGGGACACTACAGAAGTGACAAAGAACCATTTTGGATTTATGCCTGGTAGATCTACAATGAAGGTCATATATTTGCTACTAAAGATTGATGGAAGTTTATCGTGCGAGGAAGAAAAATTTATACATGGTGTTCATTGACCTAGAGAAATAAAAGTTATTTGGTGGACGTTAGAAGAAAAAGGGAATTTATAATAAATATATAAATGACATAAAGGATATGTATGAAAGAGCCACCATGTATGAGAACAATATTAGGTGATACAAGAGGAGTTTTTTATAACCGTGACACTGAACACATAGTTATATACCCTAGTTATGGATAAAGTAACACTATATTCAATGAGGTTGATGTATACTAATTGCAGACAATTGACAAAACTAGCGAGGGTGTCAAACCAAAAGCTTGAACTATGGAGATATACTTTACAGGGTAAAAGTTTTAGAATAAGAAAAGTAAGACTGAATGTGTGCACTGCAAGTTTAGCAACATATAAGTGTGAAGCCGTGATGAGATTAGTCGGGATTGCAGTACTCAAGTGCAAACAGTTCAGAAACCTAGCTCGATATTCCATGAAATGGTATGATGATTGAATATGTTACACATTAAATCAAATAGAATGGTTGAAATAGAGAAGTGCTACCTGTTTTTCTAGTAGGGTACCCATCGAAGTAAAAGACAAGTTCAATAGAACAGCTATATAGACCAACAATATTATATGGGAGTAATGAGCCTCTAAAGTCCATCATATCTACAAGATGAGTGTCACAGATATGCGGTTGCTAATGTACGGTCATACAGAGTTAGACGAGATTAAAAATGATCACATTTAGCAGAAGTTGCAAGAAGCATATATATAGAAGATAAATCGAAAGGAAGGAATGGTAGACATTTTGAAGGCGCTAGTACTATTAAGAAAATTAGGATGAATTGTCTTAGCTTGTTCTTTTTTTGGTGTAAACAGAATATGTGGGGGGAAGTAGGAGAGTTAGTACATTAAATAGGCAATGTGTAATTGTATAGGGTTCTGGGCAGGGGTTTAAGCACCTTTTTGATGCTTGTAAAGTATCCAACTTAGCACTTTTTTTCTGGGGTGGCTATGTTTTTAATGAATAGAACTGTTACTTGTCTCAAAAACAAAAGAAGATATATTGAAAGAAGTCGCTTGAGATGTCTTGGTCATGTCCTGCGTCTACCTCCAACTGCATCTGTCTATATCTATGTAACCATCTGGTAGTGAAGGTGTTTGAAGGAAATGTGGTAAACCTAGAATTACACGAAAGGAAATTGTCTTGAAAGACCAAAAATCTCTTGAAGTCCATACAGACCTAGCAAAAAGTTTGGCATAGTGGAAGAGGATCTATTCATGCAATATCAATTAGTTGGGGTTAGTTTTAGTCATGTCAGGATGTTTACTTGAGGTCCAGTGTTGCTGTGAGGTTTATAGTCTTTGTCAAAATAATTTATGCCAGTAGAGAGCTTCTTATACCAAATAAGCTTATTATTGTTAATTTCTATTGATTTTTATTATTATCATTATTGTTGTTGTTATAGTTATAGTGAGACGGGCTTACTGGTGTTACATGGATAGTGAGAATTTGTATAGCCGACCTCAACTTGTTTTCAATTGAAACGTAGTTGCTGTTGTTGTGTAGGAAGCTTGAATGAGGAAAACGAGGACTTCTTGTTCATTCTTAAAACCATAGCTGCATTATTTTACATGAGAATTAGGGACAGTTCTTACTTTGCTCGTGAGGATTTCTTGTTCTTATTCTTTACTGGCTTTACTAGGTAGCGTTAAAAGTGGAAAATTCTTTTTTCCAATATTGAATAATAGGGGCCAAATCTGGATGCATAAACATTACTATCACATGTATGTAGTTAGCTAGGTAGCTTCAGAAGAGGAACTTCTGTAGTCATATGTTAGGCTGTAGGAGACTCGTGTGAAACGCACAAACATGAAGCCCACAGATTTCTACTTAGCTGGGTAGACTACCTTGGGCTTACTAACTGTTTCTTTTAAACTGTCTTCTGCAGGGTGTTACTCTTCTACTTCTTGTAATACACATTTTATTTCCAATATCATATGAAGGCTTCCATCTCTACTGGAGAAGTCTTCTCAACAGACTGAAGGTATTTGGTACCAGTCCTTTTTGTGTTCTCTCATTATGAATGGTGATCTTGTTTTAAAAAAACATACATTTCCCTTCCTCCATGTAAAAGATAACTTTTTTGTGAAGATAGTCGTACTCTAACATTAGTGCTTTTGTATTGCTGTTTTTGTCACTCTTCTCCCTAAAAGTAGACGGTGAAATATCTGGTTGTGATATGTCAGATTCTGCAGTTGAAGAAAACAAAACATGGTAAGATGAATCATGCATACCAGGGAACTCATTTTTTCAAAAAATTCTTACAACAGTTAGCAGTGGATGTCTGACAAAACAAGTCCTCCAAGCAAAATCGAGAGTGACTTAGCACCTTCTTTAGATACAGAAATAAAGAGTACCAATATATCATGAGGGAAGGCATCAAATTAAGCCTGCAGTTTTCCTCATATTCTAGATCAATCTCAAATACTGGTAAAAGTAACTCTTTTAGCACTAGTCAGGATTTTACTAACTCATTAGCTCTGGCTTAGATTGTTTGTATAGTTAGCCAGAGATTTTTTTGTAAGCTCAAATGCCATATCTTGTAAATTTCGCATCTTCCTGATGTTGTTATTAATACCACTTATCTTATAAAAAAATAAAAAAAAATAAATATTTGGAAAAGAAAACAAAATTATTACGGTGGAAAAGATGGGGCCTTCTCTCCTTATTGGAAAGAGAAAAAGAAAGTAAGAAACATCCAATTAATCACCCAAGTGCATATTGCTGTTGGCTCTTTGTATTGCTGGGAATCTACCAAAAAATAGCAATAAGATATTGCACCAAATTGGTTTGGGTATTTTACTTGATAACAACTACGGATCATTGTTAAGATTCTTAGGTGTCTGATTGATGATGGTCATATTCCACCATAGCATGACTTCTCATGCATTGCCTCTGGTGCTCGTTCTACTGTGTTGTTCTTCCACATGGTGACAAAGCGAGAACGTATTAGAGACAAGGATTTTTAAGAGCAGCACAATCTCTAATACCTCATCCAACTCATCTTCTTAAGCATTTCCTATAGCTTTAGTTTTTGCTTTGGAAAGCACATCTGTGGAGAGCCATTACTTATAGTAATCGACTTGTTTTGTGACTAAAAAGAAATTGGAAAGGAAGAGAAAATGGTGGAATTGTCCATTTCCTTTGGTTTGACAAAATCACAGGGGAATGAAATTGGAGAACGGAAGAAAGTTCTCATTTTGGATTTTTTTTTTCTCTCATGTTGGGAGGAAAGAAAATGTAGAGAGAATTTAGAGCATAGGCGATTAAAATATTTTGTTATATAATATAATGTCTTATGTATATTTTAATTAACAGAAGCACTTTCCGTGTTTCCTCCTTGTACTTCGGTTGAATTCCTTCATACACGGAAGGTAAGTTCCAACAAGAAGTTCTCTCTCTAATAAACCCACTAAGTTTGTGTAGAAACCATTCTTGTGGTTATGCTTAAATTGTTATCTATTCTAAACTAACCTGCATAACTAGATTTTTTATAATGATTTTGAGGAATTTTTTTTGGGAAGGTTCGTTGAAATTGGTGAATCCTAGGTTGCTTAAAATTTTCATAGGAACTGATAGTAAATTTTAGTTAATAACAATGTTGTTCTTGTTTGTCTTGATATTTCAGGTCGTTTTGCTGTTAATCTTGGTTGCGGATATTGTGGTCTACATTCTCTTTCTAGCAGACCTCTATTATCTTCCATTCCGTATTGCATCCTATCTCCGTGTGGTGTTCTTTATTTTGAACATTAGGTACGTCATAGTAGAATCGCTGCTCAGTGATTTTCCAATTCTAGTCACTACCTCATTATTGATGTTTATGTTTTAACTTTCTTTACCCAGACTTCTCCCTCCAAGTGGTGTCACAATTTTCTTTTCTAGTTGTCTTTTTCTCTTACTTGAAAATGTGAACATATAATCCTTACTGGGAATATGATTTTTATACGCAATATATGTGAAGGAATGTAAAGAAGTGAGCTTTTTGCTCTTGTTTCCCCAAATATTAAGTAAATAGCATTTTGTTCTACTGCTGTTAATCAATTATATTTTCATGCTTATATTCTTTCATTGTCCATAATGCTTTTGCACCCTCCCCACCCTCACCAAGGAAAGGTGGGCCTGATCTTTTGTGGTTCTGTGAAATTTCTGCCTTTTATCAACTTTTGAAATGAATGGAAGTGTCTAGATATGATTTTAAATTTTATCACTCTCCCCTCTCTCTCTGATCATGTTGCCACCTTCGACTTGTTGTATGAGCTTCAAATGTGTAAAGTATGTCTTGGACATGCACCTGACTTATAAAATTTGATTGTCTGCATAAGTTGTAGTAATCACAACTAATCTTCTGAGAATGAGAATGCACCTCTAATTCAAATCATGTTTTAGTTATAAATATAATAATTTTTTAAAAATATGATGGTTTATATGGACTCATTCATGCTGATGCATATTCATAGTCTTTTCCACTGTTTATCAGTGACATGTTAATAGTGCATATGATGTCAAGGACATCGATTGTATAGGAAAGACCACCCCCTTTGAATTGATGTAAATTATGGAACACCAGTTAGGTAAGAACATGAATTTTCCTAACCCCTACATCTGCTGCTGCATTTGTTGGTGATTGTACGTGGAGGCAAGTGGTGGTGGTTGATGATGATAATGGCTCTGCAGTGGAGTATAGTGGTGGAGGTGGTTGTTGTACGGTGGAGTCTGGTGATGGAAGGTTGTGGAGGTAGTCGGCGGTAGTTGTGTGGTGGTGTCTGACAATGGTGGTGATTGGTAGGGGGTAGTGGCAGGCTGCTGCTGCGGTAGTTGGCTGTGATAATAAATAGAGTACTGATAAAATGTTAACATTTCAAGGAATCTTTAAGTGAACATTTAATGATTTTAATACTATACAAGATTTGAATGTTTCAGACTTATGAAGAGCTAATAAGTTGTTATCAAGGGAAAAACACACATGCACACACTTAATAGCTTGAGATCTGAATGATTCAGATCAAACCTCCATTAAGTGCAAATAAATGATGATGCCTAAGCAGTGTAATCTACTAGATGTTCCTTCTCTTGTTCTCCCTTTTTAAGGTTCAGAAAAATGGCATGTTGGGTCCACATCCTGCACTTTATTCTTCTTGATCGACTTGGTTTCTGAGCTGTTGTTGCTAATCTGATCTTAATTTCATACTTTTGACAATAGGGAATTACGAGATAGCTTCTTCATCCTTGCAGGAATGTTTCGGACCTACCTTAATGTTGTGGTTAGTTATCCTTGTCTTTGAGGGCTAATGGTTATTTTCATAGCATAGCTTTTCAGACACAATATGCTAGATGATATGATAATCTAAAAATTTCGTACCTGAATATTATCATCTTATGTCCTTTCTCCAACTCATTGCTAACCCAAACCCTTCTCTTTTTGTCTATGTTCTCTTTCGTCCCTGCAGGCTTTAACTGCGTTATTTCTTCTGTTCTCGAGCTGGTTAGCATATGTCTTCTTTGAAGACACACAGCAGGGGAAAACGATGTTTACTTCGTATGGCACTACGTTGTACCAAATGTTTGTTTTATTCACCACATCAAACAACCCAGATGTCTGGATTCCTGCATACAAGTGAGTGCCTTACAAAATTGTCTTTAGTAACCTTTAAAATACTCGCTATAATATCGTTGAAGTTTACCTCACAGTAGAAGCTTTGTGTGTAAGATAGTTTTTGCCATTCCTTATAAAAAAAAAAAGGATTGGTTTTTGCCATTAAAAGCTCTGAGTTTTGGTTATGTTTTTGGCTACAATTAAAGATGGTGTCTCCCACCTTCATAACAAGAGCACCATCTGAATACATTTTTCTCTCGTCGTCAAGCTTTCTTACTTAGTGTTTGCATTTATTTTTGTCTTGAAACCTGTAGTATGTATTTTTCCTTTCAGGGAATCACGGTGGTATTGCTTGTTCTTTGTTCTGTACGTGCTATTGGGCGTTTACTTTGTTACCAACTTAGTTCTTGCTGTTGTATATGATAGCTTCAAAAGCGAGGTAAGGTCTTCCATTGTTTTGCTTCAAGCCATTGGAAATCATTGCCACCATGTTATTATTTGCCATAGCTCGGAACTTTTCCTGTTGATTTTTCACTTTGCACCTATATATTTATTTATTTATTCTCTTTTGGTATAGCTTGTAAAACAAGTGGCTGAAAAAGATCGTAGGAAGCTAAGGACTTTGAAGAAAGCATTTAGCTTGATTGACGACAACGTGAGTCGATACTTCATAACTGGTTCTCCAATTAAGTTTCTGTGGTTAACATGTGTTTAATATCCTTCTCTTCCTTCCTTTTACCCATGAAAGATAAGCTTCTATCCTTGTTCTTCCTTTTCCCAAAGAGTGGCAGTAATTGCAGTCAATAAAAATCTTCTCACTCTCAAATATCATGTAAGCATTCGGTATAGCATATGTAGTTGCCTGCCTTTCTGCTCCACAGATCAAATTTAGAGCAAATGTAGTCTAGCACCAAAACGAAGAGGGATTATGTTTTCTTGATAAAGTAATAATTCTATTAATGTGATGTGAATTTTTCTCTTTCAGTATTAGAAGATAAATTATTTTGAGAACTAGAAAAAGGTAGTTGGTACAGTTCCACATGATTCCATTGGACAAACACCTTCTGGAACACTCATATGCAGAAACAGGTAGATCAACTGGCATAGGTGTTTAAAAGACATAATAGAGTTTGATACTTTCTTCCTTGCTCCTCTTTCATGAATGAAGACAATAGGCTTTTAAGTATCTGTGTGTCTTATTTTAAGTGAACTAGCCTGGTACCAGTGACCAATATACGGGTTAGCCTGTCCCGGTAAGAAAGTGTTGTTGTTTCCAAGTTTTAGTAGATTCTGTGTTATGACATTCAAATTTTATGTTTCAACTTTCATGTAATTGTAGTTTAAACTCTTTCATATTTAATGAAATTTGTGGTTTTCCTTTTCTTCAAATTTTGGTATCCGCATTAATAGTTTAAATTACAATTTACTATTAATAATTTTTACAGTAAAATATATTTAACACAACAAAGTGGGCCGGCCGGCTACGAGCCAGCCTGAAGTTGGACATGTAAATGGGTTGGGAACTCAATTTTGTACGGGCTCTACCTCTCTATAAAATAATTGGACCCATGCAGACCATTTTAAGTACTGGATTTGTTTGTCAATGGCCATTGTCCCATGGACCATTTAAAGCAGTAACTGGCCCAGCCTAGCCTGTGATCCATTTTAAGTGCTGGTCCGGCCCGTTTGAACATGAATAACTGTATGTAAGTATGCATAGGTAGTGAGAGAGAGAGAGAGAGAGCAACACAGAGTGAAGGCAGAAAGAACTAATGGAAAAGGATTAAATACTTTCATAGATTTCTGTTGTATTCAAGAATTTAATAAAGTATTTTGATTTATGAACTTCTTCCCCCTACCTTACTATCTAGAGATATAATGTCAAAAGATCCACCAAATTTGATCTTAAATATAAGATTCAAAATGGTTTTTGTGTGTCCTTAAATGTATTGGTTGACATTCCTTTTAAAGTTGTATTGTTTTGACATTGGCAGAACACTGGGGTCCTTGACAAGAAGCAATGTATCCTTCTGTTTGAGGAACTTAACAAATACAGGTAAAGTTCATTCTCCACATGACCTTCCAAAGTATTTCTGACACATAAAGGTTCTGCAGCTATTTCACTAATTGTCTTCTTTTTGTGCTGTGGATCTTACTGCCTTCCTTGAAACTGAAATTGACCTAGCAGTCACAACTTGAACTGGATAAAGCTGTTTCACAAAATCCAGATCAACATGCTGTCTGTAAAGCCTTTTTTTTTTTTTTTTTTGAAACTGGTAACATTCGTATTTAAGTCTACTTAGGTAGTACTGAAAAAACTATATTTACAAATAAGTAGAATGGAAGTAAAATCTACCCCAAAGCTGAACCAAAACCTATATGGACCCTAATACTTCTATGATTGACTCAGTCTCCTTGGAATAGACATTTGTACACCAAAAACAGAACAACAAAATACACTTAAGCTTGACTTCCTGCAGGTTGTTGTTCCTATTCTCAAAACATCTATCATTTCTCTGTTGGTATCGACTTATGTTATATAGTTAAAATTCTTTCTCTTCCTGTATTCAGATACTGCTCTGTTGGTATTGACTTATGTTATCTTCTCTTTGGATACATGAATATGTCCTGCACTTTTTCTTTCATGTTTATCTATCAAGGTTCCACGTCGCAGTAGACACTGATACATTATCGATCATTAAATGTCTTCAGGACATTGCCAAAAATATCAGGAGATGATTTTGAGTCAATATTCAATGAGCTGGATGATACTGGTGACTTTAAGGTACTTATGAATCCTTTCTAATTCTCTGATACACTGAGGTACTTTTATTCTCGTTACTCTCCATTTTTCTTGATCTGTACAAATTTGAATTGTTCTGATGATTGAATTGTGACTTTATCAGTTTATGTTTTAATTATTTCCTTTGGAAAGTGTATATTTTATTTGGATAGTGATCATCACAATGATACTCCCATTTGAACTTCTCATTGTTGCTAACAGTACTAGCAACTATAGTTCTTGTCTTACTGTTTTTCTTTAGCTTTGTTTTCATTTTACACTTTCTCTTGATGATCTTGACCACACAACAACAGGCAAGTAGATTTTATGCTTATAATGGAGTATACAGAAACGAGTAGGTTTGCCAAACATTTCTAGGAACATTGTTACATGGAAAACAGATTTCAACTTGTTTAACTTGTGTCGTTGATATTTATTTTCTTCAGTTTCGTACCTCAGTGTCTCAAACTTGAATTTACCTTTAAGTTATGAAAATTATGTGATAGATTAAACTACTATTTTGTATTTTCTAGTTGCTTCTCAAAGTCGAAATTTTTGGTATATCCTATCAATACTTGGTGTATTATTGAAATCTGTGATGAAGTTGAATGACTTAGCACCAGAGCTTGATTTTAAACAATAAGCACATCTATCTTGTATCTTACCATTTCAAGTTTGTTAGATCTCTCGAGTCTAAAAACGTCAAGTTTCTCATATTTATTCATGGAACCAGATGGGTGTCTGAATTATAGGAATCTGATCCTTTTCATGAATGAAATCTTCTCAATCACTAAAAATTCCATCTTCATTTTTGTTTTCACTCTTCTCATGAATGCCTCTGTTTCAAATGCAGATAAATTTGGAAGAATTTGCCGATCTGTGCACTGCAATCGGACTAAGATTTCAGAAGGAAGATTCAGTGAGTCCATTTACCCTTTCAATTACAGTTTGAAGGTTATACCAGAGAATCCTTCATGTTCTGTTTTCTATTGCAGCTGCCAATCTTCGAAGCATGTCCAAATTTCTATCATTCAGCAGCATCTGAGAAGTTGAGAGACTTCGTCCGTGGGGATATGTTTGAGTACATAATAGTGTCCGTTCTCCTTGTCAATCTTGTTGCTGTTATTATTGAAACTACGGTATAAATCAAACTCTGTACAATTTCTAATTCAATTTTGGATGCAAATAAATTAGATTTCTATGCTTAAGGTAGCCCCAATATATAGGTCTGTTAGTGGTTGTCTAATTTGAACTTATGAAGTGATACTAATTCCTTTTGGTATCTGATCTGTTAATTGTTGAAAAATCATGTCTAAAGTAAAATGATATGGAGAGTATACATTATGATTAAATTACCAACCACTGATCCCACAACCAAGTCATAACTAGCAACTACCCTAATGGTTAAAAACTGTGATCTTGAATCAAGCATAGTGTGGCGTGATTGGCATCCTTCCCTTTGTTATAAGGATGAGTACCTCCTGACTCCATCCACCATGAGCTGAACATTGAACCTGAACAACCAAGGAACTTTTATCCTTTCTGCTTTGTTTTCTGTCTGGGGCTTTCGGTACTGTGTGGATGCAACATCAAGGAGGTGGGGTTGTTCTTCTATGTCTGATTAGAATAACATAGTGCCACCATACAATTTTCTGCCTAAGTACCTCAGAGAAACCTCCTCTTCCAAATCATTTATATTTGAAAGGACTGGCACATCTTACTGACCACCTGAGTTTTGAGGAAAGAATCAACATTCTCACCCAAAAATAAATAAATCAAGATCCTCATATGCTGTGATATTTCACTTATTTCTTACTTTCATGGATGTTAATGAGGAAATCTTTTGTTTGGATGGTAAATTTTGTGCTTTTATGTTAATAAAATACCTGAGATGAGGACTAACAACTGAAGAAATATCCCCCACTTTTCACATTGTTTTTGCTTACATCTTTTCTAAGTTCAGTATGAACCTCACTGACTTGTTCTGTTGTTGGTGAATTCTAGCTTGATATACAGAACAACTCAGGTCAAACCTTTTGGCAGAAGGTGGAGTTCACATTTGGTAAGTCGCATGACGAATTTCAGGGCTTGGCACCAATATTTATTGAAATTTGATATGTGCTGTTTTATTCATCAGATTCTGGTTATAGGTTTGCCCCAATAGGTAGAAAGTTATCCAGATGGTTTTATGTTAGTGGTATCAGCTTTGGTTGCCGTTTGCATTAAATATATCAACCATACCTAGTGGATGGTTAATTAGTTTAAGATAGAGAAGATATAGATATATGGCTTCTGAATTTTGCTGGTTGTATTTTGCATTTTTATTTGATATTTCAAATATTAAAATTTTTCCTTTGTCCTAGCAATTATCTCGGTTGAATTGCATTTCTTATTTAAGTTCTTGAAATTTGACTTTAATATTGTTAAATCAGTTCTTAACCGTGCACCACCTTTTTTCTTGATTAAGTATAATTTTCTTGATGATGGGGAAGTTTTTGTATACAATAGGTACACCAAAAAATAGAGAATCTACAGAAACATATGGTTCTCTACTAGACACATGTAATATTCTATACAAATAGTAACCTCATTTCGTTAAAAAGACATTAAAGTAGGAGGCTATTCCTCAGATGTAGAAACTCGTCTTCTTTCCCTTCAAAAATTTTCCTATTCATTTCCCTCCATACGATCTACTTAAGGGCCTATAGAGCAAAATCCCATGTCTGATGTCTGCTCTTCTGTCGTCTAAAGACCCAACTGAATAAAGCATCCTTCACAATACTCAACTGATTCGCTGTACTGACGAGCCATCTATTTAGTTCTCACCACAGATGTGACGTTACCTATCAATGTAGTAAGAGATGATCCACGTCCTCCCCTGAGTTTTACGCTTGAAGCACCAACTAGTTGATAGGTACAAGAAAAACCTGAACGTCCTAGTTTCAAATTCCCATTACAATACTTGAGATTTTTGTTCAATCCCTTCAAATGCTCTCATAGCTCTCTCCAAAGAGAGGAATTCAACTATCTCCAAATGTTACGTATGTGGTGAATAGGCAGGGACAATTAACCTTTCTTTTGTACATTGTAAATGGGCAGATCAGTTATGGAATTTTTTTATTAACCTAAGGAAAATTAGGTGGGTGATGCCCGGGGGCAGGAATTATTAAGGAGGTGTTAAAATTATATACCCTCTAACAATCAAACTAGAAAAAGGAGGGGTTAAATGGAAGATTGTCCCAGAATATATTTGGTGGTTTGTTTGGGCAGAAAGGAATCAGAGATGCTTTAAGGACAAGCAATGCAACATCCAGAAGTTCATTCTTAGGCCTATTTTTGTATTTTTTTTGGTGTAAACAAGAAAAGTTATTCAAACTGAAGATAGTTTTGGTGTTTTAGATAGTTTATAAGTAGCAAAGTAGATTGGATTTCTTGTTGTAATTAAGCCTTACTTTTGAGAGGGACTATACGGTTTTGTGTAGTATACCTGTTGATATTTATATAACTATTATCATTATCAAAAAAAGGCTCATGGATGTTCCTTTTTTTTATCGTCTCACTTAAGATGCCTGAAAAGTATATAACCCAACTTAAAAATACCAAGTTAGATTAGCAACAATGATGCTCTTGTATTTGCAGTCGCTTGTTGCTTCTGAATCTCTTTAGATTCATGTAGCCAAAAGCAAGTTTTACGCTCTTTTGACCATCAAATAATCCTACTGATAACTAGCAAAGGTTAAGCCGTTCTCATCCTGCTTAGAGCTTGGGGAAAAAATGAAATTTCTCTTAAGGCATAAAGACACTAGGGGAAAGGGCAAGGGTATTGATATTAAAGGATTAGATACTTTGTGTTCTTATCCTTAGACTTGGCAGTAGTCCTCTACAGTCAATTTATATGTAATGACCTTGTATGCTCTGAGTAATCAATATGAATATTTAAATTTCTTATCCGGTGGAATTTTGGAAGAGCACGGACAAGGCAGGTATAGAGTGGTTAACTGGGCTGTTTAATGTTATTTTTAAGACAGCAAAGATGCCTGATGAATGGAGGTGGAGTACAATGGTTCCGTTGTATAAAAACAAGGGTGATATCCAAAACTGCAACAACTACAGGGGTATCAAACTGCTAAGCCATACTATGAAGATTTGGGAAAGAGTGGTGGAGATGAGGGTGAGAAGA
>NC_064290.1:5277238-5375407 GCF_019186545.1 Solanum stenotomum | reverse complement strand
CTTGAGCTGAGGGTCCTCCGAAAACAGCCTCTCTACCTCCACGAGGTAGTGGTAAGGTCTGCGTACACTCTACCCTCCCCAGATCCCACTTAGTGGGATTTCACTGGGTATGTTGTTGTTGTTGTTGTTGTTATCATTATGGTGGTGCCTCTTTTGACATCAAACATTGTTCTTCACAACTCTCATCTTAAAATTGTGGTGTTGTGCTTACTCTTTGGGTTGAGCATATTTGGAATTTTACCATTTTTATTTTGTTGCACAGGCTGGCTATATGTTATCGAGATGGCACTAAAAGTGTACACTTACGGTTTTGAGAACTATTGGAGGGATGGTCAAAATCAATTTGATTTTATCGTCACTTGGGTCATTGGTAGGTTTCAATAGTTTTAAAGCCTGAATTCTCTTGATTAACTTTTATATCAAGTACTGTGTTGGCACTTGGATTGGCATTTCAAATTGCTTGGCTCATAATTGTATTTCAGATCTCTCTCTTTATATTCAATTTATAACATATGTAAGGCTGTATCTGAAAGTGTCATTTGAAATACGCTGTATTACCTCACCTTTGTTTGATAATGCTTGTAGATTTTTTTTAAGTCCCACGTTAATTTAGGGAATGGGCTATGATTATGGTCGTGGACAATCCTCAATTCATGGGTTAGTTTTTGAGGGTTGAGTTAGGCCTAGGGTCCATTTTCTTCTCATGGTATCAAAGCCAGACCCATTGGTCCCTATTGTTGTGTTACGCAATTTTGGACCCCTTAACCCACCCTCCAGTTTAGGCCTGAGCATTTGGGGAGTGTTAAGTCCCACATTGGTTGAGGGAACGGGTTGTGGTTTTGGTCTTGGGTAATCCTCTCCGCATGAGTTCGTTTTTGCGGTTGAGTTAAGCCCAAAAGTCATATATTCAGAGATATTAACGGAAAGGATAGAGGTCAAGAAATTAGGAATCCTCTGAAGATACGTCCAATTCCATGACACTTCATTTATTAGAAGTGGTTGTTTGTCCTTTGTCTAAAATATGGTGCACTGCTGCCAGTATTTTTTCTTGGTGTTTAAGAGTAATTTTTTTTTCCTAATAATAATTTGAACCCAGTCAACAGTGCTACTGCTTGTCAAGTTCTTTGCATTAATTGACACTTCTCACTTTTCTGCACATAGTGAGATAGCTATTTTTTCTGCACTTACTGGATTTAACTGATTTAACGGATGAATTCAATTTTCACAGTTATTGGAGAAACAGCTACTTTTGTTGCCCCTGATGATCTGACCTTTTTGTCCAATGGAGAATGGTAAAGGCCTCTGAATTATTTTGCTCTTGCAATTCTGCCAAATTGTCTGCTCTTGTTTCTGGCATTTTTTGAGTACTTTAATTATTTTGCTGAATATATAACCATGTATAAGTAATAGACTTTTTGGAGGCAAGAAAAAGATGCTTGTCTCCATGATTTGATTTCTGTTTTTCTTCCTCAATTGGATGGATTTATGATTATTTTTTTTCTATGTGCTGTGTTCTGACTTCTAGATGCTATTCTTGAAGTGAAGCGTTAATAAGATTTAGATGTTATAACTAGAAAATGATTAGAAAAATTCTTAATTATCCTTTTGTGGCTTGTATAACCTTTGCTTATAATAATGATGAACCTGGATTGACCATAATACAATTATCTGCTTTTTATGGTCTCCAAAAGGACAATAAGTGGTCAAGATATCAAGTGAATATGTTTCTAAATTCATACAAGTCTAGATTCGTTGTACTTGAAAAAGGATATCACCTAGAATATTCCAAAAGATAATTTAGGATGGTCAATATATATTTATAAAATGTTGTCGTATTTATTAAATGTTGCTTGCCTTATTTTTAGAGTATATTTTTCACTTAGAATGCATCTGTAAGAGAATGAGGAACCCCTTATTGGGAATATGGTTTCTTACTTAGAATGCGTCTGTAAGAGAATGAGAAACCCATTATTGGATGCTTAGAGTTTTCTCAGTGTCTTCTCTTTCTGATGCTTTACAATTTACTTCTCCTGTCTTATGGATAGACTAAATGCTTCTGTCTCTGGTGCTTACAGGATTCGTTATCTTCTTATCGCAAGAATGTTACGATTAATGAGACTCTTGCTGCATGTAGAGCGATATCGTGCTTTTGTTGCCACATTTTTGACCCTCATACCAAGTCTGATGCCGTACTTGGGGACCATATTCTGCATCTTGTGCTTTTATTGCTCTCTTGGTTTACAGGTATATTTGACCTTTGTTGTTGCTATTTGCCTATTACCATTCCATTAAGATTTTATTCCTCTCGTCTGAACTCTGTTTTTAATCTTTGTGAAGTTCTCTGTCATTAAATTTATTTTTCTCTCCGTTAGATTGCCTTTGGTTGTAGGTCTTAGTCAATATGGCATCATAGAAGAAACTGAAATAGCTTTTCCTCATCATTTTCTTTATCGATGTTGAAGTATTGTCTGTCTACTCTTTTCCTATCCTTTTTCTTCATTTTCACCCTTAGTTACTTTATT
Source organism: Solanum stenotomum (assembly GCF_019186545.1). Classification (NCBI taxonomy): domain Eukaryota; kingdom Viridiplantae; phylum Streptophyta; class Magnoliopsida; order Solanales; family Solanaceae; genus Solanum; species Solanum stenotomum. The sequence continues at coordinate 5,372,885 of NC_064290.1, read as the reverse complement.
TAACTTGTGCAGATCTTTGGGGGGATTGTCAATGCTGGAAACCCCAATTTAGCCCAAACGGAGCTTTCTGATAATGAGTATCCTTTTGTCAATGGTGAAATTAGAGCATTCTACAGGACAATAAAGGACAAGGGGACAATCTTTTTGTCATTTCATGATAATCTTCTTGGGAGAAACAATTTTATCATTTAATAACAAGATCCATTTTTATTGTTGCGTATTCTTGTAGTATTCCCACTTGGAAGTCAATCAACTTTGTTTTCTTGACATTCCAAGCTATTTGCTTTTTAACTTCAATGACTACCCAAGCGGCATGGTCACAGTTTTCAATATATTGGTGATGGGAAATTGGCAAGTGTGGATGCAGGTATCGTGATTTTAGGATTTCCTCAATTACCATTATATCTGCTTTGAAGAACTATCTTTTATATGTATGGTCATCTTGTATGATGCATATTCTTCATAGATCAGTCATGTATTTTTCTTACCTTTAAAGGAAAACTTAAATGAGCCCATAGGCCACCTTCAAAATAGGTTCGACGGATGATGACTTTGGTGACTGGAGCCTAGCCTAATCCTTAAGTGGCTGCACTATTTCTACTTTTGTTGTGTTTCCTCAGTTCTGTGATACATGTCTTTATTCTACTTTTGTTGTGTTTCCTCAGTTCTGTGATACATGTCTTTACAGAGTGTAAAATGAATTCCTTTGAGGAAAGATTCACCTAGAAAATTGAGATGAAATTGTGGTTTTTATGACATGAGAATCCTAGAGACGAAAAACTAACATCCATGTGCATTCACTTATAGAGAGAACATATTTGTAAGAGGTTTACAGTGTGAACATCATTTGGATTAGGATTTTCTTTGGCTCTAGAGTACTGGACAATAACAACAGTGTAATCCCACAAGTGGGGTCTTGGGAGGGTAGTGTGCATGCAGCCTTGACCCTATTTGTTGAAGGTAGAGAGGTTGTTTTGATAGACCCTTGGCTCAAGTAAAGCCTTTCAAAATCAAGTATTTATAGCAACTATAGTAGTGAATAAGCCATGCTGGAAACAATTAAGAAGAGAACAAATAGCAATAATAAATAATACGATGAAGCAAAGGAAACAATAGGTAATACTAAAATCGAAGAATAAGATAGTAAGAGAGTAACAATTACAATATTGATAAGGGAACTAGACGCTCAACTATCTAATAACCTTCTACCCTAATCCTCAATCTCTATATCTTCTTGTCTTGGGTCATGTCCTCGGTAAGCTACAGGTGTGTCATGTATTGTCTAATCACCTCTCCTTGAGACTTCTTCGTCTTACCTCTACCTCTCTTTATACCCAATAGTGCCAACCTCTTACACCTCCTCATTGGGGCATTTGTGCATTTCTCTTCACATGCCCGAACCTCTCAACCTCACCTCCCTCATCTTGTCCATCATGGAGGCCACTCTCACCTTATCCCCAATAGCTTCTGTCCTGATCCTATATGCCCCAGTATGCCTACACATCTATCTCAACATCCTCATTTCTACTATTCTCATCTTTTGGATGTGCGATTTCTAGATCGGCCAACACTCTATCCCATACAACATGGACATCTATCTCAACATCCTCATTTCTACTATTCTCATCTTTTGGATGCGTGAGTTCTTGATCGGCCAACACTCTGCCCCATACAACATGGGATGACCATCACTTTATAAAATTTACCTTTAAGGCTTGGTGGCACATTCTTATCACACAAGACACCCGATGCGAGTTTCCAACATTTCTAGATTATTGGACCTGTTAGAAAATATGACACTTATCCCTCTTTGGTTGTGTAAGGGTTTCCAAAGGAACTCAAAAGTTCTTGAACTACTCCACCCATTACCTTAAGGTTTTCATTTTTTGATATTGAAATTCTTTAACATAGGATTAGAGCTAAACCTATTCCTATTATTTCTTTTTCCCAATATTGGGCCCCGATTTATATTGTCCACACTCCACACACCAATTCCCATTCCTAGGCGTGCAGGAGACGAGGGTGTTAAGTATCCCACATTGGTTGTGAATGAGTTGCTGCTTCTCCTTATAATTTTGGGTGCTCCTCTAATCATAAGATAGTTTTTGGGAAACTTGCATAAATATACAACATTAAAAAAATATTTACCATTTATAGCAATAACATTTTTTTCTCATTTGATCACTTTTAATACATTTATAATACAATTTTAACACATATTACAAAGAACAATTTATTATTCACATATAATACAAGTTTTATTGATGGATAATACATTTATCACATATTTTAATACACTTATAATACAATTTGTCAATTTCTTACCAAACAAGCATAATATATTTTAAAAAAACAATTATAATACATGTATATTGCATACCTAATTCACTTTTAATACATATTGCAACTTTAACATATTATTGCTAAAAATGGTAATAAATAAAAAGTATTGCTAAAATCAGTAATTATTTATTAAAAGGTATCATTCCAAGTAATTTTTCCATAGTTTTTTTTGAGTTTAATTAGGTCCAATATTCATTTTCTTAACCGTGCTCATTTCTTTAATGTTTTTGGTTGGATGCTCAAATATTTCAAAGCATGTATCTGACCCAACTTTTGGGCCCAAAAATTTATATTGTCCACGCATCAATTCCGGTCCTAGGCGTGCCGGAGACGGGGGTGTTAAGTATCCCATATTGGTTGCGAATGAGCTACTGCATCCCCTTCTCATAAAGTTTTGGGTAAATCTTCTCCTCATGAACTAGCCTTTTGGGTTGAATTAGACCCAATGTCTATTTTCTTAATCACACCCATTACTTTAAAATTTTGGGTTGGATGCTCGAATATTTTAGCATGTATCTGACCCTATTCTTGGTAGACCTTTACAGACACTTTCAAGTCTGCTTCATGAACTCTAAAATCAGGTTACGTCTGCGGGGAGATATTGTAGATATACAATATCCTGGACGACTATGTAATGGTTTTCAAAAGTTGTACACTAATCTAAGACTATTCAACAATTAGGATGATGCTCTGATTCTTTCATAATGTTTATATGCACAAGAACATATACTGGAGATATTACTGTTATTCAGGAACATTTCATCAGCTTTGAGATCGTAATTATTGTGTATGAGGTAATTAACAATTTTGAGAGAGGAGAGTATTTCTTTTTGTCTGCTTAATGAGTGTACACCAAACAGATAGAAGTCAAAGACACTTAGCTAATTTCTGATGTTTGAGTGGTTTGTGCCATGCAAATACTATTGATAATCCTTCTGTATGTGGTTTAAATATCAATGTTCTATTAATATCATTCTCTTAGTGCTTTTTTGAGTGTTAACCTGTACGTGCACAAACTGGACTTTCTTTACAAGTATAAATTATGTATGTGGGGATTCAATGAATGTTGATAACTTATTAACTTTGAGTAACATGTAGTAAGATCTTAGTTGTTACAAGTTGTGGCATCCTTCATGCATTCTGCAATGTGCGAATGTAAAGAGTATTGAGATGATTAATGCCAATTTGACAGTTTCGACCTACCTGCTTTCCTAACATGGATGGTCCGAATTGCTGATAATAATTGCCTAACATTTCAGAGCTACAAGGAACTAACGGGGACTGCCTGGACTTATGTCTACTTCGTCAGCTTCTATCTTATCTCAGTTTTGTGGCTGTTAAATTTGGTAAGTATCCATGTCTACTCGTTGCAAAATCTGGGCTCTAGAAGTGGAAGGGATTTAGTTCCTTTAGAGTATGTTACATCTGAGAAGATATCATTTAAATATGTTTACACTTTACCGAGCCATGTCAGACATCTCAACTAAGCAATTTAGAGTTGATCTACCCCTCATTTTTTAAAAAGTGGCCCAGAAATACCCTTTTCGTCTAACAGAAGTGAAAAATAGTTTTAAATATTTTTTTTATTACTTTTTTAAAAAAAAATAATAATAATCCATGTAGGGGTATATTTTAGAAACTTTAAATTACAGAAGTTGTAATACTGCATCTTTTTAATTGATCTTTATCATTATTTTTCTTTTGTGTTCGGACACCTTCTTCTTTCCTATGTGTTTATACTCTGTATAGCCCTATAGCAAAGGCCATTGCTGAAACGAAAAACAAACACTTCAACAATAAATGATAATTCATAACTGAATACTTAACCTTTGTTTGGACTCCTTTCAGATTGTAGCATTTGTCTTGGAAGCTTTTCAAGCAGAAATGGATCTAGAGGCTGCAGCAAACTGTGTGGATGGTGATGACAAGGTTAGTTTATGAGCCTGCATCAGCTGGTTCTCATGAAGCGAATCTATTATTACTAGCGTATTCATTTGCAGACAGGAACAACTTGACAGACTCTAGCGAGTTGTTGGAGTTCTTCGTTTCATCATAGAAATGCTATTTATTATTTACACTCGTGAAGTTTAGAAAGAGAACGATTCCTTCAAAAGAGAACAAACAGAATCTTTTATTCAAATCATTGACAAAACTATCACTCCGAGTATATTTTGTTTCTTTTTGCCTACCGTAAACCCTGTTTCTTTACTCTTTCCTCACTTCCTCCTATTTTTAAATCCCTCGGCATTTAAATCTACATTTACGCTAACAGCACTTATTAGAACATACTAAATAGTATTCTAACCTTTTTCATCACTCTATAACCCTCAAAACAGTTCTAGACTTTTCGTCTTTTCTACTAGTCTACCCTCTGTTTGATCCTTTAGTCTTGAACCAGGTCGTCATTAAACGAACCAATTGGTACTAATCTTGGAGATCTACATCTCTTATTTCGTTACATAACATTGTTGTATTTGTTAATAAGAAGTACTCATGTGAACCTGAATTCTTTTTGTGTAATTCAGGAATCAAGTGAGCGGAGACGTAATGTTGGGTAAGTGTGATTGATTGATGTTGAGATATGGGAAAACTTTCATTAACACGTATAAGATGTAAACCATTTTTCTGATTGGCAACTTCTTTCATTGCACAGCACTAAGACTCGGAGCCAGCGAGTAGATTTCCTCCTCCATCACATGTTGAGTTCTGAACTAACAGAATGCTCCCATGACAATCCATAAGTTTGCTCCTTTCTCCATGCTGGTAACTTCATCAACATTTCTGATTGTAAATTTGATAGAAATGATTAATCTGTCGACTCTTTAACTGTTATTTTTTCCTTTAATCTCAGCTTTATGCAGTCCTGTGAGCATCAGAAGTTGAGTTATTTTGGTGGTGAAGCGAAATAGCAATGTACATTTCCAACTAATTATGTGTATGTATCGCGAATTGTTATGTGTTGTGTACCTAGTATAAATTCCATCGAGCCTACGACAACATTGTAGCTGTTCCACTCCACTCATAGATGTAATGGGAACCTCACACGCTGCTGTATTACTCAGATATTGTACGATGATTTGCTTGTAGTTTTTTCACTAACGTTCAAATGTAAACATGAGGAATGAATTTAAACATATTTTCATTTACAGTTTATATCTTTCTCCATTTCTCTATGGGGGCAGTCTGGTGTACTAAACTTCCGAGAATATAATGTTAGCGAGATTGATATTGATCAAATATATTATTGTCAAAAGCAGAACCTCATATTTTGTTTAGAGAATCACTTAATTATTCTAGAGCTAGAGCTACTGGAAAGAGGATAGATAAGAACTGAAGGTTGTGTTAACAGAAAGATACATTGCCAAATTGTTACTAACAAGGATATTTTTATCTTATTTCTAATGGAGTAATTCAATTTTTTATTGAGCATATTTTTGTAATATGTCAAACATGTAATATATATATTTACTTTATACAACTAATTTTAAAATATTACATTTCATAGCTATAGATAGAGTTTTATAACAAAATCTCTGCAACAAATACAAGTACACATGATAATACATAAATACAAATACACAAGGCAACAAGTGAATATAAATACACATGAATACAAATACAAATACAAATATCGTTGAAAATCGTATTTCATACAAGGCGGGAAGAAATAGGCGCCTACTACTGTGAGTGCAGACTTGAAAGGACACTTTATTCAGGCAAAACAGAGGAAAATTACTATGGATATGTGCAATTGCTGAGATCCTACTAGGGTTTTGCTTCATGTTCTGTTTTCTCTAGTTTATTGCACCTGCCAATCTTTGAAACATATCCAAATTTCTATCAGAGACTTGGTCAGTGGGGCTATATTGATTTGAGTATATAATAGTGTCTTCATTCTCCTTGTCAACGGTACGGATCAAACTCTCTTAACTGCATTTCTTTCACTATTATGAGTTTTGAGTAAAGGTTCCATTTGGATGCCCCAACCTGAGTTTTGAGTTAAGGTTCAACATTCTCACCCAAAAAAAAAAAAACATTTTCTCTAGAAAAACAAGCTGATGGAAGTAGGGAAAACAAGTCGCGTAAGTAAGTTTCAAGTTCATTATCTATTGTCCGCCCGCCCTAATGTCTCTAATCCCCATTCCTTGACCATTCCACCCCTTGAGTGGTGGACCTAGAAATTTGGCGACGGATGAGCTAATGTTCTTTTAAATTGTGCTAAGCATAGTTGCACAAACTCTTCACTTTTGATACCACACCCATATCGGATTCTCCAAAAGTACACTACTTTTGGAAAATCCTGTACTTTTGGAGAATCCGACCCGTTGACGTTTTTGAAGAGTTCGAGTAACAAAGGCAGAGAGCGTCTGCAAAATTAAATATGCACTCATAATAATCAATATTTTAAAAGTATATCGGACCACCCTTCACCTAAGGTGTCTCCATCATGCCCCCTCCACCACCACTCCCTACACCATTCAACCCTCATGATGTTTTGCTCTTAGATATAAATGTTTTTGAGATATTATTTTTACATACTTACCAAACACTAGAAAATAATTAAGCAAGAAACCCAATTATTTTTCAAATAAAGTATTTTCTAGCAAAATATTTCCCACCCAGTCACACTTTCTAGTTTACTTCTCTGTAATTATAAAATAGAATTTAATTCAAGTTCTCTTTTTTTTATCCTAGTGAAGTGATTTATGAATTTTCACATGTTCTGTTTTACCATAAATTTCAAAGGTCTTACCTTTTTTGTTAAATTTGTGTCATGTTAAATGGTATCATATGAATCAAGATGCTATGATATTTGTGATGTTTCATTGTTCTTTTTTCTCATTGTTGTAATACTTACATCTTTCTAACTTCAGTGTGAATCTCACTGACTTTTTGTATTGGAGAATTCTAGCTTAATATACAGAACAACTCAGGGCAAACCTTTTGGCAGAAGGTGGAGTTCATTTTTGGTAAGTCAAGACAATGGGGGAAACTCATGTAAAAGTTAATTTACATTGGGGAGGTAAAGTTGTGTATGAAGCAGGTTCAGGCTTGGTGAGATACAGCCGCGAACCTCAAGTGATGCAAAGGTTCCCAATTTCCCTCAAGTATGATCATTTGCAACGTATCTTTAGGAGTAAAATGGCTGTAAGTGATCCCAAACTTACTGTGGTCATAACTGGACGATATCCAAATGTAATTTTGGCCAATGGGCTCCCATTTTTTGGTGAGACTCCGATTTACAGTGATGGANATCTTTGAAGAGTCCGAGCAACATAGCTTTCATGGATATCAATTGAGGAAAGCTTTTGCTTGGGTGATGAGTTTTGTTTTATGTAACATATTTAAGATAAATATCCTGTTCTTTTTTCTCATTGTTGCAATATTTACATCTTTCTAAGTTCAGTGTGAATCTCACTGACTTTTTGTATTGATGAATTCTAGCTTAATATACAGAACAACTCAGGGCAAACCTTTTGACAGAAGGTGGAGTTCATTTTTGGAAGACAATGGGGGAAACTCATGTAAAAGTTAATTTACATTGGGGAGGTAAAGTTGTGTATGAAGCAGGTTCAGGCTTGGTGAGATACAGCCGCGAACCTCAAGTGATGCAAAGGTTCCCAATTTCCCTCGAGTATGATCGTTTGCAACGCATCTTTAGGAGTAAAATGGCTGTAAGTGATCCCAAACTTACTGTGGTCATTACTGGACGATATCCAAATGTAATTTTGGCCAATGGGCTCCCAATTTTTGGTGAGACTCCGATTTACAGTGATGGATCACTGTTGTCATTTCTCCGAAGTCCTGAGACTTTTAGTAATCACATCACCATAGTTGTGCTTGAAATGTTGCAACAGTTGAACGCTCCCCCCTGGTTGAACAACCTACCGACTCTGAGTTTGATTTAGGCATTGGAGATACTACATATCTTCCTAGTTTGAATCTTGGTTTTCCAAGGGGTACACTTCAACAACAAGCAATGGTAGGAGTTGCTAATCAGTCAAAATATACGAGTGGAGTTGGTGCACGATATGATCGTGTGGCTTCAATGCACTATTGTAACATTGATCGGAGTATGCACAACCGTGAGATAGGGGGGAAAGTAAGGATCTTGTGCGGTTTCAGAATTTGGACCGAAGTGTTAGACACCCTGAAAATCGAGGTACAAGTGCATTAGTCGGGGGTAGTAGCAATCAACACCACCCTGCTCAATTGGAGTCAATTGATAGGTAAATATAATGATATTTAGTTCACCTTTTTTAGGGGACTTCTTATTGTGTTTGAGATTTGAATGGCTTGTAATATTCTTATGTTTGTAGGCGTAATGATATTGAAAACAACCCCACGTTGACTCAGCCCACAAAACTTGTGAATAACAACAATGTTGCTAATGATGAAGTTAATGAGTTGGACAATAATGTCCCATTAGATTATGAAGGGATGGATGAAAATTTTTCGCCCGGTGGTGATGGTGATTCTGATAAAGTCGCTGCAGCCCCCGGTGAAGGTCCGAAAAAATATGCCAGCATAAGAGTTACCAATCATAGTCGAGATGCTTTTTGGAATCAGAAAAAACCTGGATTTATCTGTTCAGGTTAGTTTGGTGCCAAAGAATTCTAATAATATATCATCTTGTATGTTTGCCTATTTCTTTTTTGTAATCCTTAATTTTGTTTACTCACTTTATGATAAACTTAAATTTGATGATATTTTTTTGGTACATGCAATTAGGTATGCTATTTCAGAACAAGCTGAAAATGAAAGATGCAGTGAGCCTATATAGTCTACATCATCGGAAAGAGTCCGTTTCTGATCAGTTCAGAGCTATGGTTATTTGCAAGTGTAATAAACAGGGTTGCCGGTGGATGATCCATTTTTCGGAGATTCCAGGTGGTATATGGAAGGCAGAAAAAATGATTGCGGAACACAGTTGTACCATGGATGCATCTGAGGAGGTGGATCATTCCAATTGAAGAAGTAACATGATTGCTATTGCGTTGATACCATCTATTACTATCAATCCATACATCAGTATTAAGGATATTCAGGTTAATATTAAAAGGTTGTACAAGTTTACGCCTAGTGAAAGAAAAGCATCTAGAGAGCGTAAGTGAGCTCTTGAAATGGTATTTGGGGATTTCGAAAGTTCTTTCAAGGCGTTGCCTAGATACATGGCTGCTCCATTGTTGAGTGGGAGCACCAGTCAACAGCAATGCAAGGTTACCACATCTTCAAGTATCTCTTCTGGGCTTTTAAACCAAGTGTCGATGGATTTAAAAGTTGCAGGCCAGTTATCTCAATAGACAGCACGGATCTCTATGGTAAGTATGAGATGAAACTGTTAATTGCTATGGGAATTGATGCGAACAACAATAATCTTCCACTTGCATATGCTCTGGTTGCACGTGAGAGCTATGATTCATGGTCATGGTTCCTTCGATTGTTGTGGAGATGTGTTGTTTGTGATAGACAACAAATTGGGCTTATTTCTGAGCATCATCAAGACATCTTGCAGTGTGTCCAAACATATGTGTGGTTACAACTACCCCTCACATACCACAGGTTCTGTGTTCGACATTTGAAAAGTAACTTTAATAAAAAGTTTCTCAACAGTGACCTTGAGAACCTAATGTGGTTAGCGGCTACAGAGAACCAACTGAAGAAGTTCAGACAGAGGATGGAACAAATCAAAACGTTGTCACATGCAGCGCATCCATAATTGTCATTAGTCTGCTCTGAATGAGTAATATATAATGTAAAATTATTTGAATCTACTCAACAGCACTGTTGAGAAGAAATAGACAGTTATGTTCTCTGGAATATTAGGATATTTTGATCAATTTAATCTAAAAGTTTATGTATGTCCAGAATGAGTTGTAGATCCCAGCTGCGATTTAATTTCCACTTACAATAAGCCAACTTCCTACTACAGTAGCACAGAGGCATCCGGTTTTATCTAGATTCAAAAATTAGAGCTACTATGTACATGAAATTGTGAATGGAGGGGAAATCAATCAGTCGAAAATGGACCATTCTGCAAGCGCAACATGTGATTTTCATATGAAAAGATCTAATGGTTTATCAATCCTTATAGGCTTAGGCACGAAACCGGTCACAATCAATGGCACCATTCTTAGTGAAAAGGGATATAAGACCATTCTTCATTCTGGATACCGATTCTCTGAATGTTGATGAGCTCTTCTCTGCAGTTGCACTAAGATCCTGAACTATTCCCTTGACCACAGAACCAACTGGAGCTCCTTCAATATATGCCTTGCATGCAGAAAGAATGTCTACAGCATGGCAACGGAAATGACCTATGACAAGGTCTTCAAAATGCTGCATGCAAAATAAAGAATTAGAGTATGCCAGATGATAAGTATCAATTTATCATAAGAAAGAATACTACTTCACAAGTAGCCTCAAGATAAAGATGCATTAAAAAGAGTTCTCAAGATTAGCTATTTGCACCATTCACATCTGCAAACATCCATTATCACTCCGACTGCAAAACTAGTTGAAGAAACTGCTGAACTATATAGTTATATGTTTTGATTGTCCATTTGTTTTAAAATATGTTTGTTTGGATACACATGAATAAGAGTAGAATACGTTTTGTTTTCAACTTTATAGCTCTTCCACTGGAATATAGGAAAGAAATTCTGCCACCACGTCCAACCTTGTTTCCGAAACCAGATACTGTCTGCACTTGGTCCCAATGTTGAGGAACCTAAGCAGAAAAAAATTCAACTTACAATAACAAATTGAAACATCACTTATTAAGATGCAGCCACAGAGTTAATTTTACCAACTTCTTTTCACCCGTATATACCTAACACTGTGAACCTTCCCTTCCCTTCTTCCTTAATTACTTTACTGACTATATGCAAGCAGAAAAATTACAGAACATAAGATGCAAACTGATTTTAAGGATGAAGTAGGTTATAGATCGCTTTTTCCCAGATAAACCTATGTTACCAGTATTGCAGACAGATTAAATGTGACACCAATTAACAAAAAGAAAGAAAAGGACGGCATTAATTTACAATAAACAACTAAATTAGTCATTAAGAAGTCGGCGAAATCTCAGGAGATCCAGAAATTCAACAGAAAAGACATTTTTGGACTACACTGGGAGTACAATTGGATGTTACTTTTCAACAGAATAATTGAATGAAGTAGAAGTTAAGAAAATGATTCAACATCATACCTTTGGTGGCCTCCTCAACGTATATGTCATTGTTTTCAAAGATAGAACAAAAGCATCTTCATTGTAAGAGTTAGATCTCCTCTGTCCCTCAAGTCCAGCATATGAGGCTTCATATCCAGGCTCATTAAAGAAAGGCTTTGAATTCAAAATTAGAGCTTGTATGGAAACCAAGACTTGCAGCATGGTCGATGAATTGGGCATCCACCTCTCGTTACCTTTACCAGTCCAAGTGTTCAGAAGACTGAGACAGACTTTTCCACAATCATACAAGTTGGGATTCAGTCTCAAACCGCCAGAATAGTAGTAAACCATCTAATGAAAAGGGAAAATATGTAAATAAATATATTTATATTTCCATGCTACAAAATAAAGAAAAAAACAAGAACACTCCAATACATACTGGTGGCACATCAGGGTAATTTTGAGGGAACAGAACATCAAAGACAAAGAGACCATCATGGTATGGAGTGCCTTGTGGCCCAATGATGACTGCCCTAAGGAGATCCATCCTTGCTTCATAGACCCTTACATATATTGTATCTGAAGGAGAGAGAGAGAGTGAATTCAACATAAAACCTCAAACAGTCAGATAGATTTACAGCAGTCTACCAATGAGAGGACATCCCACAGAATCAAATTCACACAAAATTTTCTATTATTGCAGATAAATGTGCAACATGTCACAAACAGGATAGAGTCCTAAATTTAGCAGCGGATAAGGGAGTTGAGGTGGGGAAAAACAGATGGGAAAGCAAGAATCGCTATTCTATCATTTACTTGTGACAAAACAATGTGTCAAAATATAAATTGCAATGGATGTCATCAGAAACAACACATATCTTTTCATGAATCACACATATCACATGAGTCAATTGCTGCATTTACCATTATAGCCAGCACAAGAAGGTTAAGAAGGTTAGACTGAGAAAAATACCACTTTCACAAGACTTCTACAGCAGGAAAACATTGATACATTAACCAAGATATGAAATACGATGAAGTCACTAACTAACAGCATCTGACTCACCAGGTAAATCATTTTCCAATATTTTCCACTCATCCTGAACTTTCTTACTCCAGGCCTTAGGTGGCTGTTAAAAAAGTAACAGCACAGGTTAGTACAGTCACATTCATGATTTAACAAACAACTAAAATAGCAGAAAATGACCTACAAAGCACAAGAAATTCCCTTACAAGTTACCTGTTGTCCCTTGACGCCCAAGTTACTGTAATGATGATCTGAGAAGTCCTCTACCACATCAAAATGCTTAAAACTTTGATACTTTTTCATGAGTTCATCTTCAGTTACCTCTTCCTTCCCACAGGAATTTGACCCTCCAGACACCAAAGAATTGCTTGAAGCAGGGACCTGAGCAAAGCTACTACTTGCATGCTCAGGAAGTGTAGGATTCAATGTCTGAGCACCTGCTAGATGACTCGAAGAGCTAGCTTGGGAAGACACTTTTGAACTAGGAGCAGGTTCATTTAACCAAGAAACTGTTGCCTCAACACCAGCGGGCAAATCAACATTATCAAGTTGTGCCTGCATACTCAAGTAATCACATTCATCGTCCTCATCATCATAATACATATAGTCCTCATCATCATCATCATAGTTTGAGATATCATCACAATCATCCAAACCATCATCTCCATCATTCTGATCTTCATGATATGATATGTCTGAATTGGAACTGTTGTTATTGCCAGAGTCAGTAGATCCAGATGTGGACCCAACTACAGTATCTGGATTATCCCCAGTCATAGCCTCCTGTAAGTTAAACAAACCAAATATTTAAAGCAAATGAAAATGGCTTTTCCAATATTCAAATCGTAAACTAATTTACACATCCTTAGAAATTACAATAGTCTAGCCTTAAACATTCTGTAGCATAGAAATCATCAATTACTGCATGCACAATTTCAAAATCACTTTCTATAACCCTAATCCCCTGCCTAACAAGGATAGAATGTTCGCAGACCTAACCCCATTCTTATAGACAACAATTTCAAAAATTCATTTCTTCTATTCAACATGATTCACAATTACAATTCTTCGATGATCATACTCTAATACTAACAACATTTATAGAAACAACACAAAATTGCAACTCTTACTAAAGTTCGCGATCAATTCTAAACAATGATCAATCCAACAAAAATCCTATCATAAAGAAATCGGGATCAACCAATCAATCAATCAAAAAAACGAAAAAAAAACACGGAAATGAGGAATTCAAAATACCTTATTGTCTTTAACCTTCACAGAATCATCATGAGCAGAAATTTCTTCGATTTCAACGTCCATTGCAGCGCAGCAATTTCAATTTTTTCACAAAAAACTCTCCGTGATTCCAAAAACCCTAACACACACTATCACTATGAACTATTCGGGTTTTAGAGAGAACGATATATTTGTTGCCTTATGAAATGCGTTTTCTAATCGTACGCTAGAAGGAACATGCTTTGTATATTACGCTAATATATGATGACACGTGTTAGGTTTTCATTGGTCATGAGAATTGTATTTACCAATAGGAAGATTAACTTCCAGTGGTCCGCTGCTGCAGCAGATAATTTGTTAGAGTTGACGTGTTGACTAAACGAAATCGTAGAATATTACGCAGATAGATACTTTCGGTCTTTTTTATCATATCTTTTCGGCTGAATATCCTGGAAAAAATGTGCGACGGATCTTGAAGGAGCGAGAGTGATTATTTCTATTTTTTTGTTAAAAAATTATCTTATATATATAAAAGATTTTTTTATATTTTTTGGTGTGTCGAAATATAAGATTGAGATTGTTATTATGTGATACCAATAAATTATAATTTATGATCAAACACTTACAAAACAAAAAAATGAAGTTTCGTGTCTTTTGGAAATAAATTAGTAGGCAAGTGTAGGGTCGTTTGGAGGGGTCTACGACTCAAAGGTGATTATGACTTTTGAAAAAGACCATCTTTCCTTTTATTGAAAAATTGATTGAAATATTATGGAAATTTCTTTGCTTCCATTGCATTTGCACATGGAGTTGTTAGGTCACAAGTTTTTAAACCGTTATAATCATTTACAAAAGCATTTTTTAACAAAATGATTCAATATTTAGAAGAATTTTAATTCGATATTTATAATTAAAAATAATGAAGTACTGGTTGCTCCAGAACAACCCTTATTGGTTACTAGTATGAAAGTTTGAGGAAAAAAAAATCTATTATACTTCTATAACAAAAAATACCAGATCTTTTTCACAAATAGCCAAATAGATTAACAGTTTATTTTTTCTAATCACATACATAAATTATACACAAACAATACATAATTATATGTGCATTATATATGAATCATATAATATTATATATTATTTACTGATTATTTTAAGCTTAAGCTGTCAGCTTAGCAGCTATTTTGTTTGGTTCTTTCATTATTATTTTTTGGAGAATCATGGTTTAGGTTGCACAAGCTAAATATCTCATTGGCCATGAAAATTGTGAAGATAAAAAAAAAAAGAGTATTATTTCCTTTATCCAATTTATATAATATCCATTTCTGTTTTGTTCGTTCATAATAAAAACTTTAAATTATTATTTTTTATTTTTAATGAAATAATTTATAGTTACACAAATATTAAATATGTATACGTTATTTTAAATCATAAATGTAAAAAAAAAATCATTTTGCTCTTACGTATCGTATCGAATCAAACGATACCACATAAATTGAATTTGTATTTCACCATTAATATAAATTAAGGATTTTTTATCAAATTTTTTCGTTAGTAGATTTAAGTAGGGAAAAATTAAAGTATTTCTAAAATTCCAAAATTGAATTCAAAAATTTTATAGTCAAAACTCAAACATAATTTCCATTATCCAATATCTATAAAAAGTAAAAAACATTCAATATTCATATCCAAAAAATAAATAAAAAAATTAGCGCGGTAAATATTTGGCGCCAAGTTTCCCTCCATTTCAATTACTATACTTGCTATAAATTGAGAAGAAAATTAGCATAGAAATTCATCAAATCTCAATTCAAAGTCCCTTCTTCATTTGATAAATTAGGTTTTGCAGCATGGTGGTAGCCCTAGAACCTGGAAAATTCTACGGCAGCAGCCTCCCTAGACCTAGATTCTACAAGCCCAACGAACAACGAGTTGATCCACCAAGCTCCGTCCTGGATCCATTAATGTCATGGGCGGAGGAAGCTCACTGGTCCATGGGTGGCGTTAGCTTAACTCGTCACCGTCTTCAGGGCCGAATTGAAGGAAACATCGAGAAGTTGCGTGCAGAGCGTGAAAAAACGCCGGAAAAGGATTCTCCGGTTGCTCCGTGCACGAAGAATAGTCCACCTATGCCGCCTGCTCCGTATGTGTTGAAGAGGAAAAGGAAGTTGGTTGATGAATCTGAGGATGATATGGTGAGAAAGCTTGAGTTTGACGAGAGGGATGTGGAAGAAGGTGTTGCTGGGAGGACGAGGAGCCGGAGGAATGAAGATGTTGTTGCGGTTAATCAGGTGAAAGCCAAGAGTGAAAAGATGATGAAGAAGAAGAGTTTGAAGAAAGTTGAATCAGTGAAAAGGACTTCGCCTAGATTGTTGAAGCGCCGGTCGCCTTGAAGGTGTTTGATCATTTGTCTCAGTGAGTGAGATGTTGTTTGTTAGAGTACAGTGATATAGTGTGTTTTCAGTTTTACTTAATTGAATTATGCTGTCAGTTAAATCTAGTCGAAATTTAGAGCCTTTAGATAAATGATAAGAAATTTAGGTGTTTTTGCTTCTTGAATGATCTGTTACATGATACTATATGGTTACATTTATTGTAGCTAAATGTTGCATTGTTGAGATTTTGCCGTCTCTGATCAATGATACTGCTGCATTTACTGGTTATGGGTCATTCACTTTTCATAATTGCTCACTCTATACTTCTGTTTAGCATCATCTTTAGTGTTATTTTCTGCAGGTTTCCCTTCTTGTTACTATTTGAGTTTTTGTTTTCCACTCGTTGTTTGGTATCTACATCAGAGTTTTTGACTATTTTCGATTTGTGTTGTGTAGAGGCCGACTAAAAGTAACAACAACAAATAATATGACAGTTGAAATAAGCTAAATAAAATTGAAATCCAATACTAACAAATTCCAAAATGCACACATACCCATAACATATCGCCAGCTGTCATCAACCTTCTTCTCCCGTGAATCTAGCGTTAGGGTTTCAATCCTCACTACTCTGCCATTCCCAAATCTCAGATCTCAAAATTTTTCTCGATACTCTCAATTCACCCATACAAATACAAATGGATCTCTGTAATTTTGTTCAATTTCACATCTAAGTAGCTGAAATATTTCCTTTGGGTTTTGGGGTTTTTTCTAATCTGATATCAATTTTCGTGAATGGGATCATCTGGGTTCTTCATAATCTGCGCTCTTCACTCGCTAATAGCGAGTACTAGTGGTGTTTTGATAATGTTTTATCTGAACGAAGTATCTGTTCTCGGTCATGGAATTGAAACAGCGAGAAAGCTACTGGGATCAACCCCACATGATCAATTGTTGATAAAAACTTCTGATTCATTTGTTGGATTGCTGTTATGTGTAATTGGGTTATTGTTATTCATGGTGTCGTTTGTTAAGGACAGGGAGTTTCAGAGCTTTTTCGCTAAAGGTTGTATCTTTCTTCATGTATCAATGGCGTTATGGAGAGTTTATTTTGAAAGGAAAGTTGAGGATTTAGCTTATGATTGGCCAAGACAACTTGTTGGTGATTTTGTTCTTGCACTTTCTTGGGTGTTTTTTCTAGTTAGTTCATGGAGGGACAAGTATGATTAGTTGAAATTTTGATATTAAGCGGGATGATTCGAAAGGGCCAGACCACAAGGGTTCGAAAAAGGGCAGAACGACAATGATCCTACATTTCTGCAAGAGGTTATTTTTAAGGCTCAAATCCTTGATTTTCTATCACATGACAATAATTTTATCAATTACCGTTACGATATGACTTCTTTAAAAAAAAAGTTCAAAAAATTTACTAGTTTGTTGCTTTCAAGTTTCAAGTCACTTTTTCTGTATATCTCAATGGAGTGGTACATTTGCAGCTTTTGTTCATTTTTTTCTTTTCTAAACTTTTGTTAGTTTAAGATGTTTTCAAAGTCTCAAAAAGTTATGTTTTGATGGGAATTTTTTTTTATAACAACCACATAATACAACACTCTAACCAACAAAGTGGATTATTAAGTACTCCTTCATTGTTAAACATAGGTCTCGAGTTCGAATTTCCTTAATTACAAAATGGAATTTCACGACATCAATCCAAATTTAACGAGGCTTCGATACTTGTGAAATGCAGCAGCAAAGAATCTTGGACCACACACAGACTTGAGTTTCAAAAGAGTGATAAATGTTACCCATTAAACACTTAATTTTGGACCCCTACCCCCACAAGAAAGACATTAAAAAAAATAGCTTTGTGCCCATTACTGCCATTATTTTATCTCTGCACTGTCCCGTAGGTGATTTATGCCTTTCATAGTGACTCAGCCTAGCATGCATTAATACATTTTACTAATATGAAATCGCATTTCATCTTATCATCGAATCGAATGACATTGATTAATCTCAATTTTTGGAAGAAGAAATTAATAATTTTAAATTCTTTTACTTTATTCAAAAAGTTCTTTTCACCAAACGACTCGAAAGAGGTGAGAAGGGTCTTTACTTTGTCCTGTTCGGGAAAAAACAGTAATAGCTCATTAATTCTAGTTTCATGACACAAAAAAATGTATCTAACGTTCAATTGTTTTATTGAAGTGACAAACTCTCAAGTTTTAATTTGTGAAACAAAAACAACGACAAAATTAAATTTAAAAAGTGTGATTCAAAAAGAATAAAGTATATGTAGAAACGATTTAATATAGAAGACAAAGGAAAAATAGATATTATTATTATTATTATTTTCAGTCACCTGTTACTAATCGGATTTGAGAAAGAAGAACATATAAATAAACTATATATCGCTAATAAGACGGGATAATGTTATTTTTGATAATGGTAAATTCTAAGGGTGGTTCTTGTGATGTTTCTTGAAATTGATTAAATACCCCTTTTGTCCCTTTACATATTAAATATATTGCATTTAAATTATTTTTAAATTTACATTATCTCTAAATATGAAATAATAATATATATTGCAACATGTACACAAGTAATTAAATTATTCAATAGTAAGTAAATCGTTGAACTCGAAAAATTCACAAGCACGATGATTAAAAGCTTATACTTTAATCAACTAAACATTAAATATGCTTAATCAGATATTGCATACCAACACCATATTTTATCACTACTTTATGGGTATATATTTTAATTAATTAAATATTAAATATGCTTAGTTAAATATCACATACCAACGCCCAATTTTATCACTAATTTATGCACTATATCTACGGATCTCCTTAATATAAAAGTATTTTGATTTTGACACATAGTTAGAAGGTTAAAATAATTTCCTTTTCATATTAGGATATTAGAAATGGAGTAGCTCAGAATAACTATAAAGTTATTTTCGTGTAATCAAATTATAAATCATAAATTGAACAACAACGATAATATATACAGTAAAGTTTCATTAAGTGGGGTTTGAAGACGGTAGAGTATAGACAAAGCTTATCTTTATCTTTTTGATTTCCTACCCGGTGTCTGGTACCCACATTAAAGCACGATTAAATCCGAATTTGCGTCAGAAAGTCTCACATTAGGAAGTAAACCGCTTCCTAACAAAGACGACATTGTACCCAAGGGGACTTGAAATCATTAGTACTTATATTAGAATAAGTTATCTACATCAAGCAGAGGCGGAGTCAAGATAAACAATTTGAGGGTTCTAAATTTCCTTAAGAACAGTCAATCTATTTTATTAGGGGTTCACAAATTAAAATATATATATATTTAAATAATTTTTTAATATAAATACAGGATGTATAAATAAACTACGAAATTTATCTGAACCTACAAACTCCGAAATACTCTCTGCATGAGGTTCGACTGACACCACGCAGTATAACAAGCGCGTTGTATCTTGTTAGGGTAAAATAAAATCATTCTAATATTATCCCCTTGTTTTACCAGAAAACAGAGCAGAAAAAGTGAAGAAAATAGAAACCCATTGAGGAAAAATCAAAGTCCAAAAAAGCCATCAAATCATACCCAAATAAGCTCAATTCAATGGCACAACAACAAGAAACCCAAATCGAAGAAACTGAATCAATAATATCCTCTGTATTCTTCATCAAAATCATGAGCAAAAGAAGAACATGGGTCTTCTTATTCATCTCTGTTTACGCAATTTTGCTGTCGATTTCTTGGAATTTTCTCAAATCAGTACTTTCATGGTACGAATCTACTATTTCAGCTAATTCCTCAATTTCTTCTTCTGGGTGGCCTGTTTTGTATGCATCTGTGTTATTAGGTGTAGCTTTTGGGGTTCTTTCAATGGTGGCAGCTTTAGCTGTAGTGTTACCAGCTACTTTGGTAACTTGGATTACAATTTTGGTTTTGTTAACTTTTGCTGGAAAACCCAGAAGGGATTTGGTGTTAGAAGGCAAGAAATTGACTCTTGATATTACTGGATTTGTTATTAAGATTTTGATTAAAGAAGGGAATGTTGTTGCTGCTCTTTGTGCTGTTCTTGCTTATTTTGTTCTTCTTATTTCAAGGAATAAACAACTACAAAATGGTGTTGATGATCATTGACTCTATTTTGGGCAATTAGGATTTGATTGATCATCCTGTGTTCTAACTAGCTTTCGCGCACCTTGCCCGAGTACTCTATCTATCAAGGCTAGAACAGACGAGAAAGTCATCTAGTGGTTGGGCAATTAGGAAATTGTAATGGTAATTTCTTTCTAAATTAGTTTGTTTATAGTTAGTTTTTTTTTTTTTTTTTGGTAGTTAAGATTTAGGGAGGATTAGGGTTTGGAAAGCTCTATAAGAAGATGTTATCAAACAATATGTATCATATAATTAAATGGGATTCCATTTTGTAGCTCTAGCAATTTTATATATTTTTTTGCTTATTACTACTTTTTTTCTCAATTTAAGAATACTTTTGTTTAGATTTATGATCTAAAACAAATTATGGGAGTTTGTGTAGCTATCTATAGTTTATCACATTGAGGTTGATTAAAATGTCATGTAAGTTGAAACAAGAAGGACTAATATATTTTTCTTTTGGTTTTCCACTTAGAGTCACGTATTTGGTACTCACTTTAAGGCTTGATTATAAAGCTCGATTAATATGAATTTGAACGAAAAAATCTTATTTCGAAAATAAAACACTCTTCACCAAACAACTTCGTATTATAAAAAAAACTTGCCTCTTAAACACAAAAAGAGAAAGTACTTGTAATGTGGATGAAGTACACTCAAGCACAAAACAAGAAAATCGTGTGAGCTTCTTTATGGAAGTTGTGGGATAGAGGGGAGGATAGGTGTAACAAACACTGATAGTACAGCTCGTTCGATCTCATATTAGTTGTCCATTTTCTTTTTTTATTTATTTCTTCAAAATTTAGTTTGGAAGTTTAAAAATTTGTTTAATTGATGTAAGAAAAATCAAATAAATTCCATCTTAATTTTATAAATTGACAAGAAGAAAAATAATTATTTTTAGTATCATGTACCACCAATAGAAAACGAAAAAATAATATTAATTTATGACCGACCATCCAAAAAAACTCAAATTAAACCTCCTTTCTTGGATTTAGGAGTGTGTGTTTTAGTAGGGATTTGAGTGAATGAACAAGCAATGCATGTGTTTAAAAAGATGCAAAATCTTAATACTGAGATTAGTGCAAGTTTTGTCATGTATCTATTGCGTTAATTAACAATAATATATGAATAAAGTGTTCTTTTTCATTTTTTGTTCCCAATAAATAATTAAGTGAGTGTTCAAAGAAGAGGTCAGTTTAGTTTACTATAAATATTGAATGCTGGCTCACCAAGCAATGTGTATATGATTTGGACCACCTGCAAATTGAACATTATTCAAGGATACATATATTTGTTTTCGATTTTGACATTGTTATTTAACTTATGCCTATTATTTATTTATTTGTATGTATACCTTATTTTGAACATTTTTAGATAGTTTTGAAAAATCTAACTTCAAATATAATGTCTAAAAGTTTTTTCAATTTTATGTGTCTAAAGTTCAATCATCTTCGTATATAACTATCCTTTTGATCAAAAAAAAAGGGAAAATCATGCAAAATAGAAAATATTTAGCCAATATTAGGTATTATAGCTATAATTTAAGAAAATTGTAATTTGCAGTTACAATTTTTCAATTCTTGTTACTCGCCTGATTTGTATATATCACATGATTTGTAAAAATCTAGAATTTTGTATATGCTTAATTACCTTAACTAATAGTATACGATTTATGAAAAATTCATATTAAATCACCATTTTTTGTATATTGACAAGCGAAATATACAAACGGAGTTCAGAAAAATTCTTGAATGTATAAATACAAAATTTGTATATACTTACCATATTTGTATATTCACAAGCGAAATATACAAACCGCGCCCTTCATAGCAAACAAAACTATAGCTATGGAACACAATTATCAAAACTATAGCTATAAAGCCTTGTTATGTCTATCATGTTTGCTATTTCTGAAATTTAATTTCTCTTTATTAAATGAACTTCAATTATATATGATTGAAGTTTAGATAAAAATAACTAAAATTCAAATGACACGACTATCATTGGGTCATTTCTAAACTTAACTCGTGAAATTTCTATTAGTTGAGTTAGACACTTAGAGTGTGTTTGGTATGAAGGAAAACATTTTCTAGAAAATGTTTTCCAATTTTCTCATGTTTGGTTGGGTTAAATGTTTTGGAAAATGTTTTCCAAATCAACTCATTTTCCTCAAATTTAAGGAAAATGACTTCCCTTCAAAACTTAAGGAAAACATTTTCCAAAACTCAAATCCAACTTCCAATTAAAAAAAAAATTGTTGAAAAAATCAATTTATTTGGTCCCTATCCTCAAACCAGCCCCCCAACCACCACCCAAAAAAAAATAAAAAATTAAAGTTTGTTTATAAATTCAATATTTTAACCCCACCCTCACCCCTACCCCCCACCCCCTACCACCACCCCTCCCAAAAAAATATTAAAAGTTGTTTTTAAAAGATATTTCTAATTTCAATTTTTTANGTACTACGTTACCTTGTTTGATGTATTAATACATTAAGTTTTTATAAATACTTGTATACTTGATATATTAATACTTTAAGTTTTATAAATAGAAACACCAATTTGAATTCAAAGTATTCATATGCTAATTGTACAAGTAATATATTTTTCTTATTTAGTTATTGTAATTACAACTGTATTAGTGTATAAATAGAAAAATAAAAAACATATACAAAAATACAGCGAGAAAAAGACATGAATATTCTTTTATATTCAAAATTTTATGAATACCTTTATAATTAGTATTTTGTGAATATATTGTATTTATGAAAATACAACTTACTATTGTATTATGTGAATGAATCGGGAAATGCATTCATTATGTAAATATTAGTTGGTAATTTAATAATGAAAGTTTGAGTGATTTAGGGACATAATAAAAGGTTGGAGTTATGGTAACATACCATACCTTATTTAGTACATTGTAAGATTACTGTATGAATAATAAAAAAATAAAAAAATACAAACATGCAGCTAGAAGTTGACATAAAGTGTAGTCATTTTTAGTAAATAACATATTTATAGCTATTGAACTTCAATAACCCTATAACTATAGTCATTTTTGTAAGTTGCTCAAATTTATATTAGTTGAGTTAGACACTTAGTCCAAAGAGGATGGGGCTGAATCTTGGGCTTGAATGTTGGGCCTCTCTATACTTTAATGGGCTTCATTGACATACTGGCCCAGGTAACTACTCCACAAAATAGAATCAAGAACATTATTTCGGCCAATAATTTAGGGATAAAATACAAGATTATTTTATCCATCGTTTGATTATGTGTATTAATTAGTCCCGAAATTATGTATCACATCGTTATACATATATAAATGGTGGAATACCTTATTTCATGAGATATCATAATTTATTGGATAACTTTATTTATCTCATTCTCATACCAAACAACCCCTAATAATTTGTTTAATAGGGAAATATGTTATCCAGAGATTAATAATGAATGGATTGTAATTTAAACTTATCTCTTATTGGACTGTATTATATATATAAAAAAAATACTATTTGGAAGATACTAACTAGAAGACTACAAAGAGTTAGGACCCTACTAGAGACAATACCAATCTGGCATAGTCCCTGCCTCCCTGGAAAGATTATTTAATAAAATAATATTATTTTAAGTCATGAATAGTTGCAATCTTAAATCAAGACAGTATTAGATGAATTATATGAACCATGGGGCGTCAAAATCAGTCAATAAAATCATGATTCGTTCAATTCATTTATGTTTGGACTTGTAATAACTTGCTTAGTTTATAGTCATAATATAAGAGTAAAAAAAATTTATTAGGTCCTCAAACAAGCTTTGAATTCAAAAGAAAGTAAAAGTTGATCGGATCAGATTATAAAATGTTTTAAGCTCATTTCAGTCCAAATAACATTTTAGCGGATTAATAACTCACCCATTTATTAACTTAAACAATTTTGATATTCTCAAATACAGTCCAATTCACTCATTTGACACCCCTTATATGAACTATCTAAATAAAAATTCTTATTAAGGTTATGAAAAGGAGGACATTTCTTCTTAATGCATGCTTAAGTGGATGGTATATACATAAACCTATGACTTTGTAGAATAATCATTAACATCTTAGTTAGATGGATAATGAGAGGATTAATGTGTTACATTTAATTATAAGGAAAAAAGTCTAAAATATATTCAAACTTTGACCGAAATTGTAGTAACAATATCAAATTTTGGAAAGGACCTTTAGCCCCATGCACTATTTAATAATGTATTTTAAAGGTATATATGTGCTCACGTAGACATCATAAACATTGCATCATTATAAATAGTAATGTGTCCACGTGGACACATATATACCTTTAAAATACACTATTAAATAGTGCAAGGGTAAAAGGTCCTCCATAAAGTTTGGTATCGTAATAACAATTTCAGCCAAAGTTGAAATATTTTTCAGACATTTTTCCCTTAATTATAATCATATGTAAGCCTAGTATTCCTTTTTTTTCAGCTAAGATTGGATCAAAGCAAATGGACCCTTTATTTTATTTTCTATTTGGACTTGTTATATATGGAATATCTAAACAGATTATTAAAGGCATCAAATCATAATAGAAACATTTATAATATATATATTCAGATTTAATTAGAACAAATTAAATATACGAAATAATTTAATAGGTTGTCTATATATTTAACATTTTATTTAAAAATATCATTATTTTTTTTCTTGAGGATCATGATCCCTCGTGAGCAATACTTACAATTTACTGTCGGTGGCTATTGCATTATTGTTCATTGCTACTATTCTATTATGTTATGCAATTATATAAATCATTATATCTTAATTATAAAATATTTTTTTTATGAAATGAATAAAAATTTATATGTAAGAAAATTTTATCAGATAATTTTTTTCTATTCAAATAATAATCGGACAACATTTATTCTAAAGCTACGATCCCTATTTGTGCAATGACATGTGACATGTCAATGAATTTCGTAATGAGTTTTGGTCTTATTCTCACATAGACGGATTCAAAATTTGTATATTATGACTTTGAGTTTGTAATTCTATCATAATTGAAAGTTATACAAGATTCTCACTAAGAGGAATAAAAAAAAAATGCTTGTGTTTTAAACTTGAAACATCAAAGTGAATTTTGAACTTTATTCTTGTATTTAAGAAATTCAAAATATCTCTCTCTCTATATATATACGATATTAATGTTTTGGTGAAAGGATTTCGATGAACACCTTTGCGAGATCCTAGATCCGAACCTGACTTCTGCTATTCAATTTTTTCTTTGTTTATTGGGTTGTGAAAATTATAAGCAAGCGTATTTTTTTTTCCTTTTTTAAAGATCATATGGAATGAGGCTGATATAGTACAATTAAAAAGGTAAATAAAGTCTAAATTTATATGTGATTTATAAGTAGTGAGTTTAAATCGTAAAAACAATCAATAATATTTACTCTACGAGAAGACTCAAATATTTTGTTCGACTTTTAAAAAGAATGACAAGGTGGTCCTTATGGTCAAAATTCCATATTTTAAAGCATGGGTAGAAAGAACAGCGTGATTGACTCCTTAAATCTAATTAGTCACAATTATTGACCACAACCAAATTATTATTATTTTAAAAAGGGTAGCGTCTATATTAGTCAAAATAAAAACATTAAAATACAAAGGTAAAGTCTACTTGTTTTACCAACATTTATAACCTAAATTTTAATTTAACAATATCATATGATTTTTTGTTATCATAGGATCTAGACAATTTATTTTTAATGTCAAGAAGGGGACCTTAATCATAAATTAAGTTGATTTGTTTATTCCCGTGAATACAATGCTTTTATGATGAAAAAATTATTGTCGGATGATATAATAATAATAGTGATACTTTAGATAGTAAGTTGGACAATAATTAATTTTTGGGTTGGCAATTTTATGACCTTTTGTAGAAAGAATCAATATGCACTTTTTTTTATTGAGTGTATGTCAAGTGGAAACAAAGTCCTAACTATATTAAGCAGATATTTTTAGATGGAGGCGGAGCTAGGATTAAGAGTTTGGAGGTTCTAAATTTCCTTTAGAACAATTAATCAATTTCTTTTACCATTAAGAGTTTGGGGGTTCTAAATACAAGGTCTACAGAAAAGCTACTAGGATCGTCCGAACCCATGAACCCCCACCTAGCTCCGCCTCTATTTTTAGTTCATATCGAACACATCCTTAATTCAAAAAAAAATATTAATTATACCATATTAAGGATATATATTTTAAAGTTATTTTAGCTCTATAATTAATATTAGAGTTAATAGTTTGATATGACGAACATGGAGTCTGAAGCTCAAACATATTAAATTACTTAGGAAACTGTAGTAAGTTAGTATCGATAATCAAGTTGTAATAGATAAAGAATATGTAGTCAATAACTTAGAGTGTTTTTTGTTTTGGGAAAAAATTGTTAAGTAATATATGTCAGATCTTTTTGATTATGTAATTCTCACGTTGGTATAAAATTATTTAATTACCAAAAAAATATATATAAATGACCAAAAAGGCTAATAGGTTGTGCATTCACAAAATGCTTAAATATTTATAGGCAATAATTACTTTTGAACTTTGAATTAAAAGAATCTATTATGATTATCAAACTATATAGTATGATTTATCCATTTGAACCATAGATAATGATGGACTACAATTTAACATTTGACTAAAGTGACTTGGGAACCTATTAATTAAGGATTTATCAATAGTCATTTGCAGTTTTTGCCTTTTATATTTTTGCATCATAATATTTTACAAATTATGAATCGTATTCTTAAAGAATTTATACTTGGATAGGCATAAATTTGATTTTCTAAGAACAAAAAAGTAAAAATGAGTCTATTTGAAAGATTAGGCGTGCAATTAAATGTTAATCAATTAGTTCATTGAGTGGATTAATGAGTACTAACCTTTTACCTAACTGTTGTTCAACATCATTATTTTCTAATTTATAAGTTAGACACATCATTTGATTATTTTATGTCCGGCAACATCTTAAACAAAGTTGGTAAATATCCATAATTTGGATTAATTAGATTAGTGTTTTGACGTGTTTAATTAACTTGTTTGTTGTATTCTTTTTTTCTCATTTTAAGGTAAAATTTCTTTTTCTAGTGAAAATAACCTCTTTCCCAAGTTTATTTCTTCTGTTTTTCTTATTGTGTAGTTTCTTACCTTTTAATGGAGCGGGGGAGCCAGTATTTTTATTGAGAAGGTTCAAAACATAAAAAATTAAATATATGAAGAAGTCGAACGGAGTTTAACATATGCTACATATACATAAAAAAATAATTTTTAATAGGAAACTGCCTAAAAAAATGAAACTATATCAACAAGAGCAATCGCAGCTTATTCATCGAGAAGCCACAATCATGTATAAACAATATAATTTTTTTTGCCGAAGTGAATTCACATGAACTCCTCGACTCCTTACTAATTGTGCCCCTATTTCAATGTGTATTATTATATGTTGCTTTAGTTTTTTGTATATTGCTATTTCTTATAGTAGCACATATATACTTTTGAGTCGCGGACCTATCGAAAATAACTTTTATATCCAATAAAGATAGTGATAAGATTTGTGTGTATATCTTGTCCTCCTCAAACCCTACTTATAATATTATACTAGATATGTTATCATGAGAAAAAAAATTATTATTTTCGAAATAGTTAATAGATTGTGAAAAAAATTAGAAGAATATATTGGAGTGTAAAATTAGGGTTTCAAAAAATTACTCCTTTATTTGTGGACCATTTCCATTTTTTAATTCAAAGTAATTAATACAAATATGTAAAAGCTCCAGAAAAATCGGCAAGAAAATGGGCTTGATTGGTGTTGTTAATTAATTAAAATGGACGTAACCTTCACATAATACTTTTCTCTAATTATTTGACTACCAATGGTGAACATTTTCCTAAGTATTGTATTTCTCGACAAATCACACTAATTAGTCATGGTTAGGTGATAAATTAAGGTAAAAATATATATAAATTTATTATTGTTATTTTGTTCATTTTAGTGTTTTCTAAAGTATTCGAGGTGAGTTTCAAGGAGAGTTCTGAGGTGGAGCGTACCAAAACGTTTTAAGGGGCAAATAAAAGGTGCAGATCGGTAGGGTGTACGTCCTAGATTTTGAGGCGTAATTTCTGAGTGTAATACCATAAGCCTCGAATATAAAAGCGTAAGCCTCAAATGTTGAATTTGTTTTATTATTTCAATTTTTTTTTATAAATTGTGTTTTTTTTATTATTGATATAATAATAATTATACTTTATGCTATCATGTTTTCATGTTGTAGTGCATATTTCTAAAATATATAAATAAATAAATAAAGTAACGTTAACTCTCATAGAAAAATGATATTGACATAAATAGCTTTTTAGATGATTGTGATTGAAATTGATAAAACAGAAATTTCATAACACTATAATTCTGAAATAAGTTAAACGGCTTTTTGTCATTGCTCTTATACTTATTATCATATTCCTTTTAAATATGTAAATAATAATCAATTCAAATATTAGGTAAGGATGAGACAGACTAGTAGAAGTGAAGATCAATGATGCAATAATGAAGATTTCATTTTAAAGATCATCTTGACTATTATTATTTTCTTGTGCTGTTACTTTCCTAAATAATAATTGTAATATTATTCTTTATATTGGTGACTTGTTTGAATCTATTTATAGAATTATTGAAAATTTTATCTTTGTTTATTTTCATAGTGTTAATATTATTAAATTGAAGATATATGAGATATACTTCTCGTAAATCCATAAAACTTACGTTTTATGTTTTGAGGCTTTCGTCTTGCCTCATGCTACGTAAAACGCCTCGTTTGACGGCCCACATTTTAAAATACTTGTTCATATTATATGATATTTTTTTAGTTTTTATATTTAATTCAAAAATAAATAACGTGTTTTTGTAATAATCATGATGTTTGGATTCAATTAATTTTATGATATACATGTCATCTCTCACCAACATCTAAACAAATAAATATCAAATAACCCTATTCATTAAAATTAAAACAAATAAGAAGAAATCATCTAACATTTTATTTCGCGGATCAATATTATGAAACCACCAATGATGTGGATTAAAAATGAAGAAACTATAAAAAGGTTGGTCAGTTCTCACATGGGTAGTGAAAATTTTGGAAATCTTAGAAGCCATTTTTGTCAGTTAATTTATGAACATTTCATCAAATAATATGCTAAAGATAAAAACTTTAATTACAGTAAATACTGTATACTATCTTTGGTTCTGGTGAAACTAACAACCACTCACAAGTTGAGTAGCCACATGACCAAAGAATATAAAATTACAAAAATAATACTATAATTTTATAATATATAGTATAGAGAAAAAGCTTAAATCAACAATGGCTCAAAGTATGAAACTATTGGTATAACTTTTATTCTTGAAAAAAAAGAAAACAATTTACTAGAGAAGCTAAGAAAATCAAGATTTCAGATCTAATTAAAGCATTATTGAAAACCAACATTCCACCTCACTGTCATCTTCTTCTTCTTCTTCTTCTTCTTCAATTCATTCATCTTTTTTCTCAAATTATGATGATGTTTTTGATTGGTTACATGTTAGTTGTACCCTTTTTTTTGTTAAATATATAAATGCCACCATTTAGAAGCCATTACAAGACAAACCCCAGTTCAAATTTTCAATTTTTGATTTTTTGGCTCCACTTGAAGTAAATTTCCTAAAGTGGATCTGATTCTTGTTTCAAATCATATTTTCCCATGTGGGGTTTCTAATATTGGTGTAAAAAAGAGATCTAAGGTGTAAAAAACCCCATATTTTCATCAAAATCTTAGATTTAGAGGTTAAAGTTAGCATTTTTATTGTTGTTGAACTTCAAAGGGATTCTTGAATACTAGTGGGGTTGTTGTTTTTCTTGTTTTAGTGGTGATGGTTAAATCATCTATGAGCAGAATGTTAGCAGGAAATGGTTTGTTTTATCCAATTATTGGGTTTGCATCATTTATTGCTTTTCTGTATTTGTCATTTGGGGATTTATGGGTTAATTACAGTAAAGAAATAAACCTTAGTTTTGTTGAGAGGAATGGAACTCAGTTCTTTGTTGATGGGAAAGTTTTTTACATTAATGGATGGAATTCTTACTGGTTAATGGACCATGCTGCTGATTATAATACTCGACCCCGAATTCGAACAATGCTTCAAGCTGGTGCTAAGATGGGACTTACTGTATGCAGAACTTGGGCTTTCAATGATGCTGGTTATAATGCTCTACAGATTTCACCTGGAAAATTTGATGAGAAAGTGTTCAGGGTAAGAAATTTTTTAGTGTTGTTTGGATTAGTTATGTCATCTACTTTAGTACTAACCCCTTTTAGAGTAATTATTCCATAATTGTTATGTTAGTTAGTAATGATCTCTTGTATGTAAAGTATGTGCTCTAATTATGACTGATTTAAGTTTAAAATATGGAATTCATCAGTTACCTAATCTGGGGTATGATTGCTTTAATCTTTACACAAAAGCTATATCCAATCTGGGATATGATTGCTTAGGACATGAGTGTTGTCCGGTTTTGAGATTTTATCTTCGAATATCTGTTTGGCCATGAAATTTGATTTTCAAGTTTATGGCACAGACCAGTTTTTGGGACTTTCAATCACAAGACTTCAAATTTTTTCAAGTTTTAACTTCAAAATCTATAGCTAAACGGGAGCTTAATTTCATAATTATACATCTATCCAGTAGTTTTTTCTGGTTCATAGACTCTTGTTGCTTTCAAGTAGCTTACTCCTAGCTCTTGTTGTGAAAAATTATCTATGTAGTTAATATTTTCTGCCTCTGGATTCTTTTGTTTGATATAGAATTCCGTTGCTGCAGGCGTTAGATCATGTTATAGCAGAAGCCAGAAGAAATGGAATCAGGCTGCTACTCAGTTTGGTTAACAATCTGCAAGCGTATGGTGGGAAGACTCAGTATGTAAAGTGGGCGTGGGAAGAAGGTGTTGCTTTAAGCTCTTCCAACGATTCGTTCTTCTACGATCCATCCATCCGTCGTTATTTCAAAAGTTATGTCAAGGTAATTTTCCTTTGAAATGGCATGTATAACCTTGTGCTCCACAAGGGTATGTTTCCAAATGCAGCAATTTTTATTTGGAGGATGGTAACAAGATACATTACATCCATCCATCCGCCGTTATTTCAAAAATATCTTCTCTGTTCAAGAAGTTATTCGATCCACGAGTTTGCATACTGTTTTCCATTCAAGACATTACCATACAGGCCTTGGGAAAATTTATTCATTCCACGGATGTGAACTTCTATTTTCTATTAGAGAAACTATTATCGAGGCAAGTCATTTGTTCGCCTTTGTTTTAAGTAACTCATACTAAGACTTCTGAATTTTGATCTCTAACTGAGATAGACCTTAAATCCTATAGCTCAGATGTAAGTTGCCGACTCATCTGCTTTTCTGCCTTCCACAAAACTCCGATGTGGAGAGGCATGGGGATTCGTAAGGCTGTGGAGCTCCTCAGTTGTAATTTCCTAGGCTGAATGAATATCCACAAATGTTGCAGAAACATTTGTCTTATGAATGAAATGAGTTATGTCCGTATTCCTGAATCTTATAATCTTCTTTGTTTGTCCACAAAAAGATGCATTTTCTTTCTCATCTTTGTTTGTCCACAAAGAGATGCATTTATTTTGAGGATTACGACATACTTAAATTTTAGACCATACCACGAGCCAAGGTTTCGTTGGCTTTTTTGTCTGCACTCACATAGGACATCGTGGAGTTGATATCAAAGCTGCTTTCTACGCTAAAGTACTGACCTAATTCATCATTCTATTTCATTTTTCCAGACAGTTCTAACCAGGAAGAACATATACACCGGTATAGAGTACAGGGATGATCCAACCATCTTTGCATGGGAGCTAATTAATGAACCTCGCTGCATGACCGATCCTTCTGGTGATACACTCCAGGTAACTTCTAAACTTGACCTCAATTTAATAGTTAAATGTTTGAACAACAGAGCAGTCCATCGTTTAGTGAGACTGTTATGCAGTTCATCTAGAAGCTGGTGGTTTTCCTCGATCTAATCTCTGCAGTTCGATTGGATTTTGCTTGAGAACAAATATGTCATGAGTAGCATTTTTCCTGAGCTTATGAGGCCTCACTTAGACATCCATAATTAGTTACTTCTCCGTCCAAAACAGATAGACACTTTTTTGTATTGGAAATGATTTAATCGGTTGTTACACTTGTCAGAAGAATTCGTATTCACTCCCTAATCCCTCTTAGACATACCAACATTTGCCATACAAATTTCCGAGGGTGTGGTCTTTTTCTTCTTTTTATTAAGTTTTCAGGAAATCATTTCTGGAAGAGTAGATTATGCTTACTTGAACGTTTACATGGGTAAGCATTAATAGAATTATGTCAATTTCAGGACTGGATAGAAGAGATGTCAACGTTCGTGAAATCAATTGACAGGAAACATCTGCTAACAGTGGGTCTTGAAGGATTCTATGGTCCTAAAAGTCCCAAAAAGGCAACTGCCAATCCAGAAATTTGGGCCGCTGATCTTGGATCCGATTTTGTCCGCAACTCTATACTTTCAACTGTTGATTTTGCCTCTGTACATGTGTATCCCGACCATTGGTAAGATTTTCTTATGCTTAATTTTGTGAATTAGTGATAAATGGAAGAAGAAAAATGTTTAGGAGCACGTCGTAGGACTTCTCTTGGAATTTAATCTGATCAAGCAAAATGTTGTTTTCACTCTTACAACTTCTGCAGCTGGTTGAATTCACTCAACGAATAGTTATTATCTCAGAAAATCACTTTCTTTGTTGAAAAATAAAATGGAATCAAGAAGAAGGGTGACGACTTTCTGAGATAATAACTCAACTATTAGTTGAATGGCCATTCGTCTGCAGCTGTTCTATTTCCTTACTGTATCTGTCACTTCAAAACAGATTTCATGTATGTGAGACTCTTTTTTCTGTAGGTTTCACCACAAGAATTTTGAAGAAATGTTGAAATTTGCGGCCAAATGGATGCTTTCTCACATTGAAGATGGTGACAAGGAACTTAAAAAGCCTGTATTATTCACTGAATTTGGTTTATCAAATGACAACGATGATTTTGAACCAGCTCAACGGGACAGATTCCTCAAAATGGTTCTTGATGTCTTATACAAGTCTGCAAAAAGAAACAAGTCCGGGGCAGGATCATTCTTCTGGCAGTTCCTTGTTGAAAAAATGGAACGTTTCAATGACGAATATGGAGTTGTTCCATGGGAGAGTCCATCAACATATCAATTAATTACAGAACAGTCGTGCAGACTGGCCAAAGTTCAGGGATTACATTCCACACAAATTGAAAACGTAAAGAATTTTTGTGCCTCGAGGAGGAACTAATATACGTAAAGTTTACATATGATCATATTTCTCCTGCATTTTTTTTTACCTTTCTCAAATTCATTGGAAGTGAAGAACTGTAGGATATAGGTTTACTCCTTGTATTATTTGTCAAAGTTAAAGATGTGTACAATTTTCATCAAATGAAACATATATGCAAATTATTCCTCCACTGCTTCTCATTTTCTTTGTCTAATGGTAGTGTTCTGAGTCAGCTTATGCACTCTTCGACTATTTCACTAGTACGTACTACCTTACCTCAACACACATGTATTGGGTAACTCGTGTACTCACTAGTTCTAGTATCGCAAGTGTTTCCTCATAGGAACGTCTGTGAATTTGATCAATTACTCTTCGTCCTTTGTTGGTAGAACTAGATATATGTTTAAGGCTTATGCAGACTGAAAGAAATAATCTAATATATTTTATTTTGTTCTTTGGTAAGATTTGAACTGGTTTATTAATTTTTTTATCACACCACAAGGACCATTAGATTCCCCCAAATTTTAGGGGCATTTGAAAATAAAAAATGTGAAATTTTAAAAAGAAATATGTTTGGAAAAAAGTAGAAAAATTGCACTCCTTGAAACTAGAATTGTGTTTGGAAATAAATATAACTTGGAAAAGTAAATTTTAGGTTTTGCAAACATAAAAATTATATTTGTTTGCTATAACTATAGTTTGCATAATTGCGCTCCATAGCAAACTTTATGGTTGCTATAGACATCAAATTTGTATAAATCACTGGCAGGCCTCTCGTTTGTATAAAAGCGTAGCGATTATATATGTATATCGGTTAGATAATTGTATATATGTA
This sequence comes from Solanum stenotomum, assembly GCF_019186545.1. Classification (NCBI taxonomy): domain Eukaryota; kingdom Viridiplantae; phylum Streptophyta; class Magnoliopsida; order Solanales; family Solanaceae; genus Solanum; species Solanum stenotomum. Next base: position 5,338,287 of record NC_064290.1, on the reverse strand, counting down.
ACTACTATGTATATCTATCAATGATTGTGTTTGTATAACTGCATAAAAATTTGAATTTGTACACAATTGAATCGAAATAAAACATTTGTATATCAAATCTCTCTCTCGCTTTATACAACACAAATTGTATATTGTAATTTGTATAATTTGTGTTTGTATAAAGCAAGAAAGAGAGATAGACAAAAGAGAACTGGGCAGGGGAAGATCTGTATTTATTTTAGAGAAAAGCGCCTGATATACCCCTCAACTTTGCCATTTGGAGTTGATATGCGCCTCGTTATGAAAGTGGCTCATATATACTCTTACCGTTATACAAACGGCTCACATATACCCCTACCGTTACAAAATGAGCTCACATATACCCTTCATTTAACGGAAGTGAAAAAGTTAGTTTTAAATTTATATTTTTGACTTTTAATTCTCTTAAAAATTATTTAGGGGTATATATGATTCTTCTAGCAAAGTTCAAGGTATATTTTAATCTTTTTCATACATAAATTATGTTTTGACTTCTTTTATTATAATTATTTGAGTTTCTTATTCTTATTTTATTTTTTTTCTTTCATTTCTTAGTGTAAAGAAATAAATTTAAAACTATTTTTTTGTGGCTATATTATAATTTAAAACTATTTTTTTTGGTCTATATTGTAATTTAATTTTTGTATTTGAAGAAAAAAATTGGTCATCTATAATAAGTTTTACAAGAATATTAGTGAAACATAAATAAATTTGACCATCAAATTAATAAATCTAAATTAGTCATTGAAACAAAAAAAAAAGTTAAAAAAAAATATATGTTTGAGGAGGATTAAATATACTCCTATGGGATTATATATATATATATATATATATATATTTTTTAAATAATAAAAAATTAACCTGAAATTAATTTTTTTCATTTCCGTTAGAGGAAAAAGGTATATGTGAGTCATTTGTATATAAGTAGGGGTATATATAAGCCACTTTTATAACGAGGGGTATATCAACTCTAAATGACAAAGTTAAGGGGCATATCAGACCCTTTACCCTTTATATAATTATAAGTGTATACGACGAAAATATATGTATTTGTATAGACAGTTTTCTCTCGCTTTATACAAACACAAACACAAACACAATTTATACATTTGTGTTTGTATAAAGTGAAAGAGGCGAGGGAGATTTGGAAGAGTGACGAGCGAGATTCTCTAGGGAGAGAGGCGAACGAAAAGATATGTATATATACAGTTTTCTCTAGCTTTATACAAACACAAACATAATTTATACATTTGTGTTTGTATAAAGTGGGAGAGGCGAAAGACATACTGGCGAGCAAGATCAGGAGAGTGGCGAGCGAGAAATTTGGGGAGAGAGAGACGAAAGACAAAGTGTTTGCTACGGATTAGAATTAAATGAAATTGTGGTTATAGTATTTAATTTTAATTAATAGTTTGGTATTTTATACAATTTTTCCTATATTGAATTATCACAAGTTGAATTTCGAAAATTATAACAATTTCATGTCCAATTGATTTCAATAATAATGAGAAGAATCTTCTTTAGATAACCTCCTTGAGGAACTTTTGACATTTGATAGAATTTTGGAAAATAGTAAAAATTAGATCAAGGTGTGGGAAAGCTGGCGGAGATCTATATTCGACAATGTATGGATTAGTGAATCAATTTAAGATTAAGATTCCTTCAAGTTTTAGGTCAAATTTGAGTTTAAATGGATAAAGCCCAACTATCAAGTTGTATGTCAAATTAGAGTTTAAATGGGTAAAGCCCAATTATAAGGGTAATTTAGTAATATTGTACCATTGTTGAAACCCTAATTCGTCCTATATAATGACGCTTCACCCTCTCCCTTTTAATCCCACAGTGAGTTCGCCTCTTTAAAACCAGCAATAATCTTAGCTTAATTTTCTAGGATTTGATTTTTCTTCTAGCATTATATGAACAATTTTGTTTATGTTTTTAAAAATAAGCAAGCAGGGATTGTGTGTATCGGCTTTGTGCTATTATTAATGCGCTTTGCACGAAAGTGTTCTCTGCAAAATTATTTTTTGGGGAAGATGGGCAGTTGTGTTTCATCTCTTTACTGGAAATTTTCAACAATCATTTTCCCCACATTTTTGTTTTAAATTATTAGTATTTTCATATCTCTCTTCATTTTATTTAAATCTGAAATTTTACATCAAATTTGTAATTTTGGGTTTTGCCTTCGAAGAATTCATGTTTTACTGAATGATTAAAACATAAATCAATTGAGTCGTTCAGGTTTTCATATTTTTGAGGTTGTTTTCGAAAATTTATTTGGTCACAAAGTTTACATCAACTTTAAGAATTGAATATGAATTCAAAGTAATAAAATGCATATTCAAAAACACAATTTCAAATTTTAATAATCACATCTTCTTAAGTTCATATGTCAACTCGATCGTTTGGCCCATCATTACTGGATTGAGTTGGACCATTCCATTTTTTCCGTTGATAAATAGATATAATCTGATTTATGATTATAAATAGTAAATTTATTAGGTTAATTATTGTATTCTTATCAAGTGTTAATTCAAAAATGGATAAATAATTAATTATAGAAGACTAATAATTTGTCTAAATTGAAATTCTTAGTACTTGCTCTATCCAATATTGTTCATGTTGATTTGACACATTTCTTAAAACACAATAAATAGTATTAATATTTTTGTAATATAAAAATGAATTATTTTTAGTAGTAGTGTTAAAATATTGTATTATTTCTCTTAATTTATATTGGATTTTAACACTTTGATAAAAAAAAATCAATTTTATATGAGGCGGAATGTTCATACAAATTATATCGTTCTTGTTGATACATGGATGCAATGTGTCAACTCTATTAATCTGAGAGGAAGAGAAAAATTTAATATATAGACGTTGATTCAATAAAAAAATGAATCAACAATTAGTAATCACCTAAAAAATGAATAAAAATCATTCAAGCTAAACTTTAATACGATTTCATATTAATATAAAAAACATAGAGGTAATAAGAATTATACAAAAAAAATTTCTGATATAAATTATAGTATTTCCCCCCTTCATACATAGATCCAATTGACCTGTTTTCATCGATCAGTAATCACCTTAGACCCTAATTAAAATTATAAATTTTAAGAATCCCATAGTGTAAGAGCGAAATTATCTTCTATTTCTACTCTTTTTCTAATTACATAAATTTCATATTTTTTTAGACATTCTGAATACATAACTAAGGATCTGGTTACATTACTGTTGATACATTATATATCCGTGGTGCTTATAAAAGGAAAATAAAATTGAAAATCAAATTAAAATGTCATAATATCCATTTGTTGTACTAATTAAGGAAAAAAACTGAAAATCAAATTAAGATTTCATAAATTGTGTTATTCCATTCTAGACTACTATCAACAATTCAGTTATATAGCGTAAAGGAACCAAAAAATTTAAAATTCAAATTTCTTCTCCCTTTTCATTGAAGAACCATTCAAATTATGAAGCAACTCTCATGTCAAAGAATTTGACAGAGAGTCGAACAATGATTCTGACCGACCTTTGCCTGAGAGTGCAAAAAGTGGTAGTAAGGGTCTTTTCGATTCCACCCTAGAAATTGCTACTTGTGAAAAAATTGATATTACGTTTGCCAGGTAACATAGTTCAAATTTTCTTTGCTACATATTTATTTTGGAGCAACTGAAGACATCAATTAATTCAAAAGTTTTTTTGATTGAGTGGATACTAAGTGCTAATCATTGTGAGAGTTGTATCTCTTTGCGGTTTCTTCATACTCCATTGACAAATTTGCGATTGCGACTTTTCAATGTTATATGCATCTTTTCAATGAAGAATGCGTAACAATTTTGTTTTTAATTAAGAAATAAGTAAATAACTTGTTATAGGCTATTATATTGAGATCTCAACAACATGTATTAATTGATTCTTCTCTCTTAAGGAACTTCTTACTGTCTATTGTCATATTTATTGTATCAATTTGTTAATGTGTATATGATACATGTAGTAAAGTGTGTACAAGAAGATGTATTAGATACTTATTGCATTAATTTAATATTAAAATTAGTGATTAATGTATCTTGTTTTTTTTTGCGGCTCACTGTACTATATTTTTGAATGATACATGAGACATTAGCTGCTTTGTACTGAATTATCATGTAATGTATCGCTAACTTTTAAATGTTTGCAGGTTATTGCATCTTCTGATTTTTTTCAGTGTATGAAGGTAGACGAATATACATTGTTTGACTTGAGAAAAAAATATGTAATTTTGGGATATTTCAACTTGACGAGATGCCTTGTGCGTACACAATTGCTATTTGAAAGAGCAAGAATGTTACCTATCTATATCCCTACTGCTCTGATTACTACAAACCAGATGCATTAGCAAACACATGAAGTTTCATGGTTCCCATGCCGGATAAGAAAGATTGGTTAGTTCCAGAATTTATTTTGAAAGAAATTGTGTTGCCACCTCGATACAAAAGGATGCGTGGACGATTAAGGAATCAAAGGGAAAAAAATCAGATGAAAAGCTAACAATACAGACAAAGTGTTGTGGACGTTGTGGACAAGAAGGTCACGATAAGCGAACTTATATTTCCCAAAGATGGTTGAAACAAACTTTTTAAGAATGCATTGATGTTTCAGTTTGATAATTTTCAATTTATAGGTTTTTCATTGATACAATAATCTACACTACAACATACTGTTAGCTTATGAACTTTTGATACAATAAATTGAAATGTTACTATTCAAAATGAAATTTTGTTCAACTTTGTGTACAGTTCTGATTGATAATAATTTGTTCACATTGTTAAATCACATTGTTAAAATATAAAATTTTGTGAATCTGATACAACATGTTATGTTTTAGATACACTATTTATATAATGTATGATTTTGTTTTTGATAATAATGTATCTGAAACAACATGATTGTGAAAAATTGTGTTTACTGTAATAAAGTGCAGTTATATATCACAGTAAAAAGAAAGCATTATTATGTATCTGATTCATTGTGTTATGAATTTGATACATGTTTTTAGGAATTTCGAAGCAAATCACATCTTGTCTTTTTCTTTTTCCAATTTGCAAAAATCTTTTCAAATTTATGTCATCCGAATACATCACATTCATCCAGATAAATAACAGTTGATACATTAGATAACTTGACATTTAGATTAAAAAGGAAATTAAACGTAAAGTTAATTGTCAGTTCCCCAAATCACACAAATCAATTTGATGTCAATCTCTCTCAAATCGTAACAACTTCAAACAATTCAAATTTCAAATTTTCTTCTCTCAAATCTCTCCCAAATCGTAACAGATTCAAAAAAGCCGAAAACAGTAGCTATGTATCGGATACATTTAGTATAAATTAAAATTTATGTATCAAGCCTAAAAAGTTAGTGCATGATACATTACTATTATCTTATTTTGTTTGAAAATACTGTGTTTTAGAAAAGATACATTATACATGTTATTATTCTCAATAACATTTTTTTCGTGTGATACATAACATAATGGTGAGCTGATACAAACGAATATTGTTATAAAAATATTAGTGTTTATGTATCAACAATGATATTTGATAATGTCTACATATATATGACCCTCTAGTTGAATAAGTTTGAGCGTATATATCTGATAGTAAAAGATAATAAAATTTGTAATAATTATGTACCAAGTACATAACTATGAACAAGATATATCTAATTTGCATTTCAATAAATTAAAGTTATGTATCAAAACTAATATTTAAACAAGTGCATGATGAAATTGCAATGTATCATATTGTTAAAACGAAGACATCATACATTAATTTAAGAAACAAAAATAACTAGATACATTAAAAATCTGAACCCATATGTATAAAAAAAAAATGAACAAAAAAAATTGAAAAAAACCCAATACTCTAATCTGCTGAAAGCAAAAATAAATGATAAAGAAATCATTCTACACTTTCTCCTTTTCTTTGTATCAACTCCCACAATTTTTTTTCCACTTTCAACAACGGCGTCACCCATATATCTCGACCTAAAGCCCTTACCGGAGCCACCAACAACTCCACCTTCTCCCCCTTTTTTAGGTGTTTTTGCACAATCGATTTTGAAGTCGAAGATGAATCTTTCCTCAACTAATTGGGTAATCAATATTAGGTAAGGTTAACTGGGTACTCTCACTACTAAAAGAAGGAGCATCATCTCTTATGTATCATGAGATAAAAATTATTTAAAAAAAATTAGAAGAAAAAACAATGAACGATAATACGAAGATGCAGAAACACTATTTTTGAAACTATATCCCCAAAATCCTAAAAGAGAATGAAAATTTGAAACTAAAAGAAGACACATAAATAATATACATGCATTGTTTGCATATTGCTTAATAATAGATCTCATGATCCATTTTTCAGTAAGAATCATGAGAAACTATTCATTAGAGATGAGAGAACACGTTAAAGAATAAAATTTTGTCATTGAGCTTGATGCGGCAGAGAAGAGAAATATACATATTGAGTAGCTTGAATTTGATTGACGGGAGAGAGAATCCTTTTTAAAATTAAATTGATATGAAAATTATAACTAATAAGCATGTGGAGTGAAATTAGGGAGAGATTAAATGAGTTAAAAAAGGAATGGGTAAACTTGATTTTGGGTGGAGATATTTATGTATCCGAAAAATTGAAAAACTGGGAGAAATAAGGGATTTATGTAATATTTTAAAAAGGTAGGGAATAATGGAAAATAAGAAAATAAAAGATGTGTATATATGTAATTTATCCTAATTAAAAAGAATTTGGGCTTACTTTTTCAATTCATATCTATGAGCGAGGATTACTCTATCTCTTGCTTGCTTTGATCGGACTCGACAACTTAGGCAATAATGATGGGTCGCTAACAAGGCTCCTAAGAAATATCAAATATCAAGAATTATAAGTGTAAATAAGAGTAATTTAAGCCTAACTTTAAATACTTTCTCCGTTTAAAAAAAAATGACCTCCTTTCCTTTTTAGTGTGTTTCAAAAAGAATGATCTCTTTCTTTTTTTAGTAACATTTTAATTTCAGTTTTCCATGTGGCATGTTTAAAGCCATAAGATTGAAGGGTAATTTAGTACATTTGACATAACTTTAATTTAGGACCACAAGATTCAAAAGTCTTCTTTATTTTCTAAATTTCGTGTCAAGTCAAATTAGGTCACTCTTTTTGAAACAGAGAAAATAGTAGATAAATAAAAGTGAACAAAATTTTTTTATGTAACACTTTATCCTTGCATTGGTTTAACATCTGAAGTTGTTATATTGCTATGGGTCTATTAGACCTTTTAATGCTCTCAACAAAATTGAATGCGCAAAACGACTTTAGGTTACACTATCATAATAAATGCTTTTATCTGAAAATATGGAGTTTGTTGATTTTAATATGACTTTACATTGTGTCGACCAAATATTTTTGACATTTAATTTTTTTTGACAATAAATGACTCTTTGGTGGCCTGTTTTCTGGCCATAGGATCTTTTTTTAAAATTTGGTATGTAAATGAATGAATAGATAAATATTGTGGGAGGTGGAGTTTGAGTGCTTGTGGGGGTGGTGGGGATGGAAGTTATAGGAGCGAATGTGAAGATGATGTGTGTTGGATAATGAGAAAGACACCGTCAATGTAGTATGACTTGTGTATAATTTTTTTTCTCTATTTCTAGTAATTAGGTAAATCATTATTCTTGTTTTTTGAAAAAAAAAATATATTTTAACCAATCAAACATAAAAAAATTTAAAAATATTCTCCGACATACAAAATACACACTTTCGTTTTTATCTAAATCATTCTTTTTTGGCATTACAAATCCTCAAATCATAACTCCTCATCATCTCGCGATTCTTTATTTGTGTCCACACTTCTTGGTGGAATTCTCTAATGTAACTTTTGTATTTTTAGAATGATATAAATCTTAATTAAAGAAACCTAAAAAAAGAATCATGTTAACTTTTGATGTCTATCGACAATGATGAATGTCGTCCTAATTCTTTTTGTATACTCATCAATGTTCATTTTCTTCTTATATGATTATACTCGTCATTTAAGGGTCGTTTGGTGTTAGGGATAAGAGTAAATAGTCTTGAAATAAAAAAATAGTTCTAGGATAAAATTTTATTGTCTTGTTTGGTTGTCATGTTTGAGATAACTTATCCCACCATTTATACCATAGTGATGGGATAGGTTATCCCCATATACATGGTAGGATAAATTATATCAAGATAACTAATCTCAAGATAATTAATCCTGGATTAATTTGTTCCTAACCAAACGACCCTTAGAAATGTAGGGGATAATCATTCCTTTTTTCATTAATATGACATATTAGAAATGACTCGATAGAGTAGGTACCTTAAAGTCAAATCATAATAAGAAACTTTAAACTAAACTTACATGTTCCTAATCATTTGAATTCAATTCATCAAGCAACTTGAGATGCAATAATAATTTTTAACCAATAATATAGCCAATTATTTATTTATTTTTTCTTGGGACATTGTTCATTTTAGGTAGATTTTACCATTTTTTCACACTTAGGCAATTTCCTAACATTAGTCTAGAAGGAATATACGCTTTTGAAAAATAATCGAAGAATACATCAATTAAAATACTATATTATTAATCTACTACGCGAATTATTTACATTTTATTTCATGTATATCTTAACAAAATTTCTGACTTCGGCACTATTTTCATGGATTTAATAGTTCTTTATATTTTGAATTCTACCTTCGATCCGTTACGTATCCATTTAAAACGTATTATTTTATCTAATCCGTTATAAGAAAAGTCAATTCAAAGATACATTATGTAGTGTTTTTAAAGAGAGCAATACCTAATTAAGCATACTAATGCAGCAAGAAAGGTTGCTTTAATTGAACAAATAATTTAGAAAGCAAGTTTCTATCACTAATTATGTGCAATGAAAGTGATATTTGCTATTATAAATATTTATTTAGCAAATATACAAGACCAAGTCATTCACTCATATGATGTAACCTTTTATTTAACTATACTTTTCCCCATATAAAAGATATCGTTTAATAAACCTAAATCAATAGTCGAACCCGGGTGACCATATCGATGACTCGGAAAATCAATTCCCCTCAATGCCTTTGTGTCAAATCTGTCTCTGCGGTTTGTATTTTCTATGTGATTTGCAGGCTATTACATTGTGGAGTGAGGTGATTTATTTAGAATGCACAAAGTTCTTACCTGAAGGGCAGATGTTATGACAGAGGTTATATCGATTGTAATTTTTTATCTTTTATTTTTTAAAAAAACTAAATCAATAGTCCTTTTATACTCCCTCTGTCCCTAATTACTTGTCAACTTTTGAATTAACACACTTATTAAGAAAACAATGATGACATAGTGAATTTATCATTTTACCCTTATTAATTATGAAATTGATGTATTAAGAACTTAAGATTTTCAAGAAGTTATACCTTTTTCAAATAAATTAATTGAGGGTATAATAGGTAAAATATTTTAATCCTTTTGAACAAGTAATTAGGGATGGAAGAGTATTTGATTAGTCTAGATTCTAAGTGGTAGTATTAAAAATCTGCCTGCATTTTTCTTCTCCATATTATTATATTTACCAAAATTTGAGTTTCTTGTCAAAAGTCCATCCACTTGACTCTATATTTTGGAAATTATCTCCTTCATTCTTTGTTCTTATCGATTTTATTGTTGTATTAATTTAAATAATATAATAATAATAATAATAAAAAAAAAATTGAATGCGACACCTTTGTCTTATTTTCATTAGTCAACCATTAATTAGTCAATCTTCTTCTACTATACAAGAAGAATAATCAATCAAAATCTTAAAGAAAATTTAATTTAGCGTCTAATATCAGTACTATTGACTTTGAAGTTTGAGGATTGACTAAATCGCATTTTAGTGGTAATTAAAATTTTCTTTTTTCATTTCGCGTTTTGTACTAGTATTGACTTTGAACTAATCCAAATTCATATCGAAAAAAATCACATTATAGTGGTAAACTGGTAATAAAATAACTCATTTTTTATTTAGCGTCTAATACTAATATTCATTTTGAACTATTTCAAATTCATACTGAAAAAACCACATTTTAGTGGTAATAATTTTTTACTTTTTTCATTTAGCGTTCAATACTATATTGATTTTGAACTTTGAAGGTTGGTTAATCAAAAGTGATTCTGTTCGTAAGATTTTATAAAATTCTCATCTTTAAGGGTGTGTATGGTATTATAAAAAATAAATGATTTTCCTACTTATTTCTATTTATAAATCATTTGTTCAAATTCTATAAAATATTTATCTAAAAATTATAATTAAATTATTTTGAGATAATATTTTATACGACAAGAGGTTTGAGCAATGGGGTGGGGGTGGAGGGTGGAGTATTTAGGTTGATGGGGAGCCAACAATTACATATCATTTATAAAACTTGTTTTTCTATCGAAAAAAGTCTAACTCTCAAATGACTTATTCATACACTTTTTTTAGTTAATTAATCACTTTCGACGGGGGATTAGAATAATAATTACTAGCTAAAAGATTTTAATTCGGCCACAATCAATATATACTAATTTTTTAATGCAACAAGCTGCTGTTCATGCATAAATATGATTAGTGGATATTCTCCTCTTATATTAATTTATTTAAAATAGTCCATCTAATATAATAAATAAATTAGAATTTCCCCTATAAAACACAAAAGTCAAAGAATCTTGTTAGGAGTTGGAATCCTTAATTAAAATCAATAAGATCAGATCGACTTAATTAATTATGTACGTAAGTATTGTTATTAAACTGATTTTGTACAAGGTGCCAGATTTGAAACAACTTAATATTTAATTAATAATTTAAATGATCATTTGGACTATTAATTATTGGCTAAGAGAATGAATGTGATCAAACAACCATATTAGACTGTTATTTATTCTTTAATCAAACAAGCTATGTTCACGTATCAATATTAATTATTAAATATATTATTGTTTATTAAAATTAATATTTCGCGTCAAAGGAAAAAGCCCAATGAATTTCCAAAGATAAATTTAGCTTTTTTACAAAAAAATTAAGAAATAACCTAAATAGTCGTTCAACTAATCTCTTAACAAAAATAACCAACAAATATATAATATATACAATTCATAAGGGGAAAAAAGGAAAAGAAACTACCAACAAGAGTTGTGATGAAGCGATAAATATATATTTTTTTAACTAAAGTTATTTAAATCTAAAATTCAAATCTGATGAAGCGACATGTATCGCCTAGCTATTATTCTAAAAAGAAAAAATAAATCTCATATATCAAAAGTCAAAGAAGCTTCTTTTCAATCACTACCTAATTAATTGTCTACAGAATGTCATCAAGAAAACCCTATAAGAGTGAGACCAAGTCTTTAATACAATTTTTAACCAAAACAAAAATAATGAACAAAGTCTTCCATACAAAGAGTGATATCAATAAAACCAACTAAATATATATTTTGAGGTCTAAAAACTATCATACCTTATAAGAGTCGGCAGGGCAGAGTATACAAGAATAGTATTGAATAAATTATTTTAGTAATATTAAAATTAGTTTTTACTTATTACTTAATTTGGTGTATTAATTATAATGACAATTTTTTCTAACTATACTTATTCATGTATTAGTAGTCCTTATATTGCTAATATCATACTCCCTCCGTCCCTTTTTAGTTGTCCACTTTAGAAATGACACACAGATTAAGGCAACAATGATTAGCACAGTGAAGTTACAATTTTACCCTTATGACAACTGTTCACTTCAAAATTACAACCACTTATTTGAATTCAAGTGAAATAAATTGGAGGGAAACAACATACACTTTTACAATTTTCAAGAAGTGTAAATAAGGGTATAATAGGAAAAAATTTGTTGTCCTTTCTTGATTTGTCAAAATGGACAACTAAATAGGGACAACTAAAAAAGGAAATATGGACAAGTAAATAGGGACGGAGGGAGTACTATGTAATAATTATACACCCTATAACATCGAATAGGATGTATAACAGTATTATAATTATTATAAATAGACATGTTTGGGTACGAAGGAAATTGTATTTGATCGAAAATCTTACCAAATAAAAGATTTAAATAATATTATAACTAATTCATGTATTACATTTTCTAATACATTCTACCAAACAACCTCTAAGAATATGCTCGGTACAACAAAAAGATATTTATATCGGTGAAAGTTTTATCTACAAAATTAAAGTGTAAGCTCGATTATACTGTTCAATTTTATTTTTCTTCCTTCTTTACTCCATATTTTTTAAGGAAAAAAAAGTCTAATTTTTATTTCCTTCTCCAGTTTTGGACCATTTGACTATTTTTCCACTTTAATCAAATTTAATGTTTTTTTACCTTTCTTCTCTTAGGTACAAAACACAACAATGTATAAGTTGTGTTTGGCTCCAATTGCAAATGTATTACTCTATAGTAAGATATTACTTTTTCTATCTCAATTTATGTAACACCTTTTAAATTTTAAAATTCAAATAACTCTTTTTTTTTAATCATATTTTTAAATTGTCAATTATTATAAATTATAATATTTTTTCATAATTTATAAATACAAAAAAATTACTTTAAAAAAATTAAAATTCAAACGATGTCACATAAATTAGTACAGTGGACTAATGTTTTTAGTTTACCCTTTCATACTCGAAAAAAGAAAGTGAGTCTTTGACCGTGAAAAAGAAAGTGTAACAGTTACAGTAAGAGAAAAGTTCTGTGTTTTTGCCGGCCCCTTCTTCTCTACTTATCTGTTTCTTTGATTATTTTTTTCTTCATTTTATATAGTTCAAAATTCTGTTGCTTTTATTCTTATCTTCTGCTTATTTTCTCCCATTATAAGCGTGTTGAATAGTCAACTTGCAGCCTAGCAGCTTTTTAAATTTCTTTTTAAAATGCAATGACCATGTTTTTTGGTTTTCTCAGAATTTTTAGAGATCAAGCCGTCTAAATTTGCTGTTGAGGGGTTTATTAGGTATTGTGGAATCTTGATTTGTCATAATTGAATTGTGGTGAAAATTGGGGTTTATTGATTGAATTGTGTGTAAAGTTGGAGTCTTTTTTGGTTTTATTTGTTGATGCGTCAAGGATTTGTTGTGGGGTTTGGATTCTTGGTATTTGATTGTTGTTTTTATGGTAAAAAGGTGGAGTCTTTTGGTGGTGTAGTTAGTGAATCAAAGGGTTTATAGAAAATAGTTCTTTTTCTGGCATAAAGTTGGAGTCTTTTTGGTTGTGTAGTTACTGAATCAAAGGGTTTATAGAAATTGGATTCTTGGTGTTTGATACTTGATAGTTGTTCTTTTTCTGAAGTTGTAGTTTGTGCAAAAAGTTGGAGTCTTTTGGAGTTGCAGTTAGTGCATCAAGTGTTTATGGGTTGTTGGTTGTTCTTTATGCAGTTGAATTTTGCAATGGAAATTTGGAATTGTATTTGAGTGGCTGTTCTACTGAATTGGGTTGTTTTTACTTTGGGGTTCCATGGTTATGGGGAAAAGATTGATTTTTGCAAAGACTGGTTTCTGGGATTTGTAGTTTTGCAATTGCAGGGGAAGGTTTTCGGTTGGGTTTTCGTTGATTGATTATGGGTGGTGTTTGTGGAAAACCTTCCTCGCCCGTGCAGAAAAAGCGGGATAGACAAAAGAGGAGTGAATTTACTAAAGGGGCAACTGTGGCATCACGCCCACTACGAGCTGTTTCTACAAAGAGAGAGGAAAGTTTCAGGGTGAAAGACAAGTTGGAAAATGGTGATGTGAAGCTTGGTTTGATAGATAGGAAGTCTAATGGATCAAGAAAGGTCAGGGATGATCATTATGAGCAGATAAAGGAAAAGCTTGGACTCATTGTGAATGGTTGTCCTGGGAACGGAGTCGTCCCAAAAGCCTTGGAAGGGGAGCTGATTGCTGCTGGATGGCCTTCTTGGCTTGCTTCAGTGGCTGGTGAAGCTATTAATGGATGGCTTCCTCGCAAGGGCGATACATTCGAGAAATTAGACAAGGTACAATTCTGTAGGCATTCCTTATGGGTGATTAATTTGTCAATTTAGATTGGACAGTAATCAAAATTGTATTTGATTAGTGAAAATTGTAAGGCGCATAATCATAGTAATTAATTCTATCTCCCTTCCATTTTATATGGTGGTGTTTGATTTTGTTTTAATTTTTTTTTTAAATTGGGGGTAGGAGAAGAGGAAACGGGGAACGGGATTGCAAGGTAGAGAATGAAACCCTCACCAACAAGGTGAAGGTTCGAGTAGTCAACTATCAACCAACTAAGCTAATAATATTCCCCCATGGTGTTTGATTGGGTCGCAATTTAAAATTTTAATTGACTTTGTATTATACTAGTGACAGTGGAAAAATGTTCAAGTAATTTAGTTTGACAGAGAAAACATTCAATTGAAAGTTTAAAATTTGATCTATTAAAGAAGGTTATACCGAATGAAATATGTAGTTCAACTTTCCTATGCTCTTTAACTCATACACACAAAAGTACTATATGCACTTGTGAATTTTTGAAAGTTGCAAAAGTTATATGCAACAACAACAACAACAAATCCAGTATAATCCCACAGGTGGGTCTGGGTGGGGTTGCGTGTCCACTGACCTTACCCATAACTATAATGTTTTGATTTAGAAATTAGTGTAAAATATATCATATTTATTTGTGATTCCTGTGGCAATATTTTCCTCCCTTTTCTATTTCCTTTAAGGGGTCTTAGTTTTCTTGTCCAATGTGTTCAAAATTGTTAGTTAAGTTGGTTTTCTTTGCCAATATGTTCAAAAGTTGTGAGTTGGGTTTTTTGGTTGTTGTCTGATAGATTCTTGTTTGTGCAGATTGGCCAAGGGACTTATAGTAGTGTATACAAGGCTCGTGACCTAATTAACAATAAACTTGTTGCACTCAAAAGAGTGCGGTTTGATAATATGGATATTGAAAGTGTCAAATTTATGGCAAGGGAGATAGTCATTTTGCGTAAGCTTGATCATCCAAATATTATCAAATTGGAAGGCTTGGTTGCATCAAGATCATCTTGCAGTTTGTACCTTGTTTTTGAGTACATGGAACATGATCTCACTGGACTGGCATCTCTTCCTGATAACAAATTTACCGAACCACAGGTGCTTTTCTTGGGATCCTTCATTATGCTTTATTTTGTAGTTTTATACGAATGAATTAGCCATCTCAGCTTTTCAATCAATTTAGGTAGCTTATTTCTGACTTTTCTTCTTCTTCTTGTCTTTCATAGATGAAATGCTATATGCATCAACTTCTTAGTGGACTTGATCATTGCCATAGTCGGGGTGTTTTGCATCGGGACATTAAAGGTTCGAATCTTTTGATCGACAATAACGGGATCTTGAAGATTGCAGATTTTGGCTTAGCAACCTTTTTCGATCCGCACCAAAGTGTTCCTTTGACAAGCCGTGTTGTGACTCTTTGGTATCGACCACCCGAGCTCTTACTTGGAGCAAGTCACTATGGAGTCGCTGTAGATTTGTGGAGTACTGGCTGCATACTTGGAGAATTATATGCTGGCAAGCCCATTATGCCTGGAAGAACAGAGGTATAAAACAGATTGTCAATATACTTTTTTTTAATAACTTGTCCATGATACTCATTGCTAATATTATTTTTTCCCCCTCCATTTTGGAGATGTTACTACAATTTGAGAAGTAAATAATCATCTAGGATTTAAAAATGAAGAAGGTGGAGTTCACAAGCAGGAGCCAATCTCAGAACTAAATTTTAGGGCACACTCGGTTAGTTTAACATGACTGGTGAACTTGTGATTTTCCAATTAGATTAAAGGTTTATATTGACCTTTGCTGAGTGCCCAAGTCGCTAACTTGTTCTTACGCTCTAATAATAGCTGTTTCTTGTTTCACCATCAAATACTGGAGCCGAAGAGAAAAGTTTGTTCTATTTACGAAATAAATCCGTTTTGGGGGTAAGGAAAATGTAAAGGTTTGTAATTTGCACCTTAAGGGTGTGTCCTAGTGGAGTAGTGGTCAATGAAGTGGGTTGAGAACCATGAGGTCTCACTTTCAAATCCCAGCAGAGACAAAAACACAAGGTGATTTCTTACCATCTGCCCTAGCTTTGGTGGACAGATTATTGGTGGGAGGTGGTAGGTGCCCTGTGAAATTAGTCGAGGTGCACGAAAGCTAGTCCGAACAGCAAGGTTATAAAAAAGAATAAACCAAAGTAAAAAAAATGTAAAGGTTGTAATTTTGAACCGGGCACCACTTTTTAAAATAATACTGTACAAAACAACTCAAAACCTACTATTACATTGGCCAATATGATTGGATTGCATCTTACAGTCAAATATCAGCACATCCAGTTGACTGCCTCCATGACCTTATCATCTTCATTATTTTCTATTTCCTATTTCATTTTGTATTCTCTTCTCTGTTTTATGTTGATTTTTTCAAAAAGGTGCTGTTGGTTTATTATTGTGTTCGCCTCCTTTAAGGTTGTCCTCCATTGTAAAGATGTCCAGGGTATTAATTTTCTTGTGTTTTGGTGACTGATAGTGAGGCTTGGAGAGAGCTTTTGAAGCTGCAACTTAGACATTTAACTATTTGTGCATTAACCTTAATTTCATGACGTACTTTTTACTTTTTGGTGCTCAAATCCTCGTGTTCATCAGCTGAAAATTTCTCTCTATTCTTTTTAAGTGACATTATACCTGATTAAGTTTACCTGTGTGTTTCTTCTGTGTAAGACTTTAATTTTTACATCTTAGATAAGTGAACTTTTTTCTCCTTGTAGGTGGAGCAGCTGCATAAGATTTTTAAGCTTTGTGGTTCACCATCTGAGAATTATTGGAAAAAAGAAAAATTACATCATTCAACAGCATTTAAACCGTTACATCCTTACAGACGGCGTCTTGGGGAAACATTTAAGGATTTTCCTCCATCTGCTGTGAGGTTGATGGACACATTACTTTCTATAGATCCTGAACTTAGGGGAACAGCTGTCGGTGCTCTGGAGAGTGAGGTAAGTTTGGCGTTTCCTTGTCCCTGTGTATCTACCATCAATCTTAGTTTGATGCTTTGTAGTTTAGTTCGTAAAAGATGGTCAAACAAAACTGAACTCTGAATCCTGCATGCTTATAGTCGAACGACCTGCAGGTTTGAGTCCTAATAGTTACAAACATCAAAGAGAAGAATTGGAGCCAATTTGTTTCTAGGAGTATCTTTGCGATTATTTGATCTCTGTTCTATTTAGCACAAGATAAAATTGTATCTGATAAGTGTGCACTAGGTGATATCTCGAACAGATCTGTGTGTATATATAAACAAATACGGATGCTATCATTGAATTATTTCGGAAACAGAAAATATTAGATCTTTTTGGGACAGACTAAAAAGAAAAGTGTGACACAATGGGATGAATGGAGTACTTAATGAGCTTTTATGTCGAAATTTTGAAATTTGAATAAGTAGTAGTAACATAGTTCAGGGTAGTTGGAGGTATATTGTTTCATTCCAAGTGATAGTCTGGAAGAATTGTCTCATTTTGTCCGTCCGAGTCATTCAGTGTCATATCATTATTTCAAGGCGAATCTCATTATTATTTGTATAATAAAGTTGCACAACCATTTTCCTGATTAACAAAGTTGTAACCATACAGTTCTTCACCACAAAGCCACTGCCTTGTGATCCTTCAAGTTTGCCAAAGTACCCTCCCAGCAAGGAAATTGATGCAAAACTGCGGGATGAAGAAGCTCGAAGGTAAATAATTTCTAGATATCCACATTTCCTGTGAGGAACTAGAACTTTGTTAGTTTTGCTTTACTTTAGTCTTTCTCGTAATGTGAGCTAATGTTTTTCAGTTATATATCGAGAAGCTTCTTTGTCGTTTTTAAAAATGTGTAGAAGTGTGCAACAATTGTATTTTCCAGTGGCACATCCTTTGTTGCTTTTCTAGCTTGCTTGCACCGAGGAACTAGAACTTTCTTTGTTTTTGCATAACTTTGGTCTTTCTCGTGATGTGAGCTTATGGTTTTTTATAATTATATTGGGAAGCTTCTTCGTCGTTTTAATAATGTGTAGAAGTGTGCAACAGTTGTATTTTGTTTCATTTGTGTGTAACAAGATTTTCCATATTCAGTGCTGGAGGATATGTGATAATAGTTGCCTGAATTGTTTCTGCAGACAAGGAGCTGCAGGAGTGAAGAACCAATTTGAGGAAGGGCATATGAGAGGATCAAAAGAACCTCGAGCAGTTCCAGCACCTGATGCTAATGCCGAGTTGGCGAGGTCAATGCAGGTACTTATGTGGGGCCTGATTGTTTTAGTATCCCTGTTGATGCATGTTTACATGAAGTCAGATCCTAAAGACCAAATGAAATCGGATAATCACGATTATTCAATTTTTCCTGTTCTAATTCAAGAGGTTAGTTAGATGGTTAGGATTCTGCCATGAATTGGGAAGTTCTTCCACCTTCAAGCCGAACTTACATTTTCCCCAAAAATGTATTGTGGAGCGAATGGATATTGAAAATTCATATCGACACCTATAACGGTAGATTTGAGGCATAGTAATTGATGATGTGGAAAATGGAATGTGTAAAGATCCACTTTGTTGATGTAAAGCTTAGCCTTTTCTTGATAAAGATGCACCGATAGCCATATTTGTCTGCAAATGCTTTTACTCGTACTCAAGTTATCAATTATATGATCCAGACACTGTTTGGTACGTTTCAATTAATACTCGTACCTTGTAACAGAGGAGGCAGAGCAGTTCAAATCCCAAGAGCCGATCTGAGCACTTCTATCCCTATAAAGAAGCTCCTTGCGGTTTTCCAATTGATCAACATAAACCATTACAACCAAGCAAAGAAAAAGGCGGAGATCACTTGGAGAATCATTCAGAGAGATTTTCTCATTCAGGACCTCTAGCACCAGGATTTGGGTGGGCAAAATCTGGGAAGAAATATGATCATGATATTTCTGTTGGTTCCAATAGAGCCGACTTATCCAAGTTTTCTACTCTAGTAGCATCTAGGTCAGTTGTCACTGGTGATGCTCGAGATCGATTTGTTGCTTCACAGGTAGAATCTGGCCGTCAAGTAGAAAGGCCAGTACGCTTGCTTGACGAACATCCAAGGAAGCAGGATTGGAAGCGTCAGATGCAAAACCATGCTAGTTCTCGTCAATTTGACAATGGAAGGGCTAGTATTAAAGAACAAAATCTGGTAAGTATTATAAACATCATAACTTGTCATATTTTGAGTGTGTAGATTATTGAGACAATTTGTTTATTTCACTTAAAATATTATTTAGAAGAAGCTACTGAAATGTCACGCCTCAAGTATAGATAAACTTACTCGCTATGGTACCAAAAATGTTTGCATACTTAGCTGACCCTTCGATTGTTTCCTATTTGGTTTAACCATTTAGTATTCGGAACTAACTGGCATGACTAATTCAGATGTGCACTGCATAGAATCCATTTAAGGGGAAAAACATTCTTTCTCAGGAATTTCTACATTCCTGGGTTTGAACGCGGAACCTCTTGTTAAGGGTTGAGGGATCCCATCCATTCCACCACATCCTTGATGGTCCCCTACGTTGTGATTATTATCAATATATACATTTTGGTTCCACATTTGCTTTTTTGTTCTGGAATTCCTAATATGATGGGATTCTCATATTTTTGTCTATGCAGCATGGCCATACCCATGGTCACAAGGGAAACACAATCCATTTCTCTGGTCCACTACTTGTTCAACCAAATAAAGTGGATCAAATGCTTAAAGAGCACGATCGTCGTATCCAGGAAGCTGCACGACGAGCAAGGCTCGAGAAGGCAAGAGCAGGCAAAGGCCAAGCTCAAGGGATGCCGAGAACAACCAATTCTTTTTACGTTACTAGTCTGGGATCGCGGTAGTTTGGGAATTATATATACAGTTCTATGTACAGTTCTTGAAGTAACTGTTTATTGTTATTTATAGGAAATTCAGTAAAGATAAATATAGCCAAAATAATTATGTGGTTTTTTACAAGAATAGGTTAAACTTGTTTATGCAAACATTTTTTTTTCTTTTAGTCATTGCCCCAATTAAATTGACAGCCCTTTATTCTTCAATGGAACAAAATTGATATTACGACAATAACATATTCAATGAAATTGTAAAAATAAAGTACGTAGACGGTAGAGTATAAGCAGGGCTTAACTTTGCCTTGAGGAGACAGATAACCCAAAAGGAATAAAAAGGATAAAGAAGTCGAAGGCAGAGAACCCAAAAAGAATAAAAAGGATAAAGAACTCGAAGTAATTAATTGAGGTAAAGCGTGTGGATACAAAATAAAATAAAACAAATACAACTTTAATTAAATAAAAGAAGTTATATTTATGAATGACCTGAGAGAACCCTTTTACTTGATTTTATTTGTTAGTTGAACCCTTATACTCACGATTTTGCCAATTAAATCCTTAAACTTACTAAAATATAATATTTTAAACACATTTGACTATTGACCGAACATATGTGGCACTAATATTGCTTAAATGGAAAAATATTTGACTGCACGCGCATTAAAGCGAGTGAATATATATTTTTTATATTAAAAATAAAAAAAAAATAGTTTAAATTAAAAAAGAGAAAATCAATCCCCTATCCCATCCCACTCCCTCGCCGGTAACTTTCTTCTTCCTTCAGCCCCCACCCCCACCCTCTCCTTCTTCCTTGAAACCACCCACGACCCCACCCTACCCCACCCCCTTCTTCTTCTTCTTAACACCGGCCCCCCCACCCCTCACCCCACCTAACCAAATCTCTTATCTCAACCATTTTAGTTTCTTTAATTTTAAATTTTAAAATTCTTCTCTATGAATCATGGTCGATTTACACACTTCTAAAATCTAGGTTTTCGAATCTTATTTGTGAAAGATTGAAGTTTAGCTAATTTTGAAATCTTGAAGAGTAATGATGTATACTGAAAAGTTGAAAAACTTTATGAAGAAGCTTGAAGAATAACAAATCGATTTTGTGAATTTATGAAAGTAATTCAAAATTATGAAGAAAAATTATTGGGTTTGTGTTGGTAAGCTTTTAGTGTAAAAAAAATTCATGTCAAATAGGAAGAATTAGACCAATTTGACATGAATTTAGTGCTCAACTATGAGCAAATATGAAGAACATGATACTGAAAATTTTAATGTGCAAACTTATTTTTATTTATTTTTTATTTTTAGCTTTTAATTTCTTATGTGGCATTTAAAATGACACGAAATTCTACAAAATGACGTGGAATTTCATGTGTAAGCGGTTGTGCTACACTCACACACAGAATAAGAAAGGGATTTAAAGTATTGTGTTTTAGTAAGTTTAAGGGTTTAATTGGCAAAATCGTGAGTATAAGGATCCAACTGACAAACAGAGAGCCAAGTACAAGGGTCTTTCAGATCATTCTGCCTTGATTATTCCTGCCAAAGTTATACTCCCTCCGTCCCTATTTACTTGTCCATATTTCCTTTTTTAGTTGTCCCTATTTAATTGTCCATTTTGACAAATCAAGAAAGGACAACAAATTTTTTCCTATTATACCCTTATTTACACTTCTTGAAAATTGTAAAAGTGTATGTTGTTTCCCTCCAATTTATTTCACTTGAATTCAAATAAGTGGTTGTAATTTTGAAGTGAAAAGTTGTCATAAGGGTAAAATTGTAACTTCACTGTGCTAATCATTGTTGTCTTAATCTGTGTGTCATTTCTAAAGTGGACAACTAAAAAGGGACGGAGGGAGTATTTATTGGTTATCCCTGTAAAGTAAGAAGTAGAGAATCCAACAAGAAATTAAAATAAAGGACATATATACATGTCAAATTAACAAAATAAAATAAAACAGATAGAACTTTAATTAAATAATAAAAGTTATATTTATATAATATCTAGCACCAGTGGTCTAGTACTAAAATAGTACCCTGCCACGGTACAGACTGGGGTTTGATTCCCGGCTGGTGCAGTTTGCAGGGATAGTTAAGTTGGGAGAGCGTCAAACTGAAGATTTGAAAGTTGCGTGCTCGATCCACGCTCACCACATTTATTTTTTGGTTATTATTCTCCGTTTGTTTTTTTGGTTTAATTTTATTTTTTGTTTCTCCATTCTTGGTCGCAGTTATTCTCCCTTTGCTTTTTTGGTTTAATTTTATTTTTTGTTTCTCCATTATTGGTCGCATGTGAGCCCAATATATGTTTTATTTTTGTCTTAATTTATGCGTCACAAATGAAATTTTGAGAGTTAACTAAATTTTTCATACGCGTTTTTTAAAAAAAAATATATTAAGTTGTTAATTTGTTGTGATTTATATTTTTTTAAATGTCATTTTGAATAATATATGGTATTTCTCCTGTTCAAATTTATGTGACACATATGAAATTAGGAGAGTCAACTAAATTTCTTATATGATTTTAAAGTATTTTCAATTGTTAATTATTTTGATTAATAGTATCGTTTACCTAACTGTCAATAATATATGTTGTTCCATCTGTTCAAATTCATGCGACACTGATATAATTGCAAGAAATATTTTAAATTGTTATTGTGATTTGTAGTACAATTAATGTCATTCTAAAGATATAATAAAATATTTTAATTAAGTTGTTAAATGTATGTTTAATAGTTGTGTGTTTGTTGCCTCTTATTAGATGGTAAAAATATTTTAAGTTGTTAATTATTGTGACTTATAGTGTGTTTAACATAATTTTAAAATTTATAATAAAATATTTTAACTTATTAATTATAATGATTTATAGTATCTTAAACGTAATCTTTGAGTGTAAGATAAATTAAAAAGGAAAATAAGACAAATGAGTTAAAATAGAAAGAACAATAACAAAATTAAGTATATAACATTTTTCTGATAGCACATTAAGTCCAACAAGTTCACTTACCATTAAAAAACAACTTCAATTTTTATTTATGATCAAATAAATTTCAATTTTCAAATTTCTTTTTCTTTCCAAAGACGAAAGCTTTTCATCTCTAATATATTTTATTGAATACAATATTATAAATGAAACAATTCACTTTTTCAAAAGTTAATTTGCCACAAAAAAAAAACTGAAAGAAGAAGAAGTTGTGAGACAGAAATGAGGGGCGTAAAAATCGAATCGATCGATAAACTGAATTGAAAAAAGTGTTATTGGTTTATGGTTATTGGCTTAACGGTTTTTAAACGATTTTGTTAAGAAAAATTATCGAGTTATCGGTTTGATTTTAGAATTTTGGTTTATTGGGTAAACTGATAACCTATTAAGACGGTAGTAATTTGTCACTTTACCCGTACAGAAATATTAAATATTAATCTCAATATGTTACTAGGTACTGTCTTTACCCTTTAGCCTTCAATTTACACTTCACAGTGACTTTAAGCTCACAACTTCACATTATACAAAACATCAAAACCCAAAGTAAAAACCCTATTACTCTTAATTTTTCTTTACACTCGTATAGTCTTTTTATGTTAGTTATTACTTTTTTTTTTATTAGCATTTGTAAAGTTACATTATTGTCTTGTCTTGTCAAATTATTGCAAAAATCTTTTTTTTTTTGGTTTTATAAGCATTTTCTTATTTGTTAAATTGAATTATCTGAACCGTTAAGGACCAAGATCGAAAAATCAATAAAAAATCTTGTTAATTTGCGTATTTCAAAATCGAAAACCGTTAAATCGAATTGAGGGAAGGGGGGATCTGACCCACATGCATGGAAAATCAACCAACTTTTCGGCTGAGGCAACAATATTCTCTCTATTTCAAACCAAGTGAATTGTTGAGACATTATACACTTATAAAATAAATTTAACAAATTTCATTAATTTTAAACAATTCACTTATTTTGAACTATAAAAGAAGGTTCAACAATTCACTTATTTTGAAATGAAGGGAGTAGTGTTTAAGCATAGCAATGAGAAAATACCAATATTATCCCTGGCTATAGGGGTGTACATTGCCGGATTGGTTCGAAATTTTCAAATATCAAACCAAACCATTTGTGTCGAATTTTTAAATTCATAAACCAAACCAAACCAATAAAACTCGGGTTTTTCAACCTCGGGTTTTTCCGGTAAAGTATTCATACAAACATATAATTTACTTGTACTTCAAATATTTCTTTAGTCCTACAAAAATACAACTATCTAAGATGTTTCTTAAAAATATAACACAATATGATATGGTTAATGACACTAAAATATCCAACAAAAATAATAATAATGAAATCGCGTAAAACAAATATTGCAAATTAACAAGTCATAATGAGAATGATCATAATTTAAAAGTACTAAATCATGCTAAAATTAAGTTTAATAAGTATTAGTTACATGACTAAATATTAAAGGAAATTAAAATTAGATTATGTATTTTAATTGTCTAAATCAATGTAAAACTAAAGAACAAATATTCAATATTATTGTCATTCTTAGTGTTTGAATTGATTTTCTTTTTGCATTAGTATTAATTTGATTTTGATTTAAGCTTTATTGTAATTACCAACATCTGTGGACTATAATTTTTATTGGCTCATTCATAATTCTAAGTTTCAAACTTGAAATAATATATTAAAAGATAAAAACTATGAAAATGTATAAGAAATATTTAAAAATTATATCAAAGTAAATATTTTTATGTATAAAATATAATTTTAAAATTATATATATAATGTCGGGTTGGTTTGGTATCGGGTTGGTTTTTTTTAGTTAAAACCAAACCAACCCAAATATAGTCAATTTTTTTTTTTTCAAAACCAAACCAAGTCAAACCAAACCACTAGTCGAGTTTTTTTTCCGAATTGACTCGATTTGTGATTTAATTTGGTTTTCGGTTAGATTTTGTATACCCCTACCTGGCTAGAGAAACAAGCATATCGTCCAACACATGCTTCCTAGCCGCTTATATATAGTAGAATATATACTCGTCCAGTTTTAGTTCATGCGAACATATTTACTTTTTAATTCGTTGCAAAAGAAATAAATGATAACTTTCTAAATTTAGAAATGATTTGACACAAACTTTTCATTTTATCCTTGATGGAGAGTTTTTATAGAAACATATGTATCATGAAATATTTGCGTATGATCATAAGTTTCAAAAATATTTATTTACTTTTTGAAGTCATGTTTAATCAAACTTGGCCACATAAATTAAAACGATGAGAATACTTGAGGTCGAAAATATCAATCTGAATAATCCCAAGGGCAACAAATTAAAGGTTGCAAGATGCGACAAAAGAGGGCTACGTTGCTCAGAATGTAAGTAGCCTCCACCTCCAACTCTAAAGTTGTTAAATTCTAGTTACCAAGAGAGTAAAAATGTGGAATCTCCCCGAAAATAAAAAGGTTGTGGTACTACCAAAAACATATATAGGTTTTTACCGTTTTTTCCATCATGAATCAATGAGAAATTAGTGTTTTAAAACATTATTTCCTATCGAATCAACTCATTGGAAGAAACAAATTCTTACTTAAATAGTAAAAAAATTCGTAATTTTTTCGTGTGTAAATACTATTACCATTTTTTTCATTTCTTACTGATTCAATTAAAATATTTATAAAAATAGCTACCAAATATTTTTTTTAGTAATAAATTTCAACAAATAAAAGTAATTTTTCAGTTGTGTGAATTCGAATCACCAAGATTCTTAAAGTGGACGGAATCTGAAGGAATCTCTTTAAAGGAAAAGAATAATAATGTTCTTTAACCTTCGTTATAACTTTTTTTTTTATAATAATTAAGAAGATAAGATCCAAGTGTTTTCCACTCATCATTAGTTACTTAATCCTAATTAACATGCTTATAATTATCCAAATTAGTACTTAAACCACTTAGCAAACTCATGCTACTGGCCTTTTAGGTGGAAAGAGTTAAAAAAAGAATTAGTAGAAAATCTTTTACTGTTATTCTCAGTTCTTAAAGTAATGCTGATGTTGCAATTTCTTTTTTTTTTTCACATGCGTTTGATCATTTATATTATTTGTTTGCTAAAATTTTTATCATGAAATCTTTACTATTGTATTTTCGTTTCATGTTTTCTTTTTGAAATACTTTACTTGATCCTGAAGATTTATTAAAAACAAATCTTTCTACCTACATAAGGTAGGGGGTAAGGTTTGCATACACACTATTATGCTCAAACTCCAATAGTGGGATTACACAAAATATGTTATTGGTGATGTTTGTTGTAATTCGCCACTCATATTAGAGTTCAACTAGATTTGAATTTACTTAAAAAAATCATCGAAAAAATAACATTTATTCTAACAAAAATGAATTCATGTACTCAAAACTCAAATTTAAAATTTTTTACGTATTACTCCACTACCATCCTTATTAACAAGTTGCAATTTCTTTATATCATGGATGCAATGTGCTTAAACTAAAAACTTGTCTAATAGAACTACAAAATCAGAATTAGATCATAAAAGAAAAGGGCCAAGTATATACAATATAAAATAATTTTTACATTATAAAATATTTACTTATTTCGTACAATATTAAAAAACGATAAATAGTTAGTTATTGTTGGGATGTTTGATATGAAGGAAAATCATACTCCCTCTGTCCCTACTTAGTTGTCCACTTTAAAAATGACACACAGATTAAGGCAACAATAATTAGCATAGTGAAATTATAATTTTACTTTTATAGTACAATTTACTTCCAAAATAAATTCACTCAAGATAACTAATCAATGCTGGAAAGTTCATAAGTTTATTTACTTTGTTTATGACAACTTTTCACTTTAAATAAGGGTATAATAGGAAAAAAATTGTTATCCTTTCTTAATTTGTCAAAATGGACAACTAAATAGAGACAACTAAAAAAGAAAATATGGACAACTAAATAGGGACGGAGGGAGTAACTATTATCCCCACCCTCTAGCATTTTATATCTTTACCCTCACCGTGTAGCTTTCATTCCAATACATTATGTTATAATCTATCGTATTATTTAATTCATTTCGATCAGTTTTAATTTAGCCTAAATCGTTCATTTGCGACTCCAAGGAAAACCTTATCTGCCTTTTTATTTTCTCTAATTTTTAATGTTGCTTTCATAAATGTGGACATAATGAGGCAACACATAGGATTAAGAGCGACAAATATAATTAATTAAATTTGTTTTATTGCTTCTTATCATCATAACCCACTTAATTAATTGCTGTTCATCATCTAAAGTCATCGGGTTTCCTTATTGGTTTAAAATCTTGTAACTTGTTTCTTCACATTTTTGTTTTTTTTTTCCACTTCATCCACAAAAAAGAAGTGTTATTTCTTTATTTTCATTAATAATTAATAATGTTGGAAAGTGCTATTTTTTAAATAATAGTAACTTTAGGTGGAAAGTGCATAGTTAATTATCTTATAATTTTAACACTTTTTGACTATTGTTCACTTCGTTTTATATTAATTATCCTTTCTTACTCTAGGTTCTTATTCACATTTTTTAATCTAACTAAATAAATAAGCATAACTTACATAAGTAATCTAATAAATGAACACAAATATTAGCATACAAAACTATAACTAGTGTGCTGTGTTCAAATGAATAACTCTTGAACGAGTTTAAGTTGTATACCTAGTAAGCATAGGGAACATTTTATATTTTAGGGTTTCCCTAAAAATATCCGAGCCTCCTTATAATGTGAAATTTATAATCTTAAAAATAAAACAAGTTACTTGAATAAAAACGATATTAGTGTAGCAATTTCTCACATTCAAATAACAACTAATCAACTAGATTTTCTCTAGTTTAACTTTTTTGAGTTATATTTAGTTGTATCAGCTAGGAGTGTTAAATAAGGCCCAAAATTTGATCGGCTGCTCAATTCACCTAAAATTTTATGGATTGAACATAAGATAATTTTATATTGGTTCGTGTTAGGGTTGGGTCAGGTCCCTAGTCAAGATCGAGGGTCAAGTCTTAGGTCTCGAGTCTCGAGTCAGGCTTGGTTCCCGACTATCGTGTTGAGTCCCAAGTAAGGGGTTGGAGATCAAGTCTCGAGTCTTGGCTTTTGGATCAAATTCGGGGTTTAGATTTTGAGTTAGGCTCGGCGATTAGGTCCTGGGTCATGACTACGGCCAGGACAAATCTAGAGTATTGGGTCAGGCTCCAAGTGTTGGGTTGAGGCTTGATTCAAGGGTCTCGAGTTAGGATAAGTGGACTATTCAAAAAAATTGGGTAGGTCATGACTCAACTAATTTTAATCTATTTAAGCCGACCTATTTTAGCTCAAGTAGTTTTTGACCTGATTTTATCTCAATCTATTTATTAACTCAATTCATTTAACTTGCTAAATTCAACTCAATCCGTCCATTCGATCAATATTACTTTGATAAGAATATGCTAAAAGCATTTTATGGAACCCAGCTAGGAAATAATAGAAACCGCTCACATGATAGTTGATGCTTCTAAGATACCAGTATCATAGTACTCAGGGGCGGACCCACATGGAGACCGCCGGGTCCTCAAGTACCAATTAAGCTGGTTTCGAAATATATATATTTATGATATTTGTATAAAATTAACATAGGCACCCAATGAACAAATGATCTGATTAGTCCATTAACTTTTTGGGTGGGTGCTTAAGATTATTTTAGTGTTGTTGGATCTAAGTTCGAATCTCACTATTAACATGTTTAATTAATATTTTTGACTCTGCCACTTTTAGAGCACCCACATCCTTAAAATCCTAGATCCGCCACTGATTAATACTCCCTTTATCTCAATTTATGGGACACTTTTCATTTTTCGAGAGTTAAATAGTTCAAGTTTGACTGAAATTTGCACATGGAATCTTCAATTTTTTTGAAATGAAATTTATATATTTATAAACTACGTAAAAAGTACTATAAATCATATTAATTGATAATTCAAAATGTTTAAAATATCTATAAAAAAAAAAACTTACGATAAAAAATAGACTTATTTGAATTTTAAAAAATGAAAAAATATCACATAAATTGAGACAGTAAGAGTAGTACTTAATTACACATGCCTCTAAAACCTAGTAGTACTAATTAAATACATAGCACCAACTATTGAATGATATCATAAAGTCATCAAGTCTAATTAACCTGCTGGACAAGTTGTAATTACACAATTAGAAAATCAATAACAAGTAGTACTATGTATTATAATAGCATATTGAGTAGGTGAAAGGAAGATTAGCTGGAGAAGTCATCACTCATTGAACCAAATAGAAAATGCTAAAAGCATTTTTAATTAATTTATGGAATTAACAACCTAGGGTCCAATTAGACAAAAAAGGAGAAAAATAGAAGCCGCTAATCACACATACTAGTACTATATAGTTTGAAATACCAGTATGTAGTATTAATTAATTAATTACTACGAGTGACTCTGTGCGCCATAGTTCTGTTTTTGACGTAACATATAAATTTATATGATTATATTATTAATTTTTTATTTATTTATTTGAAAGAATATATTAGGAAAAATAATGCATGTATTAATTTTGTGTATTGTTAGAATCATGCATAAAAATAATTTATATATAATTAATGCAAGTATAATAATACAAGCATTACTAATACACTGTATTTAACATTATTGTTGTTCTTAATTTTCTCTATTAGAATATATATAAAAAAAATCAGAAGCAACACATAGTAAAAATTAATTTTTAGCAGCGATAAACATGCACATTAACAAAGAATGCTAAAGTCATTTCAACGTTAATTAATTATTATTAAATCTAATGTCACTATAGACTTTAGCAACATTTATAAAAATGTCCAAATGTAATTTTTATCAGCAATTGTCATTAATCAATTATCACAAAAAATTATTTTTGATATAGTAACCTAACAGTAGTAAAATAATAAATATCAGAAGCTAGCTACCATTGTCCGAATCTCTCAAGAATAAACTCAATTATCACACATTTCTTGTCAAAAACTTTATGGAAAACAAATCTATAGTTGTAGGCCAAATATTACACATTCACCATATATATCATATACAATTAATATAATAATAAGTTAATTAAGCACATCCCATAATGATAACATGCCAAATAAATATGGAGATGTGAAAATTGATACCCAATATGTGCTTAGGATTATTCGTCCACGTCGATCAAGTGGGTCCCAATGGGTCCCAATGTTGAGCTTTATAAGAACACAACTTCTTGCCACAAAAAGAAAATATCATAGGGCAAAAAAAAATTAAAGTACTAGTATAGTTAAGATGGCCGCAAAGAATTCAGATGAACCCGAAGGCGTTTATGAGTTGACTTTTGGGTTCATAGACGAAGGGATCGAGTTTCAATCATGTGAAAATTCGTTAAAATTGAATATTAGTTATAGTAGCGGAGAGATATTAATGGACGAAGAGGAGGAGGAGGATGGAAATGTTAACTATAGTGAAGAAAACAAAGCGTTTTGGGCATCACAAGAAGAGCTTCTTAAGGTAAATTAAATTAATTACGATTTTTGTTTTTTGAATTACTATTTAATTTGGTACTTGTTGCTTACCAAATATTTTGTTTTAGACAACATTGTGTAGGACAACTTCTTTTGAGTCAAAAGTTAGAAAATCAACAAAAGAGGCTTTAAAAGAATTGAAATTCACAAGTTTCAATTGTAGCTGCCGGAAAATGGTATCCGATGGTTGCCGGAAATGTATGCAAAGAGAAATCTCCAATCGACTTACAAACGAAGGTTATAATTGCTTCATTTGCAAGTCAAAGTGGAAAAGCACACCCGAAATACCTTCAGGTATGTTGTAAGTGGCAGAATGACCTTGCTGTCACGATTCACTAAGATTCAGTCCTTTATTACTTTGTATGACAAAAAGCATGCTAATTTTGTTTATGTTTATCGTGTTTCGTGTACAGGTGAATACACATACATGGAAGTGGTGGCACACGCAAGTTCAAAAAAAGGTGAAATGAAGGTGATTATAGAATTAAATTTTCGAGGAGAATTCGAAATGGCACGAGCTAACGAAGGGTATAATTGTCTAGTTGAACAGTTGCCGGAAGTATACGTCGGAAAAATCGAAAGGCTTCGAAATTTAATAAAAATATTATGTTGTGCTTCTAAAAAATGCATGAAGGAAAAAAAAATGCATTTGGCTCCATGGAGGAAGCATAAGTACATGCAAGCTAAATATCTCGGCTTGCCGGAAATTAAGTCGGAGACAATTTTTCCGGTGAATAATTTCCGGCGGTTGCCAAGGCCAAGTGGTTCAATGCTGACTTTGATTTGCTTGATAGCTTGACCCCGGCGATCAAAGTTATTTGATCACCAGAGTCAAATTTCTTTTTACCTAGTATAGTACTAAGTATTAGAATATTCCTATTTTGCCCTTGGAATCCGAAATTATTAATTTTGCTCGTAAACTAGTGAGATATATAGATATATATTACTATAGAATATTCCTATGGTGTCCTTGTAAGTTATGGTTTATTTGAATTTAATTTTGTAAGAATTTTACTGAGAAGTATAAACAATAATTTTCAGTTTCAATAAATTAAATAAATTATTGTAGAATTTTGAACTCGAATCGTAAAATTCAAGCCATTTGATTAAGCTTTAAATGGAAATATGTTAATTGATCGTCAAGCCATCATATCAAACAGGAGAAAAGTTGAAGGACTTATTTGATTAAGCCATAATTAAAAGATGTAAAAGGTGATGACAAGAAAGAAAAAAGTGAAAGGAAATTGATAAAGATAGTATAATTTAAGTTAGGAAGTGTTAGGTTTTTCAAATTGATTTGACTTGTTAATTAACAGTGGAACTGTCAATATGAGCTGGTCCATCCCATTCGAATTAATTTATACATGCTTTGAAATTTTACGAGTCAGGCCGAGCTAGCCCATTTTTGATGTGGGCCAAATTATGGTCGGTTCAGCCCACAAGTACATGGGTTATGGGCCAGCCCTCTTTTTTTAAAAGTATTTTTTTAAAAAAAAATTAAATTATAATTTTAAAATATTATCATAAATATCGACAAGACAATATTACATGATGTTAGTGTTACTATTTGTTAATCAAATCCACAAATAAAATTATCTTTATAATATTTATTAAGTTTGATTTCAAGTAAAAACATAAATAACTAAATAGAAATATTAACCTAATTGTTTTCCAATTATCATAATAAAACACAAAAACTATGACAATATTTCATAGGTTACGGCCTATGTAGCGATTCCCCAAAAAAATTAGAAAATTTTTATTTTATGTAGTACATATTTTATAACATAAGTTATATTTAAATTGTAATATTTCAAACTTTTAACAGATTTTGAGTTTAGACTCTTGTTATTTTTAATACTCTATTTTATTTTTATTTTTAATTAATTTTTATTTAGCCCATGGGACGGCCCTATCCATATTTCTCAAGCTCCACAAATCGGCATGCTTATTCAGGCCGGGCTAAAAAACTCTTTTCTTAAATAGGATTCAAAAATCGTAGTCCAGCCCTATCAAATCACAGGTTAGACCAAGCTGGCCCTACGGGCCTAGCCCAAATTGACGGCTCTAATTAATAATGGAATCAGAACGTTTATCCCAAAAATGAAAAAAATTAATATACGAAGAAACTAAGGTGATTCAACGTTTTCTACTGTGATTTGGAAAATTTAACCTTATTTTATGGAAACCATCGTGTCATCCAAAAAAATCAATTTTATTTTATGTATAGTTTAATGACACACAGTTAATTAAAGACTGAAAAAAAAAATACTCACAAATTTGTTCATTTTTATGATCTTTGATTTGAAAAATTATTTAGCATTTCAAATTCGTAAGGTTCATTTTAATTTGTATTCAAACTTCTTTTACGTTGTTGTTTTCTTGACTCTAATATCTCCACTTTGTGGGATTACTTCCAAATAAGTTATTATTTCCTTAGTTTTTTCATTTCAAATATCGTTTTAGCTCAAAAAAACTGTCTCAAATAATTGTCACTTAAAAAATTTAAGATTAAAATTGATAACTATTTTTAATTATGCCCTTAATATTAAAGATGTACTTTGTACAATTTTTAAAAGAAAAAATCAGTCTACATTTATTAAATAAGGATAACTTAATAAACTATATCTTATATTTATTATTTTTTTAATAAGTGTGGCCATAGCTAGATACAGTTAAAATAGAACAAATGAAGTACTATTTCTATGTCACTTCATTGTTTGAAGGGTATTACCGTATTAGTAATACTTCAAACAAGAATAGAGGATACAAGATCGCTCACGAACAAGGGCAGAGCCAATTTGGGACTAGGGGTTCATCTGAATTCTCTTTTGGCGAACACAAGTTGTATGAGGCTCTTCTTAAAATTTGCCAAGTGAATTATTGGGTCCCATTTTCAGAAAAATGGGCCAAATCCATTTCTCTCTTCCTTTTTAACTTTTTCTCTTTCATTGAAATCTTCAATTTTTCAACATCTCTTCTTTTTTTAAAAAATAAAATAATTTTATTTATAAAAATTGTGAAATTTAGTCTAATTCATCGTACTTTTAACATTTGATATTATTTTTCTTTCATGTATTGATTATTTACATGACTAAAAATAATTATTAAAAATTATTTGTCAATTAACAAATTAAATTAAATTTTTATTTTTATTTTCATTACACTAATAATAAATTGTTCTTAAAAATATAAACAAAATTTGTAAAATTGCAAAAACAATTCTTAAGGAGTAAATTAATAAAGTACTGTTTTTATTTATAATTTCATAAGGAATCCGTAAAAGAAAAAATAAATAACTAATACGAAAAACGAAAGGGTATAAATTATTATTTTTTTCTCTTTCAATAATTTCATATATACTTAAATTCATCAAATATTCACAAGAAAATATAATGGAAAGAGCATTAATAATTTTGACAAATAATTACATAAGTTTTTGTACTATCTTAATGTAACCTAAAATCGAATTTTTTTCATAAACACTTAAATATATACATACTCTTTCGTCAATTTATATGACATATTTTTATTCTTGAAATCAAGCAATGTGAAATTTAATTAATATTTTAAAATATATTTTATTTTTTATATTAACATAAGAACTACAACTTATAATGTTTGTTCATAAATAATCCTTCCCACTAAGTTGCAATTCAACCAAAAATACTACAAGTTGTAATTTTTATCATGTTAGCATATGAAAAAAATACATTTTATAGCTTGAATTTTGAGAAAAAAATAATCGAATAAAATGACGGAGAGAGTAAAATGAAAAAAAAAGAAGAATTGATTAATGTAATTTAAATAACTATTTATGTTTATCCTAAAACTAAAACAATTAATTTTTTATGAGGTTAAGTGCACGCATCTTAGTTTAACTTTTTTAAGTACGTAATTATTTGACTTCAAATTTAAATTAGTATCAATATATGTATCTCTATTTGATTTTTGACAAATGAGTATTATGAACTATAAAAAAAGGTATGGAAAATAAATATTAATTTTAAGAAATAGTTAAATGCTAATTTTAATATAGTACTATTTTTTTTCTTTGATCTTGTTATTGTATTATTTTAAATTTATGTAATGAAATATATTTAAATTAAAAAATAATAGCATCAAGTACTTCATATTAAAGAGAGGGGTAAATAGAAGGTGGGGTGGAGGAGTGAGAAGGGAAAGCGAGAGGTTGAAAAGACATGGATCCTACAAAATATACATTTTTCTATTAAAAAAAATTCTCATACAACTATTACATGACATACCTCATCCACCATAAAAAAAAATTATATAATAGATGTTGAACTCCATCACTATTACAAAGTTTAAATATGTAAAACTGATTTTATTAAACAAGTTGTAAGTACAATTTGTATAAAAAAATAAATTATCTTGATAAAAAAGATGAAGACACATTATCAAACGTCAATAAGGATAACGAGAGGATAACAGAGAAATGTCATTTATCTATTAATCTTCGAAAGTCATCATACAAAACAGGTGAAAAGTTGAAAAAAGAAAAATAAAATATTAAAAGCTTGTTCGATAAAGCCTATAGAACGACGTAAAAGTGATCAAAAAGTGATAAAAATTATCAATTAATAAAGAAGTGGTAGGTTATTAATTGATGTTTATCCATGTCTATACATTAATTAATAAAACTAATCTGGAAAATGACAGTACAAAAAGTTACAATAATGAAGGATGCTGCATGTCATTGTAAAAAATTGTTAACATCAACAAAAAAGAAATATTGATTTTTCTATAACAGCCAATACAATTTAGCTGCTGTGACAAGAACTACGAAAACTATGCATTTCTTTTTTAATCGGAATATAATGACAATATATTCAGTGAAATTTTATACAAGTGAGAGTCTACGAAATTTAGAGTGTATGCAAACTTTATTCTTATCTAGCTTGTGGAGTTAGAGACACTATTTTCGAAGGAACGTCAATTCAAGTGCAACACATCATAATTATGAAAAGAAAAAATAAAAATAAAAAAACATAACAACTAACGTGGATATTTTTTTTTAAATTTTGGAATAACTGTGCAAATTAAACATGAGGATTGGAGTATATCCAGAAAAAAAATCAGAGGAAGAGATCATTGGCTAGGCTGACCTGGCCTCAAGTCTCCGATGTCAGCACCTATAATTACACGACACGTGGAAACTTAAATTGGAAAAAAGTGAAAATTTATGAGTTCATCTATATAAAATTATGTGTATTTTTTAAAGTTAGTAATCCCAAGAATTTACTTTATATATAAAAAAAAACACATAGATATAGGATTTATTAATGCGACATTTTAGGATATTTTGATATCTTATTTATGTACTATAATTACTCATTTGGTAAGATTGTATAAGAGTTCAGGAAATTTTGATAGTTTTCACAAGTTTTCATATTTATAAGAAAAATACATCTTAAGAAATCCAACTTACATATTCAAATAAAACTTCAAGTCAATCTGATTTCAAATCATGTCCAAATGAGGCCCTAATAACGCAAAACGTGGGAGAAAAGGTTCTTACTTGTCTAAATTACGAAATTCATAATTTTTAACATTCTATTTCTATTTACTCATAATCAGAGTTAGGATTTCAACTTATGACTATGAATTTTAGAATATTGATGATTTCAAGTGTCAATAAGTAGATTCTATATTTAATATTTGTGCATATTAAATAACTTTTTATTAACACAAACATGTTATTTAAACAAAAACTTTTGAGTTCAATCAAATCCACAGTTAGACTTCTATCCCTGCCCCTGATTTTAAGTGAAACCGGGGAAGGGGAAACTAGAAAAAATGAAGAGAAAATTACACGTATAAGCAAACATATACTAGTTAATTACTTAACATAGCTATAATTTGCTTTAATTACAATTTGTGACCTACTTTTAGCTATAATTATGCGGTTCAACTTTTTAGTTTTGTATAATTCGCATGTTTGTATAATTTGGAATTTGTATAATAAAATTTGTATAACTTTTGTATAATTCGAAATTTGTATAATATAATTTGTATAACTGTTTACACTTCTGATGTTTTTAATTGTATAAATTTATTATTTCGAGTTTATACAAAAATAACTGAATTATACAAATGTACCCGCGAATTATGCAAACCTGCAAATTATACAAATCCACGAATTATACAAACGAGACAGCTTAATATGTAGCTACAACCCGTAAATATGCAAACTATAGTTATGGAGCATAATTAAGTTTATTATAGTGGTTATTTGTGAAAGTTTCCCAAAAATGAATTGTGTTTTCAAGAAATTAAATTGCTTGTTAAGTATCTTATTTGTAGTAGCCCATTAGTTAGGCCCAATTACCCTGTTAACAATTTGATAAATGTATACATTTTTGTGAATACACAACAACAACATACTCACTGTAATCCTGTAACGTAGGATCTTGGAAAGGTAAAATGTACACATAGTTTATTTCCGATAGACCATATTTTTGTGAATTTGGTCCTACTTTTCCACTTTAGAAGAGTTGATTGCAGCCTTGAAAATGGATTCATATGCATACTCAATACAAGATTTCAACTTATTTGGATCAATAAAATCTTTCTCCACAACTATTGCAATTCTTAGCTTATCCACATAACTCACTATTGTCACTGAGCAACTCTGCAAAATAAACATACAAATACAACTGTTTAATTTTCGACGATCTAGTTTACAAAATAATCAATAAATGTATAAATTATGTATATTTATGTATAATGTGTATATCGCGCGCACACCTGTGGAGCACCAGTGACAACAAAATATAATCCTTTAACAGGATGATTAGCCAAAGCCATCTCTTCCACTGGCCCTATCATATTTGTTAATGCCATGCTTGTGTTCTTCAATGTCCCATGAATGAATCGAGCTGTCGCCTGAAATTTTCAATTTATATGACATACTTTTCTATTGAATTAACTCGTCTGAAAATGAATGATATACCTAAATTTGGGCATAATTATTATACTTCCCATTTACACTTAATAAAAAAAAAAATTATAGCCACACAAATGTTATAACATGTTAGTACTATGCATGAATATGTTGTCCCTTTTTTTAAAAAAAAAATATTTTCAACACAATGTCTGGATACACATTAGACTGATTTTTATTAGTTCTTGATTATGAGGTACAATTTTTTTTTTACTCAACAAAACTTCAACATTTTTTCAAATAAAATACACGTCTAAACAAAACTTCAACTTTCAGATATTATTTTTCAACTTTGACTTCACAGTTCACACATATTATTAATATCACCCAATACATGTCTGAACGCCTACGTAGTCATACAAATCATGTTATGACATAGTTAATGCTACAAGTTTCTGAAAGTCTTCATTTTTGAATTATTATTTTTAATTCAAACTACGTCACATAAAGTGAGACAGAAGAAGTATAAAAGAAAGGACATACATACCTCGGGACCTCTTAGCTTCCTCAATAAATCAAGCAATTTACCAGTAAGCCAAACAGATGCAGAATTCCTTTTCCTGTCTATAATTCTATGAGCTTTTTGAACAAAATAAAGAGGATTATTACTTTTATTATTAGTTAATTTTGGTAATGAGATAGGCAAAAAAGTGAAACGATTTCCCCATGGCATATCAGAATTAGGCCTTATCATGTCACTAACTGATTTATAACTTCCACCAAGTGCCCTTGTGTTGAATAAAACCAATGCACTGCATTTTCCATTGCATGTTTCTTTATTTACTTCTTCCA
This sequence comes from Solanum stenotomum, assembly GCF_019186545.1. Classification (NCBI taxonomy): domain Eukaryota; kingdom Viridiplantae; phylum Streptophyta; class Magnoliopsida; order Solanales; family Solanaceae; genus Solanum; species Solanum stenotomum. The sequence goes on along the minus strand of NC_064290.1, from coordinate 5,299,973 downwards.
TGTATAATCTTGTTCCATATATCACTATCCCTGTTATCACATCATTTATTGTCTGAAAAAAAGGGGTGGGTGGAAGAAACCGTTAGAAACTGTATCATTTTCTGTCATTACATAATGTCACAGTACATCAACAAATTGAAAGGATAAACCCTAGGGTATGAGATAGAGCTGCTACGTCTACTATAAGAAGGCAGAGTAAATGATAAAATATGATGCAACAATCACACTAAATCAGTCGTTACATAAAATGAGACTTTTCATAGTTACATAACGATAGATAAACGATACAGTAAAATTTAAGTAACAATCGAAACAAATTATTTTGTCACTTAGGGTAATTAAAAATAATCTTACTTAATGGAGTAACATTGGTTGATAACCTAAATAAATATAATAAGTAACATAAATACAACAAATTAAAGTATATTATTTTCATTTCACTATCATGTACCTACTTATAAGATAGATCATTGACAAAAAAAACATCTATCGGTTAGACAATTAATGTGATATATTTATTTTTTTCTAGAAAGTACAAACACATGTTTGCAGTTCATTTGAAGATCTGTACTTACCAAATCAATAATTCAAACTCACTCTATCATCGTATATGTCAGAATTTAAAATTTCTGAATTAAATTTCTAATTTTTGTAAGTTATCAAAATTTGGATTAAAATTATTGAATTTGACTGAACCTATAGAGGGAAAAAATATTAACTTGATTGACAAAGAGATTTTATATTTTACTTTGCAGGTTACTAATTTCATTTTTCACGAATATATAATTATCTTTAAGATGATCTTATAAGCGTAAAAATTTCATATATATTAATATCAATGATATAAAAGTTAAACTCTAGGAAAAATGAAAACACAAATTATAAGCTCTTCTTTTTAATAAATAGTTATATATAAGGATGAAATGAATACTTACCACGTTCAAGTTGGTCTTAATTTGCTTGAGGCTATCGAGCAAAAATGTGTTGGTAACCAAAACAGGCGATCGGAACTCAACTCCGTCATCACCGGAATGAATCGCCGTCCGATCATCTTCAATCAAAGTGCTCTTCAATATACTCCATCCAAAATCATACAATGTATTCACAATCCCTTTGAAAAATTGAGGTACGATTTTAAAATTACTAATATACCCTTTGTTATTATTATTGAAATTCGATTTTTGGCGGGAAGGAAATGTTAGTGGAAGTGAAGGATTATCGACTCGTTGTAAACATGAAAGAAGTGCACCCATTAATGAATAACCATCTCCTAGTGAATGATGAAGTTTGAAAATTATATTTCCCGCCGCATCGCTCGTTGGATATTTGAATACGTGAATTTCCCATAGTGGTCGAGTTTGCGGGAATTTTTCCGTTGCTAAGTTTGATATATAAGTGGAGAAGCATTCATCATAGAACTCGATTGATTTTTGAGTTGGAAATATTGGGGTTTTAATATGGTCCTGATAGTTCACTTCTACTCGCTTCCATTTTTTTGTTCCTTTTTTGCCCGTGACCTATTTTGAGAAAATAAAAATATATGATCAATAGAGTCAAAAATGAAAAGATTAAATGGATACAAAAATGTCACACTATACTAATACAAGTGTCGGACCAAGAATTTAATTTTTGGTTAGAAGATTCAAAATATTCTTTTATTTTTCTTACTACCTATACTAGAATGTTCTCGAAATTTAAATAACTCATCTATATTAAGCAAGAAAAATCATCTATATTTGTTTTATTTATACAATATAATTTTCAATCGAGAAAATTACCCTTCACTTCTATTGGATGTTGCATTTGTTATTGTTACATAAGTTATTCTAGAATAATTAGTTACTATGAAATTATAGGAAGTTAAGAATCTAATATTAATTTGAGTATTACACTATTATTCAAATTTTCAATTGTAATAAATATTTAAAATTTTAGTTCTCTCAATATCTAAAGCAAACTTTTTAAATCCATCTATGTCATTCAAAAAAAAAAATCATGTCAAGTGAATTAAATAATTTATATATAATATATAATTTTTTATTATAATGTTTTTTGACGGATCGTGTCTCTGAGAAGAGAGTTTTTGCCCTTTAAATCATTCTTTACATATGGGTCATTTAAAAAACGGTTTTTATTAGCTATAGCAAATATAATATAAATCATAGAAATCAAAATGGGGTAGGAGAGGATATATGCGACTCGTTTAGATCATGAGCTGACACAGAAGCAAGAAAACAACTTTAAAATATATAAAAAGGCAAGAGAGAGAGCTCACCATAATCGAGGAAAATCTTGGATTTATAGGTACAAATACATCTTTGAGTAAATTTATGGGAAGTGAATCTTCATATTCAATTGGAATTTTTGATTCCAAAACAGCAATTACTGAAAGTGATAAATTGGAGCTATTCAAATATTGTGAGCTTGGACTTGCTGGCTCAAATATTTCTTCTTCCAATGCTATATCCATTTTCTTGATTGATACAATAAGAGAACCTCTATTAACACTTTGCTTAATTAGCATTTGGCATGTAAAGTGTGTGTATATATATAAGCAAAGGCTAATCAAGAAAATCAATCTTCTTGTGTGAAATAATTAACAATGCTTGTTGGAAAAGTCTTTCTTAATTTGCTTAAAATTTAATATGTGATGGAGATATTTATTTGCTTGGATTGGACAAATTAAACATAAATAAATATTTCAAAGTGTTATTCATATTGTCCCCTCAAATAGACATGACTAATGCAATAAGTAGACAAATAGTGATCTGTACTATAGATAATTGTTTTCTTTTCGAACACATAATCACGATTTCTCTCACCCACAACAAAACAAAGTGAGAGAAAACGACAAAGAAACTTGGGGTTCTACTTATTTTCTTAGAAATAATTACAACCTAATATCTTTGGATGGTCTAATTTGCAAAATAGTCGATAATGTACAAGTTATATGTAGTTAAGTATAATATACATATCATATATATACATATATGATGAGAAAATTATATAATTGACATATATAAGACTAATTATTATTAGTTATATCATCATCCCCTTTGTAAACGAGATAGATAGTTTCATGATTGTGATATAATAATTAATATTTACCATAATATTAGTTTATAAGTAATATTCTTAACCAAATAGATGAGATATTTAATCCCGATCAAGCCTCAAGGGCCAAGGGCTTATATGGACCGGACTTATAAGCCCTAGTTTTAAATGGATTTGAAAAATTTTATTCCAACCCTACCCCAATAACGAGTTGGGTCGGGCCGGTTCCATGGGTTAAGCCCGTTTTGACGGCTTTAATTTTGATCATAGCTAACAAAAATAAACAAAAATATACATCACTTAATTATAATTAAATATAAAGTTATGGTAGTATATAACAAGTCTTATATTCATTGGTGGAGTTAAAACACATTAAATATACATATAAATTTTACCCAATAAAATGAGCATATATAATATTTACGTGTTCAACTAAACTCAACATTTTCAATTGAGACACTTCATCTTCCCAAAGTAATTAAATGCAATAAAGACACTAGACTACTCTCGTGGTCTAAATATAGCTGAAATATTGGATAAGTATGACTTTTTCATAATCCTATTTAATTTGGGATGCAAAAATTCTTGAAATCTGCGGGTACAATTTTACAAGATAATTGAGTAATAGTATGAAACTAAATAATTAACACCAAGTTAGGTGGGTGATTTTGATTGATTACCAAAGTGTCTCCACAATTATTATTTAATATACGTGGTTACTAATTATTCCCATATTTCCTATGGCTATACTTATGGTACAACCTTTATAATGCCCCATGAAAATGAAAGCTTGAGAACTAATTATTATGGAAAAATTAAGGTTAGAATATTAAATTTGGAGTTGATTTGAGATAATTTGAAGTAATTTTGGATTAAAAACATATTATTGAAATTATTATGTAATAAGTTATAAATGATTTTCAGAATTTCAATTACAATTGTCGAAAAGATTCTGGAAAATCATCAAGACTTGTGGCCCTAATATTGATTATAAGGCAAGTATTGCGACTCCAAGTATTGTCGCAATATCAAATAAGAAATCCTCATAGGAATTTACCTACAATTTTCATATTTGCCTTGAGAATTGAAGAAGGTAATTTCTCCTCTTCAACTATATATATATATATATAGATACATATATATAATCTCATGTTAATCAAATGATTATTTAGCCAAACAAACATTTGAAACTATATCTAATTGCATTCAACTACACTCACATTAATAATAAAATGGATCTCCAAACATGTTCTAAAAGATTAACTAAAACTTACTCCTCCACTTCATATCACTTGAACCTTATCGACCTGACACACTCTTTAAGAAAGCTATTATTTTATATAGTTATTTAATACTGTGTTAATACAAAAAAAGTAATAAAAGTCTTTTGATTTGTTGAAATGAATAAATAAAGGAAAAATTGTATAAAATAGCAAACTGTTAATTCAAATTAAATGTTATAACCACAGTTTGATTTAATTGTAACCCGTAGCAAACTGTTGTCATTTCGCCTCTCCCTGAATTTCTCGCTCGCCACTCTCGTTTCTCGCTGGGCAGTCTCTCCTCGCCTCTCTCACTTTATACAATCACAAATGTATAAAAGGCGTTTGTGTTTGTATAAAGCGAGAGAAAATTGTATATATACATATCTTTTCGTTCCCCTCTCTCCCATCTCCCAGATCTCGCTCGCCACTCTCACTTTATACTAACACAAATGTATAAATTGCGTTTGTGTTTGTATAAAGTGGGAGAAAATTGTATATACAAATACAAATACATATATTTTCGTCCTATACACTTATGATTATACAAATACAGGTCTTCCCCTGCCCAGTTTTCTTTTGTCGTTCTCTCTTTCTCACTTTATACAAACACAGATTATACAATTGATTCTTTTGTATATGTATACCGAAATAGATTATACAATTGCTTCTTTTGTATATGTATAAATATACATATTAATTGCTATAACAAACATAAAGTTTGCTATGAAGCACAATTATGCTAACTATAGCTATAACATACAAATATGATTTTTATATTTGCTATATGTGAAAGTTGCTCATAAATAAAATGAAACACTAACTTTTTTTCACTAGGGCAAAAATAAAATAAAATGGAGTGAGTAAAAGGGTGTTTAAAAGTGGAAACGTGCACCACTAAATGTAATAAATCAACTTCTTAATTTCGTTACGCAATCACTTTAATTTATAATTCAACCTCACAATTAACACTCATACCGACATCTATCTACTCTTTAAGATAGTCCTTAATATATTGTTACAAAATAAGTCAAAATTTACTTTCTACCATTAGTGGTGGAGCCAGGATTTTCAATAAGAGGTTCAAAATCTAAAGAAGACACACACAAACTAGCTGAAGGGGTTCGACATTGGCTATATATACACAAAAATAATTTTAACCATGTATAAATAGTAATATTTTTCGCCGAAGAGGGTTCAGATGGACCCCCCTAACAATATGTTGGCTCCGCCCCTATCCACAATATAGAGTTTATTATGGAATCATAAAATACATACAAATATGCTACTGTATGTATTTTGTATATATTTATATACAATGTGTATGTTACTGTATATTCATTGACTTGGGAGAGAGTGAGAGAGATTGGGCCGTGGGCGGGAGAGAGGGGAGACGAGTGAGATTTGGGAGAGAGAGAGGAGATGCTAGAGAGGATACATTATGTTGATATAAATTATATTTTCGTTGATATAACTAAATACAATCTGATATATACAAGTTGATATTGGTTGTATTCGATATATACATGATCAACAAGTTGATACATAGGTAAGAGATGAGAGATGCTAGAGAGCGGATGAATACATGTTTATATACGTTGTATTCAATAAAATACAAATCATATCAACAAATACAGTAGGATATATTCGATATGTACATGTTGATACAGTTGTATCACTTGTATCCATTCACTTTTGTATCGCTAGGATACGGGATAGGACAACTATAAAAGATAGAATAAAAGATAAAATAGACTTATTATATAGTAAGTAAAGATAAAATGAGAAATAAAAGTAATGGTTGATCACACCAAATCAATCATTACGTAAAATGAGACTTTTTGTCATTGTCAAACGATATATTTTAACGATATAGTAAAATTTAAGTAATAATCAAAACAAATAATGCATTTAAACTAACAACATAATAATATAGGTAACGATCATCCAAACACACTATAAAGAATGTGTAAAGAAGAACCTAAACAACTAATATACAACAGAAAACTAAAATATATTTTACACTTATCTTACTACAAATATATCGAGTTTTATTCGATTTAGTTTTAGTTTAGGCTAGCTCTTTGATCCTTTTTCCTTTTTCTTTATATTTTTTGCGCTGAATTAATAGATCTGAGGCATAATAATTATTATTGGTGATATGGAATTAGTACATACTATGAGTGTATAACATGAATTTTTGTTTGCCTGAAATTGGAAGATGATGTAATTAAATTTGTTAATCCATTTAGTAATTACCATTTATGGGCCAGTTACATATTTATGGGTGAATACTCAATATAGACATTAAGAATTTTGTAACATTTTATTTTGTAGTCACATACCAGTAGTATATATCCTTACTACTTTCAAATCTTTGGTCCGCCTTTGCTTAAGAAGGGTAGAGTTGTTCATACCTTATTTTGAGGTTATTTTGATAAATCCTCAGTTTAAATTCTTATTGTACGTAGTTATGCCTTTAAAATAAGACTTTCGTTTTAGGCCTCCAAATTTAAGAGACCTCATTTTTTAATAATGATAAAATTATTATACGTTTTATTTTTAAAAGAAAAATTTTGTCATTTAAAACCGATATATCCCTCGTTACAAAAGTGGCTCATATATACCTTATTGTTACACAAATGGCTCACATATACCCTTTTCCTCTAATGGAAGTGAAAAAATACCCATGTAGGGATATATTTTATCCTTCTCACACGTTTTTTTTTTACTTTTTTAATTCAACGGCTAATTTGAATTTATTATTTTGATGGTCAAATTTATTTTTTTCACTTATTTTCTTATAATTTTTACTATAGATATCCTAAAAAAAATTATAGATATAAATACTAAATTAATTACACTAGCAAAAAAAATAGTTTTACTTTTTTTTTCATTCACACATCTTTCTTTTTATTTCTCTTATTTTACACTAAAGAATGAAAGAAAAATTGAAATAAGAATAAGAAACTCAAATAATAATAATCAAAAAAGTCAAAAAATAATTTATGTGTGAAAAAGGTCAAATATATATATAAAAAAATTAATTATTAAAATCAAAAAAATAATTTAAAATTAATTTTATCACTTTTGTAACGGTAGGGACATATCTGAGCAACTTTTTTAACGGTGAGGGCAGTGGCGGAGCTAGGATTTTTAATAAGGGGGTTCAAAATCTAAAGAAGTAAACCATGAACTAATCGAAGGGGGTTCGACATCTACTATATGTACATAAAAAATAATGTTAACCATGTATAAATAGTAATATTTTCCATTGAAGGGGTTTCGGATGAACCCCTAACTCTATGCTAGCTCCGCCCCTGGGTGAGGGGCATATGTGTGCCAATTTTGTAATGGTAGGGGACGCATATAGGGGTGTACAAAATCGAACCAAATCGCAAACTTAGTCAAACCGGTCGGACTAGTGGTTTGGTATTGAAAAAAAAAACCCGACTATATTTGGGTTGGTTTGGTTTTAACTAAAAAAAAACCAACCCGAGACCAAACCAACCCGATATTATATATATAATTTTAAAATTTTATTTTATACATAAAAATATTTACTTTGATATAATTTTTAAATATTTCTTATACTTTTTTTTATAGTTTTTATTCATTAATATATTATTTCAAGTTTGAAACTTAGAATTCTAAATGGTCCAATAAAGATTATAGTCCATAAATGTTGGTAATTATAATAAAGCTTAATCAAAATCAAATTAATACTAATGCAAAAAGAAAATCAATTCAACACTAAGAACGATAATAATATTGAATATTTGTTCTTTAGTTTTACATTGGTTTAGACAATAAAAATACATAATCTAATTTTAATTTCCTTTAATATTTAGTCATGTAACTAATACTTATTAACCTTATTTTAGCATGATTTAGTACTTTTAAATTATGATCATTTTCATTATGACTTGTTAATTTGCAATATTTGTTTTATGCAATTTCATGATTATTATTTTTGTTGGATATTTTAGTGTCATTAATCATATCATATTTTGTGTTATTTTTTTTAAGAAACACCTTAGATAGTATTTTCGTAGGACTAAAGAAATATTTGAAGTACAAGTAAATTATATGGTTGTATCAATACTTTATCGGAAAAATCCGAAACAACCCAAAAAACTAAAAAATCCAAAAAAATCCGAGATTGAAAAATCGAAGTTTTATTGGTTTGGTTTATAAATTTAAAATTCAACACAAATGATTTGCCTCTCAAAATATTTTCAAATTTACAAATTACGTTGCATCTTAAAAAATTAGAAAAATCTGACTTTGAATAAAAATATATAAAAAAAATTAAAAATTAAAAATCTCTAATTCATACACGTTTCTTTAGCAAGTATTTCATTTTTGGCACTAAAAGTCATACATATTCAGCCCACGTTTATTTAGCAAGTATTTCATTGTTGACACTAACAAGTAACATCTCATAAATAGATAAAAACACATGTTTAACCATGCATCTAAATTTAGCAAAAAATAAAAAACAAAATCAACCATAAAACTACGAATTATATCTTAATGAAAGTAATTATCATAACACAACAACTATAGAGCTTAGAGTAGCAAAACACATTAAATAAAACCAAAATTAACGCAAACTAATCAAATTACAGAAAAACAGCTGCCGCAATCAAACTGATAAAAACCCCAAACAGAACATTTGATGAGCTCACATCCACTGCAGCCGCCGATGCCGCCGGCGCCGGAGCTGGTGAAGCAGATTCCGGTGGAGGATTCGGGGTGGCCACCGGAGAACTCGCCGGCGATGGAGATTTTTGGTGATTCGGCGACATGACAACTACTAGAACCTTCTGGCCTTTCTCACAGTTATCGTCTTTTCCACTGATGAAATAAAATCGGCCATTTCTTGTAAATTTCAATCTAGAATGGCCATCTTTTAAATGATGGATTGGGCTTGTTTTGTTACATTTTAAATAGTCATCATTGTCATGGACCACCAAAACTGAATCTGACCCTTTCTTGTACTTGAATACTGCACACCAAAAAAACGAAACTTATATACACTGATAACGTAAAAAATATACAATGTAGTTACCTTAGTAAGCAATTTGGTTATATAATTATGTGTAGACCAAATTACCACTTTTAAGAAATGGACCAGTAGTTACCTTAGTAAACATTTTGGTAATCTAATTATGCGTACTACTAAATTAACACAATTAAGAAATTGACCAGTAGTTACCTTAGTAAACATTTTGGTAATATGATTAAGGTTTTACCAAATTATTCTATCAGGAGAGATTTGACAGATAATTATCTAATAAGCTATTTTTTCATCGTCATTGCATAAAATTTAAACTAAAAATAATATGTTTGTCATCCTTCATTTTTCGGGAGGAGTTAAAGAATTCTATGATAGTTTCGTTGCTTTATACGTTTGTTTGTTTTCGTTTGTGACTCAACAATATAAAAGTTTTTTTTTGCAATCCGATCAAATAAAGAGAACATTTTTTTCCATACTTTTCAAAAAATAAATATTGTTAAGAATTCTCCAACATAAAAAAAAATAAAATTGTGACGCTAAACTAAACTCTCGATAAATAAAAGAAAATTGGAGATACCCTTTATCTCGTACTCAATCTCTCGATACATAATTTAATGTTTTTGAAAAAATAATAACACAAAAATGTCACATATCAATTCGAAGTGTTACGTATAGGGTGATCTAGAATTTATAATTTATGATGTTTCTAGGATATAAAAAGTATAATGTTAATTTTGATCAATCATTTACATATATACAGAAAAAAAATTCGTATATATTAGCTGAAGTGATATATGATCTTGCTCTAGACTCACAGATCTAAATATTAAATTTAACGATGAAAAAAGAAAAGAGGAAAAGTTTACCAATAGTGTCATTGACTTGAAAGCGATTCCTTCTGGCCCAATGATCATAGGATTCAGACGGCTTTAAAACCCAACCTTCTTTATCACCAGCATAGAACGTGTAGCCTTGAGACGAACATATTAAACTCAAAAAGAACGCAAAGAAAAAGCCAACAAATGAAAGAGAATCCATGTGTATATGTAGATCCAACCTAAGAACAAAGGGAGAAATGAGAAAATTCAATTCAGAAGAAAATTATTAAAATTGCAAAATGTGTTTGAGATGAAGAAAATAGAGAATTATGTGGGGTTTAAAAGGAGGAAAAAAATAATTAATCTGCATTAATTATTATTAGGAAGGTAAATGATATTACCGTTGGATTTATGTGCAAGTATATGGAAAGTCTTAGCTGGGAATTTGTGTATTTTTATTTATCATGAATTACCTTAATTAATCAATCAATTGTTTGTTATTTTCCCATAAAAAAACGTTTTCACACACCTGGCCTTTTCATATTTGAGATTTAAAATATTTTTTGATGACAAATATTTTCCTTGTTACCAAATGGGTTGTTTGACTTACTGATTAAGTTCCGAAATTATAATTTTAGGATTATAATCTTTGAATTATAATTTATCCCACGTGTAAAGTGAAATAATATAACTTGAAGTTTGATGGAGTATTTAGGATTAAATTTATATATTTTGTTTCATTGAACGTATGGATTCAAAGATTATAATCCTAATCTTGAGACATCCTATTAATTAGCAACTGCTAAATATTATTTGAAGTATAAATTTAATCTTGAGACATCCTATTAATCAGCAACTGCTAAATATTATTAATTATAAAAAAATACATAATTGTGGTTATTTTTTTCTCTCAGACGGATTATACTCACAACACTAAAATCGAGAAAACTATTATTAGTAGAAATATTATTACTCATATAGTAAAAGCTTTAATGCATTAGCTGTCTATTTTTTTATACTACTAGTGGTAATATTAGAAGCTATTTGTGGACTTCTGCATGCATTAGCAGCCAGCAGAGGCAGAGGAAAGGAGAACGTTAAGTTCCGAGTTCGATCGAATTCAATAATTTTAATTTAAAATTTATATTAGTCCTAAAATTAATTGAATATATACAAATTAATATTAATTTAGAATATAATAACTTCTCATCATGATTTCGCCTTTTACCCTTATAAATGTCGTTGATATTCCACTTACTGAAATATTCAAGAAATTAAATAGGTTCGAAAAAATAGTCTAATTAATTGTGATAAGAACACATACTATTAGCTATAATTAATTGATAAATTATATTCTCCTCGTTTACTTTTACTTTTACTTGTTATGCTATTTTTTAGAGTTAATTTGACTAATCTAAATTGAACTAAATTAATTTAATATTTTACAAATTAGATATTCAAAAACTATATTCAAAATATTATAAGTTATAATTCTTTTCATGTTAATATAATTTAACAAAAATATATTTTATTAAAGTGATGATCAAATTCTACCTAGTTTGACTGTCAAAAAATAAAATATGGCAAGTAAAAGTCAACGAAGAAAATACAAGATACTAATGTAATGTATTTAATTGGATTGAAACTTAAATCTGCACCAAATGCAGTCAAATATTTTCCAATTGTCAACACTTAGGATTTTTTTTTCATATGAAACTTATGGAAATAAATTAATGAACTTTCTATTAAAAAATCTATGTAGAGATGAAAGCTTACTAAGCTGATTAATGTTGAAAAAATCTTCCAAGGTAAAAAGGGTTGACCAATGACCATAATGTTTCCACATATATGAGACCATCTCCAATCCATCTCTATTTTACTCTCTATTTTTTATATTTGAAGAGTAAAATAGAGAATAAATTCTCCAAGCACTCTTTATTCTTCAATTATAGAGAGGAGTTCTCCAAATTTGGAGAACTACTATTCACCTCTCTATTTTACTTTTTGATTATTTTAATATTATTTCTATTATATTACTAATTAAGTCGTTATCATTTGTAATTATTTTTTAATGTAATATAACATCTAAAAATATATTATTAACAAGTTACTACTTCGACCCAAATTAATATTTTTTCTATTTTATTTTTAAAAAAAGAAATTGTCACTTTAAATACGTAATTTAAAGTTATTTTAATATTATTTATATTATATAAGATTATTAATTAAGTCTCTAATATTTGTAATTATTTTCTAAGTAATATAACGTATAAAAACATATGATTGATAAGTATACTACTTCCCTCCCGAATTAACAATTTTTTGATTTAATTTTTTAATTTTTTTTTGTCATTTTAAATATGTAATTTAAATTGTAATTATTTTTCATTATGAAGTATGCACAAAATTTACACGATAATTCAAACAATCTACTTTTATGTTATAGTGATAAATTATTAAACTACATGTTGTGAACCCAATACTGGACAATGAAATAGTTGGGCCAAGTGATCTCGTTGAAGATTTTGGGCTCGAAAGTCAGCTACACAGAAGGAAAAGGGTGAGACAACCCAATAAGCTTTTTGAAGAATATGTTTGGCAACCTGGAGGAAACGCAAGTGTCAATAGTTGATAGGTTCTTAGAGGAATATTATTATAATAGACAGGTCTAGGCGGAGTAAGAGCATCAGAATTGATATGTCGCAACACTCTCTCCTCTCCACTATCTCTCTGTATTCCTGTCTTCATCTCCTTTCTTATAATTTTGCAGTAGTCTCTTGTTTGTAATTTCTTGGCTTCTTATTTTCAATCAAAACTCTCAATTACTTGTTATTTAGAGTTTTTGTTCACTCTATTGGTGCTTTCATTGTTGTATTCCAATGGTGGATACTAGACTCCAGAAACTTGAAGACACTCAAACAGACATGGCTAAGGAGTTGTTGGAGCTCCGTTCCACTTTCGATAACCAACACAAACTGATGCAGGAGGTCCTCTCTCAGGTGGCCTCGATTGGTTCACAATTGAAAGGTACCGGCACGAAAACCTCTCGTTCAAAATCAACCGATGTTGCTCTAATGGCAAACCCTCATGGTGGCGCGCCTATCGCACTCCGGCACAAACCGACTTCGATGGAGTTAAGTCGATTCTCCGGGGACTAGCCCGTTGCTTGGATTTTTCAGGTTGAAAGGTATTTCAATTTCTACTCTATTCTACCAGAACATCAACTATCTTTAGCTTCCTTCTATCTGGAAGGGAAAGCCCTTGAATGGTATCGGTGGCTCTTTCGAAATAAACAGTTGATTGGTTGGTCTCATTTTGCTACTAAGTTAGTCTTTCGATTTCGCAAGAAAGAGTTGGAAGATCCCGAGGGTCGCCTTGCCAAGCTCAAACAATTCTCCACCGTTGCAGATTATCAGGCACGGTTTGAATCCATAGCTGATGATACAGAGGACATTTTCGACCCTCTAATGGTTAAATTATTTTTATCTGGGCTCCGTCAAGATATTAAGACAAATGTATTGGTCCATAAGCCTACATCTCTTGATGAGGCCATCTCGTTGGCCCAAACCATAAGCAACGCCTTCAATTAGAGAGAGCCCATGACTCCAGCCCTTGCTAAGACCCAACCCTTGCTTCCAACACACAATCCAGATCAATTGTTCCTGCACGAAATAACCCCAATGCTTTGTCACGCGTTCCAGTCAAGCGACTCTCACCGACGGAGATGCAACAACGTCGAGAAAAAGGGTTGTGTTATTATTGCGATGAGAAATATACAACAAATCATAGGTGCAAAACTCTTCCCCGAATACTCCTTTTTGAAGATGATCCAGACGCCTTTTTGTCTGCAACAGAGCAACTCACCTCTGATGAAATGCTAGCAGAGGAGTTACATGCCTTAGAAAGGCAGGCTCACTTTACAATATCTTATCATGCTTTGTCTGGTGGTCACTCCCCAACTATTCTGCGTTTCAAGAGGCATGTTTGCGGGTCACCTATTGTTATATTGGTGGACGGCGGAAGTACCCATATTTTTATTCAACCTCGGATGGCAAAATTTTTGAATTTTGTAATTTCTCCTACAACCAATTTCTCAATGGTTGTGGGTAATGGTCACGTCTCTGATACGCTCAAATTACACCTCCTTACAGAAGTATAAGTGATCGTTATCAAGTAAAGAACCTAACTTGTAGGTTGGGATCGATCCCACGAGGAAAATGGTTTAGACTTTACTTTAACTAACAATTATATTCAATTAGTCAAATTATTTCCAGAAACAGGTAATAAAAGGGGGGTTGTGCTTGTGTGAAACAAATAGTAAGAACTTAATAAGTAATCAATAATCAAACTCAACTTTGGTTGTTATCAAGATAAGAGAAATAACTAGGGTATACGTGTTCCCCATAAGCTCATAATGCAGTAATTCTAGTAATAGCAATCCTTTTCTAGTGTATTACATGCAAAGTGATAAGTTAGGTATCTCTAAATCCTTGGTCCGGCATCTAGAGAATTTCACCCCGCACCTTGGTCCGGCTACGTGTGTATAATTTACTAACCCTTACCTTTACCTCATATTAGACATCATAATCGATGTTTGGCTTAGTTATTACTTCGCACCAATCGACACTAGCCTATTAGATAGTATCACACTAAATCTATGTTGATAATTCTTTTCTTGTTAATTACCTCCTTGGTCCGGCAAGTAGTAACAAGGCGAGTTCTAACGTTGGCCACCGTTAAAAAGACTTCTAAACGAAAGAATTATCAATGCATGCAAAATACTAGTCAAGAATTGCTTATTTACTATTCATACTTTGTTAATTGATCATGGTTCCCACAACCCTAGTTGTGGATTTAGTTACTCATATTAGCAAGAACACAATTCATAATTGTAGATGGAGAAATCATGAACTTACGTAAAGAGAATAATAAACCCAGAAAATTAACTTGAATTGCAAAGCCAAAATCTTCAAAACGAACTTGGGAAATCAATAATTGCTAGGGTTGCAAATTAATCTCCAAAGTTACAAAGCAAAAATAGAATAATAGTGTCTAACCCCCAAAAACGAGGTTTACATGTCCTATTTATAGAAAACAAATCCTAAATAAAAAAGGAAACAAATTAAGGAAAGTTTTGTTCAGGTACGCGTCTTCGATCCACGAGACTGACTTACGGACCGTCGATTGATCTACGGTCCGTAAGTCCCTTCCGTCACTCGGGACTTAGAAAATATTTCAGCATCCAACAATCAGCTTCTCTGAAGCAAACGACGGACCAGCAGCACGGACCGTAGATCGACCTACGGTCCGTCAATCCCTTCCGTAGCTCCATACTTAGCATCTTCAAAAATCAGGTACTGGAACCCTCGCAGTCTCACTCTACGGATCAACAGTACGGTCCGTAGATCAATCTACGGACCGTCAATGGGCACCGTGGTTCCACACTTGGTCAGATTTCCCTGATTTGTCCTCAACACATTCCTGCTGATCTACGGTCATCACCTACGGACCGTGAATGGACCTACGGTCCGTAGATGACCTCCGTGGATGCCTTTTTCTGCATTTCCTTCAGCTGTCTCTAAACTTCCGCGCCTGAACACCTTTCCTGCAAAACATGATAAAACACATAAAAACCAATATAAAAAGGCCCTAGACACACACAACTTGTAAGTGAAATGTATTAGAAATACCGTAAACTCACGGTATATCAACACCCTCAACTTAAATTCGTTGTTTGTCCTCAAGCGACGCACTAGAACTCTAAACGACACTTGTATAGAAGCAATCATTTCTAACTCAAGCAATCACATGGCTCTCTACCTCCTCATTGTTCGGGTGCACATTCGTTCTCTTAGACTCGACAAGCCAACTCATGTGGATCACATCATGACACAGACCAACCAATTGACACACAATAGACACCTTCTCACTGTCACCCAGGTACCAACTTTCCAACGATGTAACTAGTGCCCTTACTTCAAACGAAATCCTCTTTTCGCAAAAATTTAATTTCATTCATGGTACAAGGATTTATTCAACACTCACGCTCAGAAGTAATTTCAAATACAGTTAGTGCTTACTGCCATAAGCTTGCCTTTATTTTCACTGCTTAGACTCTCCAAACTAGACTCTAGGATCACTATAGGACTTTATTGGCTTGTAACGTAGGCTCAGGGTCAGGTGTGGTACATTTGGGTACTGCTTAGTAACTTTTTGCCCTCCTTGTCATTACACTAGACTTTTAACCTCTTTTTGCCCTTTTTTTGTCATATTATTGCTTTACCTTCTTTCCCTTGATTCTTTTCAACCACGGATGTGACTTTAGACTTTGTAGCTCATTTTCCTTTTATTTTATTGTTCCTTTTTCTTTTAACAAGTCACATCCTTTCATCACGTTTTCCCCTTCTTTTTTTATTTTTATTTTTATTTTATTTTTCCACTTTTTTCATACCCATTTTTCTTTCAGTTTCCTCTTTCATAGCCACCCTCAACTTATGGATTTTCCGTTAGTTGAGGTGCATAATACCCGATGTCAGGTCAGGGCCAAGATTGAAGTTACTTTTTACATTAGCCACCCTCAACTTAGGCTTTTGGCCTAAGTCAAAGTGCACATGTCCAAAGAGGGACCGGGGCCAACATAGTAGATTATGGGAAAGTGAGTTCGGGGTTTTAGAAAGAAATGGTTTATTTTTAGGCTCAATGTTGGATCAAAGGGGACAGCTATTTCATTTGGTTGAATCCTTCTAGGCAATTTGTGGATTTTTCAGAACAATGGCCTATGATCACTTCCTATCCTCTCGATTGAATTGTCTTAGCAGGACTAACCGGGCAAGTTCTAGTTTTGCACAAAAATCATTTGAACAGTCAATGATTCTCACCCACTCTTGACACATAGTTTCATTATCAGATTATCAGATTACCCAGTTCAAGTTTCAGGTCTAGTCATGTCATAAAGTCGATTGTTACTATGTCATACTCAGAGCCAACACAATCAACTAATCGTAGCTTACTTCTAGCATACAACCCAGAATCTGACGGGTATCATTTTTTTTATAAGCCATCATGCTTCATTCTGATCATGCTTCTACACATACAATCCTAAGACATGCCGGTTCAACAAAAATTAAACAATCTTTTAGGGGAAAAAAACACAGGCAAGAAAACCCCAAGAGAGGATTCATGAGTTGGGTTACTCAGACTTCACCCTATCACTCACAATCCATTTACCCCACCCCCAACAAAAATAGATGCAATTGTCCACAATGCATACATAGACAGTAAAAGAAAATGGATTTGGGTGAAGCAAACCTGTGGCGCAAAGCGCCGGCGAATCATCAACAAGCAGGGGGGTTCGATTTCCCGGAGCCCTCTGGAACACACCCACCTCAGCAATCCTAGCACTCTCAGTAGTGCTCTCTATCAACTGTTCCGCACCATCAGTGGTGCTCACAACGCCCATCAAAACAGGCTGAACCTCTACAACTGGGGCAGAGCTCGATGTCCCTGCAGCTCTCTCACGCACCCTCTGCTGGCGCAACTCTTCGTCCGCAATCGAAGCCCTCCTAGCCTCCTTCTCCTGCCGACACTGTCTTTCTTGAGCCTTCTCTTTCTCCGTGTGATGAGAGCGGTGCCGCTTTCCCTTGGCATGTGTCAGTGCAGGCCCCTCCTCGGTGATGCCACTGAATAGAGCATCTAACACTGTATCATTAGCCAGCGCAGTAGGGGCAGCCTGAGGCTCAACTGAAGGTGCAGCAAGAATGACATCAACGTCAGTCCGGAGGCTGGCTATGTCAGCCTGCAAAGCAGATAAGTCTGTGGCCGGAGCTGATCGCTCGAGGACTCGCAACTCAAAGGCGTCAAGCCGCTTATTAACAGTTAGGACCTTACGGTCCATCATCCCCTCCATCCTGCGCTCCATTCTGGCCTCTGACTCGGCGATGGACTTTTGCATCCATGGCTAGATGTGATGCAACAGGGTGGCCATCTGAGCTTCTAATTTCTGGACTCTGGCCAAAGGGACCACAGTAGCTCCTAACTGCGGTGTGGACCGGGAAGAGCTAGGAGCCATACTAGCTGCCTAAGGTGAGGAGCCCGGAACAGTGTCGGTGTGATCAGGGATGCTACGGTCATCACCCTGTGCCTACCCCACTGTGTCTGCAAGATCGGCACCCAAAGGAGGTACCTCAACCTAAAGCTCTCTGCGTTGTGCTGCCACATTTGCGTCATCCCGAATAAGGCCGATGTCCAATGCCCCTGTAGGGTGGACTAACTTGTCGCAATGCCAGATTGGCACCCCAGAGTCCGTGCACAAATGAGAAATCAGACATGGGAAGGGGTAAGTGGTGGAGGTCCTGAAAGCTATCTCGTGAATCTCTGCCAGCAGCATGCGGGCAAAGTCGATCTCTACTCCTGCTACCAATGCTGCAACCATCACCGCTCTGTCCCACGTGACTTGATTGTCCGCTTTTGTAGGCGATACTCTGTTACGCACCAGCAGCCAGAAGAACTTGGCCACAAAATTTAACGTGGCCTTCCGAATGCCCAATCGTGGAGCAGCGGCCCATTCCGCCCGCTCGCCATCCGCAGCAATGTACCTGGCCAGCCATAGTATAACAGTCTTTCGCTGCTCAATATTCCTCTGAAAAGCGTCACTCCACACGATGTCCCAGCGATAATCAAACTCTGAAGTGTTAGGGGACAAAGAGTGGCCCGTGGTAGGACCATAGAGAAAACGGCTAATGGTGGCGGGTGATATGTCCACCGGACACCCTCGAACCAAGATGGAAGTGAGCGGAGCCTGAACTAGTGGCTTTGACTGCTAGGAAATGAAATCGCGGAGAGTGGCCGCATAAGAAGCATAGAACTCCCGTACAATCTCCTCGCTATACGTCCCTGGGTCTCATGTCATCCAGTCACACTTGTGAAGGTTGAACAACCTGTGAATATCTGGAACAGTGTGCAAGCTCCCCGTGAGGACTCTGCGCTCCTATGTGATTCGTCGGGCCATCTTTTGTTTGTCATTGACCATCTTAGCATCCCGATAGATCTGCCATTGACCCTCTACGCACCACTTATTCAGCTCGCCGGCTACAAGAGTGGGCTCATCATTCTGTGGTGCAGGTATGGACTCTGAGCTAGTTGTCTCGTCAGACAAGGCTGCTTGGTAATTTTCTCCAGACCCTGTGGATGATTTGGCATTGGACCATGTAGCATGGACAGACTCTGATTGTGAAGAGTGAGCAGACTGGGAGCCTGAGGCATGGGTAGACTCAGACCCGGACATAGGTCCCTCTGAACTGGAAGCAGCCCCAGTTGGTGACCGAATCAGTGTGTGCTCCTCATCAGACTGGGAGACAGTGACTACGTCAGGGAGCATGCAGCGCGAGAAGTCAAAGGGTTGAGAGGCACATATGCTGGGTTCAGAGTCGTTGTCGGTGTCCTCATCAATCAACCAAAAACTAGGGGTAACAGATTTGGACTAGCCCCGTTTTGAGTAGGTGACCATCTTTTTGGGTGCCATCGTACCTGCGGGAACGATACTAGTGCTAAAGCTAACCATATGCAGCAAAAGAAACTTTAGAATTGGTAACGACCCTAAACTAAGTCCACAAAAAAAAAATTGACAGATGCTATAGTGGTCATCCACGGAGGAGACCTACGGTCCGTAGACTGATCTACGGTCCGTGGATCTCTTCAGTGGATCAGGGGGCCTGACATATAGGTCGCAGATGGAAACCACGGAATTGCAGAATGGTCCGTAGATGGACCTACGGACCGTAGTCCACCTCCGTGGTTTTACACTTGATGAAAATTTTCAGGTGCATCCAATTATGAACCCCATCTACGGTCCGTAGACGGGGTATCGTGAAAGCCATCAGTGCCAGGTATCATACATTTTTGACCTTTTATTTCAATATTAACACAACCTCATCATGCATTTACAAATTTAAATTATGCTAGTTCGTCATTCTTAAGATTCCGACCGATTATTATACCCAACAATTTAGACTACATGTGGAACCCTAAGTCGAAACTAGCATATAGTATTTACGATCACATACACTAATGCTATACAATCACTATCTATTGTTCCAAGGGCATTGTAATATTCAAGTTGATCATGCACTTTCATCTAACAATTACCCAAGGTCAAGACCCAACTCCCGACTCTCTATATTCAATCTATGAATCGAAATTCAAAGTGAGGGGAAAGTCTATTACCTTACAAGCAACAAGGAGTGGGGTGATTGCGTGATGATACTATGCTTAACAAGACCAAAGAGTCACCTCTTCGTTACTAACCAAACACCGGACCCTTTTTATTAGATTATGGGATGGGTTGTTTTTGGTATGGAAGGGATTTTGGAAATTTATGGAAGGGAGGATATTATGTGGTAGTTATGGAGTGATTTGGGGAGTTTAAAGAGTGGGTGAAATGATTTTGGGAGTAATGGAGGGAATGGAAATGGATTGAAACATGGGGGCTTTTAAGTAATGGGGGTTTGGGTCGGGTCGGACAACTTTAGGGTTTGGACTCACGAAACCCCGTCTACGGTCCGTAAGTCGATCTACGGTCCGTAGATAGGGACCGTAGATCACTATTATACTTAGACAAATTTAGGGACTTACCTGGGATCTACGGATACCATTGACGGTCCGTGGAACAATCGACGGGCCGTCGATTGGATCCGTAGACCTCTGCAGCAGTCCATTTTCTGCAGATTCATTGTGTGGTGTACCTGGACATGTAGCAACCAATAGACTATTATTTTTTAACATTTCCTGGACACTTTTTAGACACGGACCCTATATTAATTCTAGCCAACACTAAGAACTAAAACACTGAAGCACCTACCTACATTGATACAAAGACGCAAGTAATCAAAGAAAGCTAAACTACTAAATGGAAAACAGAACCCTATCGTTGGCCAGATTGTACATCTTGGGTTACCTCCCAAGCAGCGCTTGATTTAACGTCACGGCACGACCCATGTGTCTTGATTACTCAGACTTCATCAAGATTGTAGGCCTCAATCACTTCTTGCACAGTTTCAGCATTTCCCAGATAGATCTTGATCCTTTGCCCGTTCACCACAAACCTTGTTCCATCCTTATTTTCAAGCTCAACCGCTCCATGCGAGAGAACTTTTGTGAGCAAAAATAGCCCGGTCCACTTGGACTTGAGTTTGCCTGGAAATAGGCGCAACCTAGAGTTGAATAGCAGGACACGATCACCAACCACAAATTCTCGCTTTTCAATTTTTTGATCATGATACCTTTTCATCTTCTCTTTGTATAAGACTGAACTTTCATAAGCTTTTAGGTGAAACTCATCAAGCACGTTCAAGTCATTCATCCTTTGATTAAATGTAGTGCCCCAATTCAAATTTAACTTCTTCATTGCCCACATAGCCTTGTGCTCTAGCTCTACTGGTAAATCGCAAGACTTCCCATATACAAGTTGGTAAGGCGACATACCTATGGGGGGTCTTGTATGCAGTGCGATATGCCCATAGAGCATCATCAAGCTTCCTTGACCAATCCATTCGATTGGCGTTCACAGTTTTCGCCAATATCTGCTTTATTTCTCTGTTGGACACTTCAACTTGACCGCTAGTCTGTGGATGATAAGGAGTGGCTACATTGTGATGGACACCATATTTCTCAAATAGTGCCTTGAACAACTTATTACAAAAGTGAGAGCCTCCATCGCTAATAATAGCCCTCGGTGTACCAAATTTGGAGAAAATATTCTTTTTCAAGAATGCGGTGACACTTTTACCTTCGTTGTTGGAGAGCGCTACTGCTTCCACCCACTTCGATACATAATTAACCGCAACAAGAACATACTTCATCTCATATGAACTCACAAATGGACCCATAAAATCAATGCCCCATACATCAAACAATTCGATCACCAATATAGGATTCATAGGGAGCTCTTTCCTCTTTGAAATCCCTTCATCTCTTTGGCAACGATCACAAGACTTGACGAAATCATGAGCATCTTGGTGGATGGTAGGCCAATAGTATCCACACTGCAAAATCTTATGTGCAATCCGAATACCACTATGATGCCCACCAACGGGCGATGAATGACATGCTTCAAGTACACTCAACATTTCAACCTCAGGCACACATCGACGAATAATCCCATCAGCACAACTACGATACAATAAGGTTCATCCCAAAAGAATTTCTTCACATCATGCATAAACTTTCTCCTTTGGTGAAAAGACAAATCGGGTGGCACAATATCGCTTGCCAGATAATTAGCAAAGTCTGCGAACCAAAGAATCAAATCATTAGAAGCAACCAATACCTGTTCATCTGAAAAAACATCATTAATTTCAGCCCTATCTCCAAACTTTAGCATGGCCTCCTCCTCTAATCTGGACAAGTGGTCGGCAACTTGATTTTCGGTTCCCTTTTTATCTTTTACCACAAAATCAAACTCTTGCAGCAACAATACCCATCTAATCAATCGTGGTTTTGCATCCTTTTTCGCCATCAAATACCTCAATGCAGAATGGTCAGTATGCTCGATGACCTTAGTACCAAGCAAGTAGGAACGAAAT